>NC_082655.1:73924650-74227680 GCF_028023285.1 Balaenoptera ricei
AGGATTTCCCACCCTCTTTAAAATTTAACTTCTAGTTTAATATAACATGATCAGAAAATATTATTTGCATTATTCTTTTAAAAATATTTATACTATTTTTATATGTTGGAGCCTATGTATCTTTACCCTATTAATTTTTCATTCCAATTACTTGTCTTAGCTTGCCAATATTTTGTTCAAATCTCTTATTACTGGTGGGATACTGTTTTTTAAGTTTATTTCCTATAGTTTTATAAAAGTAATTTCTAAGTTATTTTTTCATTTCTATTCATAAATGCTTTATATATTCACTGCAAAATTATGGCCTTATTTATTATAAACTACCATTATGCAACATTTCATACGATCCGAAACTACAGAGAAGAGTATAATTAACCCTCGCACACCTGTCACCTAAGTTTAATACTTCTCCAGTCAAGACCAGTTTTGTTTTATCTGTATTTCTAACCACCCCCTTGCTTCCCTGCATTATTTTGAAGCAAATCATAAAATGAAATTGGAAAATTTCCTTTTTTTTCCTACGTTCTCAAATAGTTTAAGTAGCATTCAGATTCTCAAATCTTTAAAAGTTTGTCAAAATTCCTCCTCAGAATCATCTGGATCAGGTGCTACTTTTGTTATCTACATCTTCTATCAGTATTTCTACTTTGGTAATTGTTCTGACCTCTACTGAGGTCAATTTTAGTGAATTGCATTTTTCCTAGAAGATCATGCATTTCATCTAGTATTTCAAACGTATTCAGACAGCTTTAGAAAACATTGTTTCTTGTGATTTCAAATGCTTTCTCTATTTTATAGTTAATTCCCTTTTTAATATCTCAATATTATAAACTTCTGCTCTTCTGCTCTTTAAAAAGCACATAAAAAAAAAAAAGTAACATATATGACAAGGGAACTTTTTCCAAATATAAAACGTCAAAATAATAAGAAAACAAGCAGTCCAGTAAAGGGGAAAAAAAAAAAAGGACAGTAATTTTGGACAGGTCCACAAAGAAGATACGTGAATGGCAAATAAGCACATGAAAAGAGGCTCAACATCAATTAGTCATCAAAAATTGCAAATTTAAATCACAGTGAGATACCACTCACAGTGAGATACCACTTTACAGATACTAGAATGGACAAAAAAAAAAAGAAAGAAAAAAACCAAAAATAGCAAACTCTGGTAAGGACTTGAAGCAAGCTAAACTCAAATATTGCTCATATGAATGCAAAATGTCACAGTCACTTTGTAAAGTAAACTGTCACTTACCATACGACCCAGAATCTCACTCCCAGGTGAGATTCACACAAAACCTGTACATAAAAGTTTATAGCCACTTATTCATAACCATCCCAAACTGGAACTACCCCTCATGTCCTTCAACAAGTGAGTGGATTTTATAAAAGGTGGTACATTAATACAATAAAATACTTCTCAGCAATTCAAAACAAATGAACTATTGAGACACACAACAAAATGGATGAATCCCAAGAAGACTTTGGTAAGCAAAAGAAGCCAGACTTAAAAGGTTATATACTGTACGATTCCATTTGTATGATACTCTGGGAGAGATAAAACTATAAGAAAGGAGTGTTTCATTGGTGGCCAGGTTAGGAGACGGGAGAAGGGTTGACCGCAGAGGGCTGAGTGCGGGTTCTTGGGAGGGTGATGGAATGGTTTGTATCTTGACTGTGATAGGAGTTGCACAAGTCTATGTAAGCACTTGTCAAGACTCATAACACCACACACCAAAAAGTGTATTCATTGTATGTAAATATAAAAAATAAAAATAAAGTGGGTAGGAAGCAGGAAGGAGTAAAGGTAAAAACAAGCACAAGGAAAAGAAAATAAACATGTTGGATGTCTTCTGTTTTTGCAACCAAATCATTCTAACACCTTCTTCAAGGTTGTCTGTGTGCCAGCAGGCTGACCTTTTCAGGCTACACCAACATGTCCCCTCCCCATCAGTGTTTTGGTGGGTGTGGCCACATGGAGCCCCCATCATGGGATGAGAGGAGGGAGGAAGGCGATGCTAGGGTATAGACACATCGATTCTCCTGGCTCCTTCCCTGTGGGATCCTCCACCAATCCTCAGGACTCCTCTAGTCATCCTGGCAACGTGAATCTCCCCTTGCACTTTCCAGCATTTACTTTTTCCTCTGATCCCTTTTTATCTAGAAATAATAATAATTCCCACTCATACTAGCTCTAGGAAATCATGCTATCTTTGGTGGTTTCCATACCTCTTGTGCATAGTTTCGTAAGTATTCCTATATTAAAATCTCTCAAGTCATCCAATGTTACTTTGCCATCCATTTCATGCAGAGACCCTAACTAATGCAGTGACTAAAGACTCAGGAGAATGATTCCAGCATGTTCTTGGACAGTGAGAAGGGCAGCTTGACTGGAGTAAGAAGCTTGAATAAGTGAGAAATAAGACAGAAAATGTAGAGTGAGGCCATGATCAGCAAGGTCACAATATCTAAAACTAGGTTAATCTTAATTATATCAGGAAAAATGAAACCATTGGAAACTTTTGAACAGAAATTGATATTATTAAAATATTACATAATAAAGATTGACTGTGGTATGCTAGATGGATTGTATTGGGAAACGGACTTCCGATGAACAATTAAAAGAATGATAGATGACATATAAGGTGAGCTACACAATAATCATGCAGTGGAAATGACAAGCATAGAAAAATAGATCTTGGAAATGAAGTAGATACAAGACAGGAAAGAATAAGATGAGCCAAAGATGACTTTGAAATTTGAAGTCTAGGTAACTGGGAGAAGGATGGTGCTATTAAAATGTGCCATTTGGGGGGAGGGCAGAGTGATCTGTAAACAAAGGTGGTGTTTGAAAGATAAGGAACTCATGCCTTCACATTACCATTTCAGGAATTAGCTCTGGGGTGGGTATGATTTCAGCTTTAAAAAATAACCTTTCTCCCTATGTTAAAGCAAAGTCTAAAGTTAATAATCCACATTAAGACCAGCAGATGGTTCAATGTGCAGTATTCAAGGAGTCTGATTCCATGGATCATTGGGAACAGAAGCTACAATCCCAGGAACGAGATAAAATAATAATTTCTGTGACTCGACTCAGCGTTAACAGGTCAGACAGATTGGTTGTTGAAGTCAGGGGAATGTTACTTGCACTGGATATGGAAAATAGAGAAACCATCCAAACTGAAAGAAATACGGACAATGAGAGCTTTTCTAGCAGAAGCTGTACTACAAAGTGGTAAGGGCAAGGGGAATCATTATACAAGACAATTTATTTACACAGTAGTTTACAGAACAGACTAAGGCTAATCACAGAGGTGAAATTAGTTAGCCTGGGAAGGAGATGGCGTCTAGATTCAAAGACCACAGAAGGCTGTGGTGTCACTGCCCCAATTCTTGCCTCTACTTAGTAGTGATCTGTATTTGGTGCAGTGGGTGGGAACCCAGCCATTGTGGGCAGACTACTGAATCTGACCTTTGGGGTACATGGTTTAATAGTAAGCTTAGGTTACTTTTGTAGTTATTAATATTCTTGCTGCAAATGTGTAATTTGGCTTGAGATGGGGCAGAAGAGAAGATGCACA
This sequence comes from Balaenoptera ricei, assembly GCF_028023285.1. NCBI lineage: Eukaryota > Metazoa > Chordata > Mammalia > Artiodactyla > Balaenopteridae > Balaenoptera > Balaenoptera ricei. The sequence goes on from NC_082655.1 coordinate 73,928,229, forward strand.
TGGAGGAGTTTTCTGAACTCAGGTGAGTGAAAGGAAGCTGCAGCGGGAATACACCCCAAACTCAGACATGTGAGGATTCCTAGGGTTTTTCCTCTTTTTTGGTCTTATACAGACACTAACACAATATTGGATTTAGAGAAGATGCTCACTAAATAAGTGTTGAATTGAACAGGTACTAACCCAGAATAAAGGCAGTCCTACATCAAAAGGAGAATACTATTGCTTGAAAAAGGCAAAAAGTTGTAAGACTCAGGGACCCCAGAAAGATGTTTAAGTTCTAAAAAATCTGATATGCTTTAGGAAGCATGAAGTGGGATCCTCAAATATGTAAGGGCAAATAAGTGTCTTTTACATAAGCGGAGCTGATACAACAAGACAATATATATATAGCTCAATAACCACTGAAGGAATAAGAAAGGGTAGGCAAACTGAAGTTACTTCCCTGCAGTTTTCAAAGAAATCCCAGTGGCGATGAAGATTAGAGTTAGAAAAGACATATCAGAGAAGGCTCAGCAAATCAGTGATTTCTTTAAGTTGAAACTGAAACAAGTACAGTGCAGTAGATCTGTTCACACACATACCTCATAAGTTTCTTTTATCATAAAATATTAAGAGTAGATATTAAAGGCGGCATTTTAATGACTGACTTAAATTCCACCACCTCCAAATGAGCAGAGGTACTGTAACAAGGAGTCTGAACCACCTTTTGCGGTACATTGCGGAACTATTTCTTCCTTGGATAAGCTTCTCCAGCAGTGTTTCCCAGTGAGTGGTCAGAACTTCACGATTCAGTGTTGACAGTGAAACCTCAAGTTCACATTTTCATCACTGAATCAGAAGGCTCAGGGGAATTGCTAATAGAGACTAAAAGAAACATAACCAAAAAATCTACCTGCATTTCCACAATCACTTGTTAGTTTATTAGCAAGTATATATACCTGTGATGCTGGATTTTTCAGTTATAAAAGACATCACAGTTGTGATGTTGTGTCCTTAGGTTTCCTTCATTGTCTTTGTCCTGGAGGATTTAAGTAATAGTACATAGGTCAGTTTATTGGGGGTAACTCCCCCCAGAAAAATTAATAAAGTAATACTCTACTCTTTAAAATATATTTATTAATATACCACAAACGAATGCATAAGTATTCCTAACAATAGGTTTTATTATTGATGTTTTAACTGTGGTGGAAAAAATGAATTTGTCCAGAATACATGTGGTATACGTGTTATTTGTTCTTAATTTTACTGATATAAAAACTGATGCCTAAGCCACTATGGAGGTTCCTTAAAAAACTAAAAATAGAGTTAGCATATGACCCAGGAATTCCACTCTTGGGTCTACATCCAGAAAAGAGAAAAACCCTAATTAGAAAAGATACATGCACCTCAGTGTTCACAGCCGCACTACTTACAATAGCCAAGATATGGAAGCAACCTAGATGACCATCGACAGATGAATGGATAAAGAAGATGTGATATATCTACACAGTGGAATATTACTCAGCCATAAAAAAGAATGAAATTCTGCCATTTGCAGCAACATGGATGGACCTAGATATTATCATACAAAGTGAAGTAAGTCAGACAAAGACAATATCACTTATATGTGGAATCTAAAAAAATGGTACAAGTGAACTGATTTACAAAATAAAAATAGATTCTGATTTACAAAACAGAAATAGATTTACAAAGACATTCCCCTTTGGTAAACTTATAGTTACCAAAGGGGAAAGGGGAGGAGGGATAAATTAGGAGTTTAAGATTAATAGATCAGACTACTATATATAAAATAGGTAAGCAACAAGGATATACTGTATAGCACAGGGCCTACAATGGAAAAGAGTCTGAAAAAGAACATATATATATATACACATATATATATAAAACTGAATCACTTTGCTATACACCTGAAACTAATACAACATTGTAAATTAACTATACTTCAATTAGAAAAAAATTAAAAAACTGATGCCTAGCTATAAAGAGAAGCTCCCAAAGTCACAGAACAAGGTAGCTTCCATACTACTGCAGGCAATAAACTCACCCAACAGTCAAATACTCAAACTCATTTTTGACAAAATATAGATCAAGAAATAATGGTTTTTATTTTTACCCCATCAATAATAGTAAACAATTTAGCTATATTAATGTATTTATAAGCTCACTATAAAATGTAATGGAGCAACACCTCTCAGTATCAATATATTATAGCAGATAATAAGGGAAATTTTAAGTGGATGCATAGACAGGTATATATTCAGTTCTTGATATTTCACTAAATTATTCATCACAAAAACTTTCACAAGTGCTTCCCCCCAGAGATGGAATAAACAAGGAAACCTACCTGAAGAGGTATTTCATTTAAAAAATAATACACATTATATTATTTAAAGTTTATTGATAAAAATCTGAATTGGTTCTTTTCTTTAGCCTTAGAGTAGAAATTCCCTTGGGAAATTTTCTCAGCTTTCCTCAAGGCTGGAAAACTTCGTTTTATATAGATTAATAACCTTAGAATTTTATCCTCAAAGAAATGTTTAATAGCCTGATGGATTGTGGTATAGCGTAAGTGATTTCTATGAAGTATTATCTTTTACTTGTTTTCAGCACAGCAAAAAGGGACTTCAGATAATTGTAGTCTCCCTTCCTCAATGCAGCTTCCATTACTCTCTGAGTTTATCATGAAGAATAATGATGCTTTGATTAAAAAAGGAATATCACTGCTGCTGCAGTCAGACCTCACCAAGGGCAGGACTGCACATCTTCCTCTTACTCTTTTCCCCATAAACATGGCAGAGAGCAATGGTACAATACATCAGATTATGACAATTGTGCAAGGACTGCTATATGTCTTCAGTTCCTCATGAAACATTCACAAAACGTTTCTAACCATTGCAATGCGTATACTCATTAATCTTCAGTTTCTCTCCTTTGTAAAAAGGTAGAAATATGCTAAAAGAGGCAAAGTCTATCAGCCTTTAGCCCATCAGCCCAGAGTTATTAACCCATTAGCATGACTCTAATACGTAAGTAGAAAAAGCAACATAAAAATTTAATATATTCTATATTTCCTTCTCATACTTTTCCATCCTCACTGTAACTCTGGTTCATTTTCTTATGCCTAAGCTGACTGATGTGCAATGGTCTTCCAGCTGATTTGCCTGCTTCTCATGCCTTGCGTTTCAATTTATTCTTCCCGTGCTCCAGGTAGTACTTCAGCTCTGCAATCTGCTTCCTCACTGCCCAGGGTTCCAAGCCTTTTCGGTTGTTGCCTGTCTCTACCCCACCATAGGGAATATCCTCTGCCCCCCATTCTGCTTTCAGTCTCCTTAGATTTTCAGGCCAGCTGGGTTTGGCTTTTTTTGCCTTTCCTATTATTCTGGGCTTTGTGTTGTTTATTGTCCAAATTATGTGATTGTGATTTGATGAGAGCCTTTCATTGATAAAACTTGATGAGTTTCCACTGGGTTCAAGCGAATTCATCTTGCAGAAATATTTATAGGAATCTGTTTTAAAATACTGGGATTTCTCATCTCTCTTTCTTTAGTCTTTAATGGTATTTCTTTCACAGTATTCCAATGAGACAATTTCTGGTACTTTTAAAGGCTAGCATTTTATATATCTTTAATCACTTTAAGCATATAAAAGGCAATTTAACTATTCACAACGTATTGTCTGAGTATTGTTGGAACACTGGAAACATTTCTGGGCAAAGTAAAGCCCATCATTCCCTAAATTGATATTGATCTTCCTTTTAAGGTTATTAGTAATATAAAGGGTTGTGAATATCTTCCATATGTGGGGTTCTACATACGATCACGACAAGTTATGTAAGTGCTGACTGAGTCATACAGTCCTGTTGTTGAGGATCTACATTTGTAAATTGTCCATATGTGACGGATCAGTCCTGCCCTTTGTGGAGAAAACAATGGGGTGATATAAATCCAATGATATAATTTTGGTTCTGACTTTACATAAACTAAGGGTACAAAACCAAATCTGAGCAGAAACTGGCTTGTCTACTCCCTTAACCCTTTTTTCTCATCAAGCATAATTTTGAAAGCCACATAGGCACATTCATCCAACAATGTAGAATTTGCTGTTGAAAGCTACTCTGTCCCAGAGTATATACCATGCTAGATGGTATCTGTACACAGCCGTTTTATTCAGACTCTTAGGACTAGATATGCTTCTGAATGAAGAATTTTTCAAGTTTTAGGAAAGTGAAACAGTGCATGCATCTTCTGTTACAAAATACTCCCAGGGGAACCCTAAATAGTATCCTATAATCAAACACATTAATGTGTCAGCAGTGAAAATCACGACTATTCACTTAGGAATAATGAAGTTTATAAAAGGTCTCACATCAAGGCAGACAAGGTTTTGCAGCCAAATGAGTTATAGAGACAATTTTTATCCTTTACAGCTTTTTTGGATTTTAGAATTGTAAAGGCTTGTGGACCTGTGGTGTTTAATGAAAACTAGAACGTAGTTTTTGCCCTCAAGGAAGCCAACAAGTGTTAATATTTAGCTAGTTCGTACTGGTAGGCTCATACTGAAATTAAAATGTTGAAAAGTTTTTTCCAGTTATTAAGTGGCCATTGTCCCAAGCCATTCAAGGACTCTTCCTTCCAACCCATCCATCTCCTGGACCTGGTACCTTCCTTGCACCTACCATAACCCAATAACTGAAGGGGTAACTACACAGCCAGTCTCGGTGGTTGGTAGGTGCCTGAGCCACACCTCTTGCTCACAATTTTGAGTATCATTCCTGAAATCACAGGATAGTGACTTTCTTCCAGGATTTTGGCAGAATGAGGAGAGGCTGGGAGAACTACGGAGTTCCACTTCCTTTTATTTTTAACTTTAATAGATCAGAGGTTTAGGTAAGCAGAAAGCCAATGAAATTATCTGTGACCCTAAGTCTCTACTGCTCCAAGAAGGATAACAGTCCACAAGAGGACAGCCAGGGAACAGTGACCCTGGGAAAGAGTGTCCACCATGATCCCTTGTCAGTGGCTTTTGTAGTTATATTCAATAGATTTACCTCAGATGCAGGAAATTCCATATACAACTTTTTTCAACAGATGTCAATTTTCAACATGGCATAATTGAAAGAGAACATGACTTGATAAAAGACCTGTTGTTGAGAACTTTTCCTTTTTAGAAATAATATCCCTGAGCAAATTCCAACTCACTAGCTTATATTTTTCAACTTAAAAACAAGTGTCATAATTCCTATCTGATGCCAGCATGTTTGTGAAAACTGAGATGTCATATATTGCAAAACTAATACAAGACGTTATCATTTGTTTTTTGTAAGATTAAAAATGACTCTTAGAGATTCCTTTTGTTATATGTTTTCCATTGAATTTGATCAGCACTGACGGCTGGTACTTAGAGATGAAACGCATTGACCTGTCACCATCCTGTTCAGCTGGCCAGAGGCCAGTGACTTGAGCGGATACTAATTGGGATTTTCATTAAAAAATTGCTCCCTATTCTAATTTAGTATGACAGGCAGTAAAACATAGTAGTTAAGAGAGTGGGTTCTGGCATATGACTGCCTTATTTTCAATCCCAGCTCTGGCACTTACTAGCTGGAGCAAGTTTACTTAATCTCTTTATGCTTCAATTTCCTCACTGATAAAATAAGGATAGTAATTGTACCTATCTCATAACACTGTTATCATTATTCAAAGCTTTAATGAGCTCATAAGGCCTAGTACACTTCCTAGCAGAGATTAAGCTTCTCCAAGTGTAGACCATTCCTGGAAGGATGCCTGCCACCAGGGAGAGCCCTTGTCACAAGCTGCTACTTCTCAGTTTCTGCCATGGTCTTAACTGTGCTAGTCAGTCTGCGGCCTTAGAAGCTGATATGCATTCGGTTTCTCCAGGGCCCTGCAATTAAGGCAGCTCAGCTTGTTATCAGGGCGTCCTTGTTGTCACTGCCATTGCTGCTACTGCAGCTGTTCTTCTCTTTCTTCTTCTCCTTCCCTTTTCCCTCCTTCTCTTCCTCATTTTCCTATCCTCCTCCTCCTCCTGAAATTCATCTGAATGCACATCTGTTAGTACAAAAACGTTTGTAATCTGTTATTATTTTGTGCTCTTCCAACTCTAAATTCTCATGCCTATATTCTCCCCGTTTGTCTTGGTAATACGGAAATAGCTTATCGCACAAGAAGGAAAGGTCTCCATTCTCTTGTTATCACCTCTTCAGATTTTGACTTCTTCTCCTTTTCAGACATTTCTGTTCTTATCCCCTCACGTGTCTTATACTGTGACTATTATATAATCTTATTATAATCTCCACTACAATCTGAGGTACACTCCACCAAACAGATGTCTCCCTTCCCCCATTTCCCTACCTCCCACAAATTTAGTCACGTTTCTTAGTCTATGTCCCAGCTTGCCGACAAGCAGTCTTCAATTTGCTTTCCTATTTTCTAATGCCTATTTCGATATATACCATTTTGAAGAAATATTGTTAAGGCCACAATATTTAAATGGCCAAGCATGAACAATCTAAGTTTATGGAGTAAAGATACTGGTACTGTAATTTTTCACGTGTTAGAAAAGGTTAAGCTGGTAGGACATTCCCTACAGAGGTTTTTCCTATATCTATGTTTTAAGTCAAAACCTTAGATAATTAGCTGAATTTTAGGATAACACAAACTCAACAGCAATGTCAATTACCCTTGCTAACTTGACTTTGCCTTAGAAACTTCGGCCTTTTTAACACCACTTCTTTGACGACCTGAAATTTGAGAGAAGAAGAATGATGAAATATACAATGAAGAATAACTCAAGGTTTTTGTTTTCTTCTTCTTCTTTTCTTATTTGTCCTGTAGCTTTCAACTAACAGTGGTTGCTTTTTCTTAGGCTGCCCAGCAGAGAGAGATCAGGATAAAAGCACACAAATATATGCTAACATTGGACTGACTTCGCAATCATAAGGCAATGTGATGATGGTGGCAGAAACGAGAGTAAATCATCCAGGAGCCAAGAGATGCCACAGCTTCTGGAAGCTGGTAGAAGCAAGGAACTGATTCTCCCCTAGAGCCGGCAGAAGGCACTATCTCCAACGATTCCTTGAGTTTAGCCCAGTGAAACTGATTTTGATCCTCTGACTTCCACAAATGCAAAAGAATAAATATGTGTTAAGCCATTAAGTTTGCGGTAATTTGTTATGGCAGCAATAGGAAACTAATACACATTTTGGTACCAGAAGTGGGGTGCTGCTATAACAAATACCTAAAACATCATAAACAGAATCTTGAGCATGGGTGAAAGGAATATACTTGAAAAGAAGAGTGAAACCCTCCTCGTTAGAGATTGATGATTCTATAACTCATCTGGAGAGATGCTTAAACATAGTACAGAGTAAGGCTTGGTGTCACTCTCCTTTAAGGTGGACAGCTGAACCAGCAAAAAGGATATTGAGAAGTGCTAATAATACGTGATAGTCAGAAGATAAATGAGGCAAATGGTATTTGTGCTAGTCCCAAAACCACACAAAATTTCAATATTCCTTTTATCCTACCTTTTTCACCTCATTATCTAAAAATTTTCTATTTCTCCCTTCTCCCCCCTAAGCTATGTATATGACCCTTTATCTCTACTTTTCTCAACTTCTATATATGTTGCATGATAATGACTTTTTAAAATGTTTTGATAAATATTGATTGGAAAATATTTATTGAGTACCTACATTGTGCTGAACAGGCCTTACATCTCTTCTCAAAATGACTGAAATTGGGAACTTTCTCTAATTCACTCTTGATTCCACCAAAGGGTCTGAACCAGGGTGTTTTACTCATGCAGATGATAGGCAAATGTTTGCTGAATTAAAAATAAGTGAAGTTATTTTAATGTTAGCTTGTTCATGCTTGTATTTATTAACTGACAGAGATAACAGCTAAAAGTACTAAGCTTTTCTCATGAATTATATCACTTAATCTTCATGCAAATGCGTGATGTATATACTGTTATTTTTATTTTACTGTTGAAAACAACTTAGCTTTAAAAAAGTTAAATAATTTACTCAAAGTTACACAAATAATAAGGACTCGGATCCATACTCAGCCAACTCCAGTAGCTTATTTTGTAACCACCATCTTCTCCAATCCATAAAGTATGCTGCTTGTTCACATAAACTCTTGACCTTTCACCATCAGAACCTATCAGAAATGCCAAGGTCAAACATTAAGCAAAAGAACCTAGAGGACAAGCAAAAACAGGAAGGTCTTCACCTAGGAATACCCAAGTTGTGTAATCACAGATAATACAGTGGTATTATGATTTAAAAAAACCTCCTGAAAAGACAGTCTCTGTTGGTGATGTCCCCTTTTGTTCTCAAGACACCAACATGCACAGAAACTTAGGCTCAACCTGTCATCATCTGCTCAGGCATAGTGTGTTTGCTGACATCAGCTTGGAATGCCTGCCTGTGTACATAACCTATCACCCATAAAGCCTGACCACAATTTGTCTGACTTCTTGTCATGGTTCATCTTTTGCTTTCAGTTTTGGCCATGGTGCTTATACTACTCAAAAGTGTCCTGAAGGGCTTTGCCAAGACTATTTGATGACGATCACCCAGCTTACTAAAGCACAAGCATTTTGTGGAGTTGGGGGCACTTGACTGAAAATCTCCTCTCCATCCCTGAGAAGTAACATTTTCAGTCTGTTTCACTCAGACAACACTTTTTCAAATTCAGAGTGAAAGTCTGTTTTCATAGCACAGGTAATTTATTCCAGTTACTTAAGACTGAACTCTGAATCCATGTGCCATTGGTAATTTAGGATGGATATAAGGAAGAATTTCCTGAGAGTCTTATGGGTTATTAAACACTGACATGTGCTACAGAAGAAAATTGAAGGACCCTCTTCCTTCAAAGGGCTTTAACAATGGAATCAATGAACATTATCTAGTGTGGGCTAGGGTGGACCCACATGAAAGCAAGGATATGGAATAGACGGCTTCTCAAGGTAATTTACAGGGCTGGCATTCTATGATTCATGCTTTAAAATAAATGATCTGTGTTGAGAAAAATTATATCTTATCAGTATGTGAAGAAAGCAAACATAAAATATTCTAGAGGGAATGATAAGCATTTACAGTGCACTAAACCAATACTGCTGCCTTACAAGATATTTACCAAGTTTGACTGATTGCAAACGTGGCAGTGATACTACAATCTTGGGGGGGAAACCTACAGTTTTTAATGTAGCACTTAAAACTCATGCAGTGAGAATGGAGAAACTCTTTCAAAAATACATTTGCTGTCTACATTCAATAAACAGGAGAGAGGTTAGAAACCTTCCAAAATGCTGTCCCTGCATTCATATTATAAAAGAAACTAAAGATATAAATGGCTCTCAAAGATTGTACCATGCTATTTTTTTTAAAGTTACTCTTTTAAAAAAATAATTAATTAATTTTTTGGCTGCGTTGGGTCTTCGTTGCTGCGTGCGGGCTTTCTCTAGTTGCGGTGAGCGGGGACTACTCTTCGTTGCGGTGCGCAGGCTTCTCATTGCGGTGGCTTCTCTTGTTGCGGAGCACGGGCTCTAGGTGAGTGGGTTTCAGTAGTTGTGGCTTGCAGGCTCAGTAGCTGTGCCTCGCGGGCTTTAGAGCACAGGTTCACTAGTTGTGGCGCACGGGCTTAGTTGCTCCATGGCATGTGGGATCTTTCCGGACCAGGGCTCAAACCCATTGCCCCTGCATTGGCAGGTGGATTCTTACCCACTGCGCAACCAGGGAAATCCCGGTACCATGCTATTTTTAAATGGCATATAACCTATTTATTTTTCTATACTCATAGATGATTTAGGCAGTTCTCCACTTAGCTTGGTCCTACCGCAAATTTTCATGCTTTGGGAAATGAGAATGCATTTTTCTTTTTCTTTTTTTTTAACATCTTTATTGCAGTGTAATTGTTTTACAATGGTGTGTTAGTTTCTGCTTTATAACAAAGTGAATCAGTTATACATATACATATGTTCCCATATCTCTTCCCTCTTGCGTCTCCCTCCCTCCCACCCTCCCTATCCCACCCTTCTAGGTGGTCACAAACCACCGAGCTGATCTCCCTGTGCTATGCGGCTGCTTCCCACTAGCTATCTATTTTACATTTGGTAGTGTATATATGTCCATGCCACTCTCTCACTTTGTCACAGCTTACCCTTCCCCCTCCCCATATCCTCAAGTCCATTCTCTAGTAGGTCTGTGTCTTTATTCCCGTCTTACCCCTAGGTTCTTCATGACCATTTTTTTCTTAGATTCCATATATATGTGTTAGCATACAGTATTTGCTTTTCCCTTTCTGACTTACTTCACTCTGTATGACAGACTCTAACTCCATCCACCTCATTACAAATACCTCCATTTCATTTCTTTTTATGGCTGAGTAATATTCCATTGTATATATGTGCCACATCTTCTTTATCCATTCATCCGATGACGGACACTTAGGCTGCTTCCATGTCCTGGCTACTGTAAATAGAGCTGCAATGAACATTTTGGTACATGACTCTTTTTGAATTATGGTTTTCTCAGGGTATATGCCCAGTAGTGGGATTGCTGGGTCGTATGGTAGTTCTATTTTTAGTTTCTTAAGGAACCTCCATACTGTTCTCCATAGTGGCTGCATCAATTTACATTCCCACCAACAGTACAAGAGAGTTCCCTTTTCTCCACACCCTCTCCAGCATTTATTGTTTGTAGATTTTTTGATGATGGCCATTCTGACCAGTGTGAGGTGATACCTCATTGTAGTTTTGATTTGCATTTCTCTAATGATTAATGATGCTGAGCATTCTTTCATGTGTTTGTTGGCAGTCTGTATATCTTCTTTGGAGAAATGTCTATTTAGGTCTTCTGCCCATTTTTGAATTGGGTTGTTTGCTTTCTTGATATTGAGCTGCATGAGCTTCTTGTAAATTTTGGAGATTAATCCTTTATCAGTTGCTCCATTTACAAATATTTTCTCCCATTCTGAGGGTTGTCTTTTCGTCTTGTTTATGGTTTCCTTTGCTGTGCAAAAACTTTTAAGTTTCATTAGGTCCCATTTGTTTATTTGTGTTTGTATTTCCATTTCTCTAGGAGCTGGGTCAAAAAGGATCTTGCTGTGATGTATGTCATAGAGTGTTCTGCCTATGTTTTCCTCTAAGAGTTTGATACTGTCTGGTCTTACATTTATGTCTTTAATCCATTTTGAGTTTATTTTTGTGTATGGTGTTAGGGAGTGTTCTAATTTCATACTTTTACATGTACCTGTCCAGTTTTCCCAACACCACATATTGAACAGGCTGTCTTTTCTCCACTGTATATTCTTGCCTCCTTTATCAAAGATAAGGTGACCATATGTGCGTGTTTATCTCTGGGCTTTCTATCCTGTTCCATTGATCTATGCTTCTGTTTTTGTGCCAGTACCATATTGTCTTGATTACTGTAGCTTTGTAGTATAGTCTGAAGTCAGGGAGCCTGATTCCCCCAGCTCCATTTTTCTTTCTCAAGATTGCTTTGGCTATTCGGGGCCTTTTGTGTTTCCATACAAATTGTGAAAGTTTTTGTTCTAGTTCTGTGAAAAATGCCAGTGGTCATTTGATAGGGATTGCATTGAATCCGTAGATTGCTTTGGGTAGTAGAGTCATTTTCACAATGTTCATTCTTCCAGTCAAAGAACATGGTATATCTCTCCATCTATTTGTATCATATTTAATTTCTTTCATCAGTGTCTTATAATTTTCTGCATACAGGTCTTTTGTCTCCTTAGGTAGGTTTATTCCTAGATATTTTATTCTTTTTCTTGCAATGGTAAATGGGAGTATTTTCTTAATTTCACTTTCAGATTTTTCATCATTAGTGTATAGGAATGCAAGAGATTTCTGTGCATTAATTTTGTATCCTGCTACTTTACCAAATTCATTGATTAGCTCTAGTAGTTTTCTGGTAGCATCTTTAGGATTCTCTATGTATAGTATCATGTCATCTGCGAACAGTGACAGCTTTACTTCTTCTTTTCCAATTTGGATTCCTTTTATTTCTTTTTCTTCTCTGATTGCTGTGGCTAAAACTTCCAAAACTATGTTGAATAACAGTGGTGAGAGTGGGCAACCTTGTCTTGTTCCTGATCTTAGTGGAAATGGTTTCAGTTTTTCACCATTGAGGATGATGTTGGCTGTGGGTTTGTCTTATATGGCCTTTATTATGTTGAGGAAAGTTCCCTCTATGCCTACTTTCTGGAGGGTTTTTATCATAAATGGGTGTTATGTTTTTATCATAAATGGGTGAATTTTGTCAAAAGCTTTCTCTGCAACTATTGAGATGATCATATGGTTTTTCTCCTTCAATTTGTTAACATGGTGTATCACATTGATTGATTTGCGTATATTGAAGAATCCTTGCATTCCTGGGATAAACACCACTTGATCATGGTGTATGATCCTTTTAATGTGCTGTTGGATTCTGTTTGCTTGTATTTTGTTGAGGATTTTTGCATCTATGTTCATCAGTGATATTGGCCTGTCATTTTCTTTCTTTGAGACATCTTTGTCTGGTTTTGGTATCAGGGTGATGGTGGCCTCGTAGAATGAGTTGGGGAGTGTTCCTCCCTCTACTATATTTTGGAAGAGTTTAAGAAGGATAGGTGTTAGCTCTACTCTAAATGTTTGATAGAAGTCGCCTGTGAAGCCATCTGGTCCTGGGCTTTTGTTTGTTGGAAGATTTTTAATCACAGTTTCAATTTCAGTGCTTGTGATTGGTCTGTTCATATTTTCTATTTCTTCTTGGTTCAGTCTTGGAAGGTTGTGCATTTGGAAGAATTTGTCCATTTCTTCCAGGTTGTCCATTTTATTGGCATAGAGTTGCTTGTAGTAATCTCTCAGGATCCTTTGTATTTCTGCAGTGTCAGTTGTTACTTCTCCTTTTTCATTTCTAATTCTATTGATTTGAGTCTTCTCCCTTTTTTTCTTGATGAGTTTGGTTAATGTTTTATCAATTTTGTTTATCTTCTCAAAGAACCAGCTTTTAGTTTTACTGATCTTTGCTATCGTTTTCTTCATTTCTTTTTCATTTATTTCTGATCTGATCTTTATGATTTCTTTCCTTCTGCTAACTTTGGGGTTTTTCGTTCTTCTTTCTCTAATTGCTTTAGGTGTAAGGTTAGGGTGTTTATTTGAGATGTTTCTTCTTTCTTGAAGTAGGATTGTATTGCTATAAACTTCCCTCTTAGAATTGCTTTTGCTGCATCCCATAGGTTTTGGGTCGTCGTGTTTTCATTGTCATTTGTTTCTAGGTATTTTTTTATTTCCTCTTTGATTTCTTCAGTGATCTCTTGGTCGTTAAGTAGTGTATTGTTTAGCCTCCATGTGTTTGTATTTTTTACAGATTTTTTTCCTGTAATTGATATCTAGTCTCATAGCATTGTGCTTGGAAAAGATACTTGATACGATTTCAATTTTCTTAAATTTACCAAGGCTTGATTTGTGACCCAAGATACAATCTACCCTAGAGAATGTTCCATAAGCACTTGAGAAGAATGTGTATTCTGTTGTTTTTGGATAGAATGTCCTATAAATATCAATTAAGTCCATCTTGTTTAACGTATCATTTAAAGCTTATGTTTCCTTATTTATTTTCATTTTGGATGATCTGTCCATTGGTGAAAGTGGTGTGTTAAAGTCCCCTACTATGATTGTGTTACTGTCGATTTCCCCTTTTATGGCTGTTAATACTTGCCTTATGTATTGAGGTGCTCCTATGTTGGGTGCATAAATATTTACAATTGTTATATCTTCTTCTTGGATTGATCCCTTGATCATTATGTAGTGTCCTTCTTTGTCTCTTGAGAATGCATTTTTCTTGATCAACAACATTGATTTATTTATTTGCCTGTTTAGCTTCCAGAAGATATTTAGCCCAATGAATAATGGTAATGCTGCTTTAATCTTAATAAAAAATGAATGAATGGGAAATAGATGCTTTGCATTCCATTTCATCATCTTGAATATTTGAACTGAAGGAGGTAGAAGGACACTTATGTAGAAATACTGCAAAGAATTTCTGGGCATTTTCATAGGCTTTGGTACTTGGTATGACACTGAGTACCATTTGTAATTTCATTAACATTTTTTACTTTTTTTTTCCTGTGGATAAGTACATCATTATTACTAATTTTTCATTTAACTTTGATGGTATTCCTATTTCCATTTATTTATTAAGCAAATATGTATCAGGCACTGTGCTGGCTACTGGCATATAATAGCAATAGAAAAAATGAGGTTCTGTCTTCACGCATTTTACAATTCACTAGAAGAGATATAGTGACAAGAAAAAGGAAGCCTAGTTACATAGTATCAGAAACTTTGGCAACACTTAAGAGCTGCAGGTGGGCAGAGGACGTAAATAGACATTTCTCCAAAGAAGATATACAGATTGCCAACAAACACATGAATGCTCAGCATCATTAATCATTAGAGAAATGCAAATCAAAACTACAATGAGGTATCACCTCACACTGGTCAGAATGGCCATCATCAAAAAATCTACAAACAATAAATGCTGGAGAGGGTGTGGAGAAAAGGGAACTCTCTTGTACTGTTGGTGGGAATGTAAATTGATGCAGCCACTATGGAGAACAGTATGGAGGTTCCTTAAGAAACTAAAAATAGAACTACCATACGACCCAGCAATCCCACTACTGGGCATATACCCTGAGAAAACCATAATTCAAAAAGAGTCATGTACCAAAATGTTCATTGCAGCTCTATTTACAGTAGCCAGGACATGGAAGCAGCCTAAGTGTCCATCAACAGATGAATGGATAAAGAAGATGTGGCACATATATACAATGGAATATTACTCAGCCATAAAAAGAAACGAAATTGAGTTATTTGTAGTGAGGTGGATGGACCTAGTGTCTGTCATACAGAGTGAAGTAAGTCAGAAAGGGAAAAGCAAATACTGTATGCTAACACATATATATGGAATCTAAGAAAAAAATGGTCATGAAGAACCTAGGGGTAAGACGGGAATAAAGACACAGACCTACTAGAGAATGGACTTGAGGATATGGGGAGGGGGAAGGGTAAGCTGTGACAAAGTGAGAGAGTGGCATGGACATATATACACTACCAAATGTAAAATAGATAGCTAGTGGGAAGCAGCCGCATAGCACAGGGAGATCAGCTCGGTGGTTTGTGACCACCTAGAAGGGTGGGATAGGGAGGGTGGGAGGGAGGGAGACGCAAGAGGGAAGAGATATGGGAACATATGTATATGTATAACTGATTCACTTTGTTATAAAGCAGAAACTAACACACCATTGTAAAGCAATTACACTGCAATAAAGATGTTAAAAAAAAAAAAAAAAAAGAGCTGCAGGAATGTAGAAGACAAGCAACGTAGCTAAGTAATGAACTCATTGATTTAGCTAAGGGGATTTCCAGGCAGAATGCTGAAACGTTGACTATCCTCGCTGTGATAAAATAGTCTAGTGTATTATAAAACATAAAAAGAGAAGTGGAAGTTGTTCAGTTTTTAATCAGAATTTAGAGAACATATAGAGTACCCAGGACAGTCTTTCTAGCCAGGAAAAGATTCTCAAAGTAAGAAATGGCCATAGGGCAAAAGTCAAACCCCAGATGGAAAGACTAGGTCTCTGAGAAAGACTGAAGTCAGGATGAGACTGAAAGACTCCTTTCTTAATACTTCATAAAGATATAAGGGTGTGCCTTACAGATCCTCTTTGTTAAGAAATAGTATTTTTAAAAATTTTAAGAATTAAAAAATTTTTTCCAAAACCTCACAGATTACTGAAGGTGGTAAGTGGCTTTTGTCTAATGATGTGAAATATAAATCTGATGTATTAGACAACTACAAAATTTTAGGAGATATGTACTGGCTGAAAGACTGTTAATTAAAACATACACAGACAGTACACAATGAAAAAGAAGAAAACTTTGGTATTTGGTCTCCTAACAATTTATAGACAGGAAGATGGCTGAGAAGACTACAGAGCTGCAAACCTGGTACATTTTTTATGGAAAAGGAACAGTGACTCAAATTCATGAAGGGTGCATCCAAATACCACTGAGAATGTTTTCCAGGAATTAGGACAGAGTCCTAACCAAGAAACCAGCAACATGTACCTGTCCAGTTGCAGAATTGTTATGAATCAGTTTTGTGCCTAGAATTTTCCCGCGTTTTGAAAGCAGGTGTCTATTGTGGTTGCCCTAACCCTGTCTCGTATTGTATATTGAGTGTGTTGGTGTGCAGATTACTTGTCTCTTTAGTTCACAGACCTTCAGATCAAAAGGAACCATACTCAAGGAACCGCTCTTGAGGAGCCTCAGCCAAGGCTGGTCCTGATATAAATTATAAGGTTCTGGACTTTGAGATGATGTTATAATGGGATGAGACTTTGGGCATCTTGCAAGAAGTGGATCTAGTTTGCAATTTGGAGAACCACAAATAATTTTTTGGTTTTGGCTGTAGGAAAGATGGTAGCAGAGTCTTTGGCTTTTATCTCTTTGAGAGGTTGGATCTATTTCCCTTCCCACTGAATCTACACTGGACTGAGATTCCTTTGAGCATTATGGCATGATGGAGTGGAATGACACAATGCCTGTCCCAGGCTTAGTGAGGACTGTAAGCTTCTGCTTTGATCTCTTAAAGTTCTGAGCTGCCATTCAACAGTGATTTCTCAGGTAGAGACACCACATGGAGAAGACCTAAGGCTACATGGGCAAGGCGAGGAGCCCAGCTGAGGTCAGCTTTCCAGACATGCTCCTTCAACTGGCACAGGCATGCGAATGAAGCTATATGGACCTTCCAGAACATTTCAGCTGAATATCACTGTGAGATGCCAGTCCATGTCAAATAGAGAAGAACTACCCAGCCAAGTCTGCCCAAACTCTGATCCATGAAACCATTAGTTACTATGAAATGTTTTTTGTTTCAAGTTACTCTATTCTGAAGTAGTTTTGCAGTACAGCCCCCAAGAAACTGAGTTAGGAAGAACTGAGAAGTCTGAGTGGAGGGTATACATTTACAACAGTGGAAGCAGCAACTGAATTAAAGATAGAAGCTTTGGGAATTGAGAATAAGGACAGACCTTTGGTGAGAGGGCTCAATGACCCCAAGGCAACAAGGAATATTTATAGATTTATAATCCACATAAACAAATGGATGATGACTTAGGTCTCAAGTGGACCATATGCGTAATGAATATTGTTGCATATAAATTATGAGTGTATCCATCCTTTTAAGAACTTTGAAGTGGCCATGTTCCTGGATGAATTTGAGGGGTGAACTAGGTGGGTTTTCGGAAGCTCAGATCCTAAAGGGTGACCTTTTCCCTGAGATTCAGACTTCTCTCAGAGGTTTTCTGACACTTGCTAAAAGTTCTTACTTAATTAATTATATCCATTCATTCAGCAATATTTGTTATACCACCTTCCTGTGCAAGTTCAGTGCAAGGTTCTGTTAGGGATACAAAGAAGGAGATGCTGTCCTTGTGCTTGAGGGACTAAAAATAGGGTAAAAAGGATCAGACAAGGATTGAAATAACTTTAATGCAGCAAAGAAATAATGATTGCTAGCATAAGACAGGGTTGACTGACCAGAGAATTTGGGAACCTAGTCAAGGAGCTCCCTAGTTTAAGAGGCAATATCTCAGTTCCTGAATAGACTAGGCAATATCTCAGTTCTTGAATATTCTTGGATATTCAAGGGGCCTAAATAATTCCAGCACTATTTCTGGAGCTGAAGGTGAGCCTCTAGTCTAAGAATCTAGAGTATATAATCTTAATATGAGTCTCTGGACTCCAGGTAGACCTGGAGCCCTGGCAGATACCTGACCTTTTAAATTAGCATCAGCGGTGGACAAGGTATGCTGGACTCAAGGGCTACAAGTATGAGTGCATGGCGCTCAACCCTGTGCGACCAGTGGAAAGGAAAAGAGAACCCTATGTTCTGGAAAAAATCACATCTCAGCTAGGTTTTAGGTCTTAACTGTGCTGAAGCACTGCTGGGCTGGGAAAAAGTGGGGCAGGGAAAAATGTCCAGGTCAGACCTAGACTTGCAGGTGAGACGATAGATAGATGGAGGTAGATTTGAGGAGCCAGAGAAGCAAAGAAGTGCCTGTATAAAATGTCTTTTTGTTCTGCTTTTGGCTTCTATCCTAGCTTCCCCTTTCCTTGTTGTATACTAGGGAATTTGTTGCCTGATGCAATTATAGCCATCTCTGTCTGAAATTTAAAATTTTTCTCCATTCATGTTTCTTTGAACTCATTAAAAAGATGCTCTGCCTCTTTTCTCTGGTGGCACTACTGTTAAGTTCCTGAAGAGGTTGGTCATGGAGCACCTCTCAACGCAGTGAGGACCATGCAGGGTGCTGTGGGAAATGGGGGTATAATTTTATAAGACAAGGTCCCTCAAGGAGCTTAAATAGAGTCAAGTAGATGAAACATTGGCATGTATAACTCTAGTACAAAGCAGAATGTAAAAACATTCCACAAAAACAACAACATTTTAATTTCCCTTGAAAAAAGACTGGTTGCTCTTTGGCCATAGTAACAAGTAACTCTCAGACCTGGTATTAAAAAATCCCAATTGATCAATGACAACTTTGAATCAGTAATCACACTTCTGGATGCCAGGCATTTTGTGACAGTCCCATACTCCTGAAAGTATCAGCAATAGCTACGCTCCAAGAAGCAACTCTTCACAGCTAGAGATTAATGCATCCCTGAAAGATTTTGCTTCTGTACATCACTCCTGAACCCCATGCTTCTCCAAATCCTATGTGAGATCAGCAATTGCTTTATTCAGAGAGATTGCATCTTGCAAGCACAATTTTTCTTTGTCTAATAAACAACAAATTCAGCTTTCTGTTTTAGATTTTGAGTGATGATTTTTTTCTTTGACATCCCTGGTAAAACTCAATCATTATCTTTGGTTGGTGTGTTTTCCCTGGAGTCACAGGCTATCAGAAAATGAGCATCCCATGGAAACAACCTTCCCAGTCTAGACTCACTAATCGTAAGTCTTTGATAATGCCATTACCAAGTATGGTGCTCTGATCTTGGGAAATAATTATGCCAGTCATCAGGATATAGATGGTACCATGGACAGAGCTTTCTTTGTAAAAGCAAGATCATAGACAATTTTGGCAGGAGGGCTATAAATGATAGAGCATGCCGTCTCTCACTACGGAGTGTCAGGATCAAAATGGGGAAAATATAAAATGTTTACCCGAGCCTGTGAGGTGGGTGATAATCTGCCACACTCCCACCTGCCATTAATTAGAATCAGGATAGCTAGACCTCTTATCTCTACTATATATCTTTTTCCTGTACAGCCAGATAAGAAAGAGTCAAAATTCCTAAAGAATGGGGATTCATGTTTTTAAAATCTAGGCATCTAAGGAAGGAAGAATATTAAAGAGGAAAGTTAAAAGATATGAACTATTGTAATTATAATGTTAACCACTGGGAAGTATAATCTGGGAATCTTTCTAGTAGAAAAATAACGAGAATTCCCTGGCAATCCAGTGGTTAGAACTCTGTGCTTCTTAAGATCCCACATGCAGAGCAGCGTGGCTAAAAAAACTCAACCAACCAACCAAACAACAACAACAACAAAACCTATCCTGTGCTCTAGAGATATTTGGAAAGAGAGAGTAGGGCTGGCCAAAAAGTTCATTTGCGTTTTTCGGTAACATCTTATAGCAAAACCTGAACGAACTTTTTGGCCAACCCAGCATGTAACTGTGACTTGACAGACATCACCACGCACTGGATATGGCCGGCCTAATACAGGCTAAGATGTATCATGTTTAACCAATTCTCTAATCGGTTTAATTTGATCTCATGAGAACAAAACATTTTAATTTCCCTGGAAAAAGACTGACTGTTTTCTGGCCATGGTAACAAGTAACTCTCAGATCTGGTATTAAGTTTCAGATCTGGAAAAGTCCTCCAGTTTCTAGACTCTATGTTATGTGGAGGTTCATGGCAAACTGAGAAGTCAGCTGAGAAGAATGACCATATACAGCTCTCACATTTGGGGAATGTGGATAATGAACAATGCAGATAACTATAAGGACCCATAATCCAGCAGGAGAGGGGGGTTTGGAGGGGCAGTTATACTGTGAGGGAGAGTGGAAAATATCACCCTGTAATGAGGAAGGAAGCTGGGCAGAACTGACTGAAGGAAAAATGCTCCCTTAGAGAGGGACCCAGAGTCAGATGATAAAATGGTCAGTTACCAATGCTAGGTCACTGAGACCTATGTCCTGCAAGCTTTCCACTTAGCTTTGCAAAGACAGAAAAGCCTTGTAAAAAAATAGTTCTTGGGCTTCCCTGGTGGCGCAGTGGTTGAGAATCTGCCTGTTAATGCAGGGGACACGGGTTCGAGCCCTGGTCTGGGAAGATCCCACATGCCACGGAGCAGCTGGGCCCGTGAGCCACAACTACTGAGCCTGCGCGTCCGGAGCCTGTGCCCCGCAACGGGAGGGGCCGCGATAGTGAAAGGCCCGCGCACCGCGATGAAGAGCGGTCCCCGCACCGCGATGAAGAGTGGCCCCCGCTTGCCGCAACTGGAGAAAGCCCTCGCACGAACCGAAGACCCAACACAGCCAAAAATAAATAATAAATAAATAAATAAAAAGTAGCTATAAAATTTAAAAAAAAAAAAAAAAAATAGTTCTTTCTAAAGTCACAAGCATATCTATTAAGAAGTATACTTTTCTTTTAAGACAGCTGAGGGTTAAAGTAAAAGATGAGGCAAGAATTCTTTTTGCTCTGAAATATCAAAGTCATGCTGACTTTTGGGGGGATGCTTTTTGTTAGGTGATCCCACGAAGAAGAAACTGTCTTTGTCTTCATTCCGAAATTATATAAGGAAAATTCTTGGCCCTAGCCAACCTCTCCCTAATTAGCATATAGCAGTGTCAGAGAAATCCCCCAAATCTCATGAACACTTAGTGTTTGATGAAACTAATCCAGAAGGGAGGCACTTTCCTGGAATAGAACGATCAGCCGACTTCTCTCTTCTGTTAAACCTGTTGCACAACTTGTTGTATGACTCGTGATTGCACAAGCAAAGGCCATGGATTTTTATTACATATTTTGCTACAAAAAGGATTGCAAAGAGCCAAAAATCCATTGAAGACCGAATGAAGGAATAAAAGTGTTCAAACTAGGGTGTGAATTATTTAAATACCTGCTGCTAATATATTTTCTTTTTTTTTTAGCTTTTTAAAAAAAATTTTATTAGAGTTTAGTTGATTTATAATGTTGTGTTAGTTTCTGCCGTATAGCAAAGTGAATCAGTTATACATATACATATATCCACTATTTTTTAGAAAAGAATCTAAAAAAGAGTATTGAGTAGAGTTCCCTGTGCTACACAGTAGGTCCTTTTTAGTTATCTATTTTGTATTTTCTACTAGTCAAATTAAGAAAAGCTAAAAATAAATTTAGCAAAAATAAATATATGAAAGAAATTAAAGACAATAATAAAAATAAACAAGGTAAGAGAAATTTTAAAAATTCAAAAGAATCTAACACTTGCTAAAATACACAATAAATAAAATATAAAAAAACAAGAAACAAACCAAGACAATTTCAAGTGAGTAATTGAAAATATACATTAGAACATTTAATGAAAGTGCTGTTTAAAAGAAGACAACAATATAATCAGATAAAAATAATGCAAAATTAATATTATTCAAAAGACTAGGTTAAAGAAGAAAAATAAATGGAACAAAAAAAGTTAAATGATGCAATAATAATATTCTAAGATTTAATACCATGACACAGTGGCATATGTCCTTATAACAGAAAGCCAGTTAACACAGCACAAAATACTTTACTTTTATATATGTGCAAAAAGCCTTTATTTTCTTATTTTTTTAATTAAGAGTTTCCATTTTTGGAAAGTGAAAATGATCCGATATAGAAATACAATTTTATTTAGTTAAAATATTCATCACATTTATAATAGTAAAATAACAGAAACACTTAAGTAAAGATTTAAGTTGACTCCAATAGAGTCACAATGGTCAGCTCCTCCTGCTGGATGGATCCTATCCTCTACTGCTCACTCAAGGATTTCTCTTCTACATTTTTCCTTCTGTATCTTGAATTGATAAATAATTCCTATCAATATTCAAACATACTTTAACATTTCTCATATCTTAAAATAGCCTTCAACCAGTAAAGCACTCATATCCAGACTGTGGAAACAATATCTACAAATCAATGAGGAAAAGGGAGCTAACCAAAGAGAAAAAAAAATGTGCAAATATGTGTGAACTTCTGTCATACAGAGTGAAGTAAGTCAGAAAGAGAGAAACAAATACCGTATGCTAACACATATATATGGAATCTAAAAAAAAAAAAAAAAAAGGTCATGAAGAACCTAGGGGCAAGATGGGAATAAAGACACAGACCTACTAGAGAATGGACTTGAGGACACGGGGAGGAGGAAGGGTAAGCTGGGACGAAGTGAGAGAGTGGCATGGACATATATACACTACCAAATGTAAAACAGATAGCTAGAGGGAAGCAGCCGCATAGCACAGGGAGATCAGCTCGGTGGTCTGTGACCACCTAGAGGGGTGGGATAAGGAGGGTGGGAGGGAGGGAGACGCAAGAGGGAGGGGAAATGGGGATATATGTATATGTATAACTGATTCACTTTGTTATAAAGCAGAAACTAACATACCATTGTAAAGCAATTATACCCCAATAAAATAAATAAGTAAATAAATTCTTTAAAAAAAAAGTATGAACTGACACTTCACAAAGGCAATGTCCAATTGGCCAATAAACATAGGACTACACTGGTCTTTAGTGAAGGGAAATTTAAAACCATATCACCAAAAAAACCCACAAAACCATATCACTATTGATAAAGTGAAAATTTTAAAAAGACAGTAAAAAAAGTGCTGGAAAAATTTCAACAATTGGAACTCATATACTCATAAACACTGTATAGGATTGCTTGGCTGTAATTAGTTAATATACATGTTTTTTATAATCCAGTAATTTCATTCCTAGGTAAATACATACATATGTTCACCAAAAGTCACACACTAGAAAAATACATGACTAGAAAATTATGACTTGTACATGGCAGCACTATTCATAAAAGTCCGAAACTGCACAATACCCAAATTCCCTTCAAAACCATGATAAATAAATAAGTTGTAGTATATTCAAATAACAGAAAATTAAACGGCAATAAGAATGAAAACCCTACAACCACCAGTAAGTAACAAAATGAATAATCATCACAAACATAATGCACAGCAAAGGAAGTCAGATACAAAAGAGAAGCCAGTACTGTTGTGTCAGACATAAACATAAGGGTCGCCCTTTGGGGGATAATGAGTGACTGCGTGGAGCCCTGGGGGCTTCTGGAAGGCGGTGATAGTCTATTCTTTGATCTGCAGCCTGTTGAGTTTCTGAAAATTCATCAAAAGGTATATTTAAGGTACATGCACCTTTTGTAAGTTTATGCCTAAAAGAAAAGTTAAAAAAAAAACTTCAGGGCTTCCCTGGTGGCGCAGTGGTTGAGAGTCTGCCTGCCAATGCAGGGGACATGGGTTCGAGCCCTGGTCTGGGAAGATCCCACATGCCGCGGAGCAACTAGGCCCGTGAGCCACAACTACTGAGCCTGCGCGTCTGGAGCCTGTGCTCCGCAACGAGAGAGGCCGCGACACTGAGAGGCCCGCGCATCGCGATGAAGAGTGGCCCCGGCTCGCCGCAACTGGAGAAAGCCCTCGCACAGAAACGAAGACCCAACACAGCCAAAAATAAATAAATTAATTAAAAAACAAACAAAAAAACTTGACCCCATATTACCCTCAGCTACCACACATGTATATGATCTTCTATAATAAGCTTTCTCCAATAAGTGTCCTGTACTTGCTACATTTATTGTATCCACTTTCTCACACTGTTTTCTCTGTAGAATCCATTCCAACTGGTCTTTGGTACCTGTTAGCAGTAGGACTCTTTTCAAAGCCACGGATGACCCTAAGCCAGTGGCTAGTTTTCTGTCTTCATCTTCCTCAACCTCCCAGCAGCACTTGCCACACTGATCATTGTTCTTGAAAAATATTTATCCTTTGGCTTTGTGACGCTACATTCTCCCCACTGGCCACTTCCTTGTAGTATCTCTTGCTCAATATAGCAAATAAAACCAGCAAAATGACATAACTAGAATTCACACAACACTACAAACTTCAAATTACCTGTAAGTACAGAAGTAAATGCCTATTTTCAGCAGAGCCATCTCTCAACTTTGCAGACAGATGGGTCAGAGGTGGGGAGGAGGACTTGAAAAAACTGCTGAGGGAGAGGGAATAGGAGAAGAAATGGCCATGATTGATTTAAAATCTCCCCAGAAAGAGAAAGTCCATGGTAAGTGTGAAAATATTGAAGTATATTTCTGATAAATCAGAGCACTGACAGCAGAGAAGGGAGCTCACGATGACAAGATTGAGAGGCCTTATTTCTGAAGGATGAGGATGTAATAAAGAGAGTGGTGTTTTTGGAGACTGGAAGGTAAAGGGAAAAAAGAAGCAGGAGGGAGAAAATGTGATCATGCTAGAAAAAAAAGAGGATAAAAAAACAATATCAAGGGCATACAATCTCTGTCCAAGCTAACCAAATAATCCAAACAAACCAAGAATTTCCTACTCTTGAAACAGGAAACTTATAACACTTCGCACTGGCATCTTGTCCACAAACTGCATAGACATTAGCTGTCTGCATTTACACACTCCACTACTACAGGAGGAATACAGAGTGAGAATCAGACATTTTGTCTCCCAGGTGAAAGCCCTCTCTCAGGAAACCAAGCAAAAGCGGAAGAAAACTCTAAGGCAGTATTCTAAACTGAATTAAATATCCCCAGACAAGCATTTGTGGACTTACAGGCAGAATAAGAAATGTATATATTAAGGAAGAAATGAAATAAAATGTGATTGAACGCAGTGAAGAAGAAGCAGGAGGAGAAGGAGAAGAGGAAGAAGAGATGGAGGAGAAGGAAGAGGACGAGGACAAGGGAAAATGCTAACAGCAGTGACGACTGAGTTATGAGGTACCCCAGGGAGAACAGGCTTAAACAAAAATGTAATAAGGGACTTTGGAGAAAAGCAGGAAGATAACCAAGAGAATGAAAATGAGTTTAAAAAAGAAGTAAAAAGGGTGAGAAGAAAATTGGTTAAAATGAAAAAGAGGTAGATATAAAAACATCATATATTATGGAGTCTGACAATGAAAAACAAGTAATAAAACAGAGCCAGTATTTCCTTCTTTAATACAAAAATTCCTGGACATAAAACAAGAACACTTTTTAAATATGGAAGACACCCAACAGGTACCTAAGAACTTTTCTTGAAACAACTACAGAGAAAAGTTGGAAGCAATAATTCACTCACAGCAAAATGACACTTGGCTAAATTGTTAATCTATGGGACGAGCATCAGACACCTCAGCAAGACTCACTACTTCTCTGCTTCATTATCTGCCTTCCCCCACACTAGGAATACTGCCAGAAATCTGTCCACCCCTGGCATTATTCAAAAATCACCGGTGGGCTTCTGTCATACATTTATGTATGACCAGGACCTCTGGTCTACCTCTCTGGGCCTGGAGATCAAAGCCCAGGGACTCACCTTACCTTGCATTTACCTGAGTGAGTAATGAACCTCTGAATTACTAACACTCACTCACTGTGGTGAGGTGTGTTTTGACTTATGAAACCTTTAAATGAGAGAGAGCTGGCTGGGTTAGACCTTAACAGTGGTCAACTTCAAGATATATGTTAATAAATCTATAAAACTTTAATGATTAAAAAAATCTTAAGGAGTTACAGGCAAATCCTTTTGACTTACAGGCAAAAAGATCAATAATTTAAAAGGACCAGAGAATTGACTGACACTACATTTCTTAAAAACAACATAAAAAGCTAAACAACAACAGAGCAGCATTTTCAATGAAAAAAATGTGAATCAAAGATTTTGCACTCAGAAAAACTGTCATTTAACTATCAAGGTTATAGAAAAAGGATTTTAAACATGCAAGAATCCAGGTTATACAGCACTCTCAAGATCTCCTTGGAGAATCTTCTAGAGTATGAGCCAATCACGAGATAACTGGGACATGGAAGCAACTTAAGTGTCCATCAACAGATGAATGGATAAAGAAGATGTGGCACATATATACAATGGAATATTACTCAGCCATAAAAAGAAACGAAATTGAGTTATTTGTAGTGAGGTGGATGGACCTAGAGTCTGTCATACAGTGCGAAGTAAGTCAGAAAAACAAATACCGTATGCTAACACATATATATGGAATCTAAAAAAAAAAAAAAATTGGTTCTGAAGAACCTAGGGGCAGGACAGGAATAAAGACGCAGACGTAGAGAATGGACTTGAGGACACAGGGAGGGGGAAGGGTAAGCTGGGACGAAGTGAGAGAGTGGCATGGACATATATACACTACCAAATGTAAAATGGATGGCTAGTGGGAAGCAGCCGCATAGCACAGGGAGATCAGCTCGGTGCTTTGTGACCACCTAGAGGGGTGGGCTAGGGAGGGTGGGAGGGAGATGCAAGAGGGAGGAGATATGGGGATATATGTATATGTATAGCTGATTCACTTTGTTATCAAGCAGAAACTAACACACCATTGTAAAGCAATTTTACTCCAGTAAAGATGTTAAAAAATAAATTGAAAAAAAAAGAGAGATAACTGGGAGAATCTTCAGCGGAAGGAATTGTGATTAGCATTTATTCCACTAAACTGTAGAACTAAGATTGAGGCTCAGGTGTGGAGGAAGTGGAAGAATAGTGAATAAATATTATGTGTTCTTACAAAGTAAAAGTAATGCAACTAAAATAATGGAAGAAAGAAGAGCAAAAGAGGAACGTGGAATAAGCTCATTGTGTGGGCAATAGGCAGACGTCAAAAGATACTATTAAAAATCAACAGACCAAATAACAAACGTTTATATGAGAAACCAGGGTACTAAGACCATTAGAAAAGTACAATCGAAAAGGTAATCACTAGAAGAAAATATAAACTATTCTAAATACCAAATGAAATTTTAAAATGTAAAGAACAAATTATACAAAACCACTGCAGAAAGAATATATGACATGATACATACAATAATTGTGAAATTGTAATTATATGAATTTATAAAAATTATAAAATATGAATTATTTCTCATATCAATAAATGTGGATGGGCTTAACTCAGCTGTTATAAGAAAACTTTCAATTTTACTAACAAAGTAATGTGAAGCTATAATTCTGTACATGAGCAATATACCTAAAATAAGGTGATCCAAAGGCTAAGATAAAGCTCAGGGACATTTTGGTCAAATGGAAACATTAAGAAAGTAGGATTTGTGATCCTTATAGTGAAGTCAGGTCCAGTTAAAAAAAAAAAAAAAAAAAGTTAAGTGTGACAGAGGAGGACACTTTTAATGATTAAAGCCACAATTTCCAATAAAGACATAACAATTACAAATATGTATATGCCAAACAAATAATACACTACTATCTTTATAGAGCAGAAACTATAAGAAATAGAATATAAAAAGGAAAATCTATGAACTCTTGAAATAATCTTCTTGAATAAAACTAAGACACACTGAAAATACAAAATATCTTAAAATAACGATTAGAAATAAACTACATGTTATATATAGAAATATTCAAAGCAGTAATCAGAAGCAAATAGACTAACATCATTACCGCAGAAAAACGTAAAGGATGAACAGAAATGAAATAACCTTTTTCACTCTTTTTCTTCTTCTTCTTCCGCTACCTCCTCTCTCCTCTTTCCTTCTACACTGATTCCTCAGAAGCTCTTTTTGGGGCGCAGCAGGACTGCTTTGAATGGGAGGTAGCCATGGTGGCTGAGTCAGTGCCCCGAGCTGACCGACGGGAATGAGCTCACCCATAGCCTTCCCATCATCAGCATCCCTCACCAGAGCAGCACATGTGCTGCAGCTCATGAATGTACACTGTCATCATAATCCGCAGAAGTCCAGAGTTTACATTACAGTTCACTCTTGATGGTGTGTATTCTATGGGTTTGGACAAATGTATAATGACGTGTATCCATGGTACCATAAAGAGTATTTTCACTGCCCTAAAACTCCTCTGTGCTCTGACTATCCAACCCTCTCTCCTTGTCCAGAATGTCATATAATTGGAATCGTATAGTATGTAACCTATTCAGACTGACTTCTTTTACTTAGTGATATGCATTTAAAGTTCCTCTGTGCCTTTTCATGACTTGAGAGCTCATTTCTTTTTAACGCTGAATAATAGTCCATTGTCTGGACGTACCACAGTTTATTAATCCATTCACCTACTGAAGGACATCTTGATTGCTTTCAAGTGTTGACAATTATGAATAAAGCTGTCATAAACAACTGTGTGCAGGTTTTTGTATAGACATAATTTTTCAACTCACTTGGGTAAATAGGAGAACGACTGCTGGATCATGTGCTAAGAGTGTGTTAGTTTTATAAGAAACTGCCAAGATGTCTTCCAAAGTGGCTGTACCATTTTGTGCCAATTTGAATTTCCCTGATGACATATGATGTTGAACATCTTTTCATATGCTTGTTTGCTACCTGTCTACCTTCTTTAGTGAGATGGCTATTAAGGGCTTTGGTCTATTTTTTAATTGGACTGTTTATTTTCTTATGGTTGAGTTTTAAGTGTTTGTATAATTTAGATAACAATCCTTTATCAGATGTGTCTTTTGCAAATATTTTTTCCTAGTATGCGGCTTGTCTTCCCATCCCCTAGACATTGTCTTTCACAAAGCAGAAGTTTTAAATTTTAATGAAATTCTGCTTATTAATTACTTATTTTATGGATTATGCCTTTTGTGTAACTAAAAAGTTATCACCATTCCCAAGGTCATCAAAGTCTTCTGTTATGTTATCTTCTAGGTGGAAAAGGCAATTTTTTAAAAACCATTGGAAAAACAGTAAATTAGGTTTGAAACAAAGACTGAAAAATATAGATGTGGACAGTAATATTTTTGGTGACTTTTTGCCTTTCTCCTTACCCCAATTATTATAGATTAGCATGTTCTGCTTTTCCAATCAGAAAAAAAATTTTCAAATATGTCCTTGTTGTCCTTTTATGTTGTCCATAGACAGTTTACCTCTTTTTATCATACTTGGGTTAAATATGTGCACCTAGGATGGTAGGGAAAGTGAGGGATGAGAGTCTTTCTCTACACAGCAACAACTGGCATCAGCATTTTGAAAAGCCCTCTCTTCAAAAGGGAGAGGAGAAGTGATTCTAAGCATGGGCTTCAGGAGTCAGATGGAAACAGTATGAGTCCCAGCTCTGCCTAGTACTCAGTATGTGACTGTGAGTGAAGGATTTAACCTCTCCAACCTTCATTCAGTTCCACTACCTATGTAGTGAAGATCATAAAAGAACCTTCTTTTTGCTTTGTTGTGAAAAGTTAATGAGATGGTATGCTTGACATGGTGCCTGGTACATGACACTAGTCGATAAACTGTGCCTTTATTTTTTTTAATTCACCTCTCTTATTAACACCAAATACTCCGTGTATTCATGTAATTCATTTTGTATAAAGGTATCAAAACCCACATACTGATACAAATGCACAATGAATAATTAAGAAAGGATTATTCACCTCACTGAACAAATCACAGCAAGACTTTCTTAAATTATAAGCCACTATAATACATTTACTTTGTGTTAATAAGTAATTCCCAAGACACTTTCAATGAACACATAAATATATATATATAAAGAGAACCAAGCAATTAAGATTTATATACATGAAGAATATACACATCACATTTACATAATGTCAATCATCCTCAGTAATGCTAAAGCAGTTGAACATTTTATTATCCAGAGCAGTGCCTTCATTCTAGATTATAATCAGCTAGAGAACAAAGGCTATATTTAACTTGCTTTCTTCCTTGCCTTGTATTTGTATACACTACTAAAAAAATATTGTCAACAAGCTGACTTGATGTTTTCCAAAGTTTCTCAGAACTGATCCTGTTAACGTGAGTGTGCAATACAGAGAAACAAAAAAAGTCCTTTTGTGCTAGACTCTGCTCCTCCCTCCAGGTGACTCTAAGTGTCAGGGCAAAATGAGGCTGTCCTTCCTCGGGCCTGGACGGACCAGGCTGTCCAGATTCAGGGAGAAGAGCGTAAGCATCCCATGGTGTAGAAAGCCTGGATGGTGGAGCTGCTCAGGATCAAGAGGACACAAATGAAAGTGCTCAGCCGGTCATTGTACGGTCGATGAATAAACGTGAAAGTGGTTCTGAGAAATGTACTCTGGACTGAAAAAAAAAATAATGCTGGTACTATTATAACCTTGCCATTAGGAGACAAAGCAGAGGTTTTCTGCCAGAAAAAT
This sequence comes from Balaenoptera ricei, assembly GCF_028023285.1. Classification (NCBI taxonomy): domain Eukaryota; kingdom Metazoa; phylum Chordata; class Mammalia; order Artiodactyla; family Balaenopteridae; genus Balaenoptera; species Balaenoptera ricei. The sequence goes on from NC_082655.1 coordinate 73,958,697, forward strand.
TCAAGTGAATGTAGAAGAATCAGCCGCCTCAAGTGGGAAGCAGCCGCATAGCACGGGGAGGTCGGATCAGTGCTTTGTGACCTCCTAGAGGGGTGGGAAAGGGAGGGTGGGAGGGAGACGCAAGAGGGAGGGGATATGGGGATATATGTATACATATAGCTGATTCACTTTGCTAAACAGCAGAAAGTAACACACCATTGTAAAGCAATTATACGCCAATAAAGATGTTGAAAAAAAAAAAAGAATCAGCAGCCTCAGCAAGAGGGAGGGGATGTCTGCTTTGTTCTTAGCCCATCACCTCCAAGCTCCATCTGTGAGGAGGCATGATTTTCTGTACACAAAGAGGCATCCTACCTATCTAGGCCTGAAAAGATGCCCTGGAGGAAACAAAACATTGATGTGGAATTTAAAGGGCAGTGGAAACAACAAAAAACATAGAAGGTCAATGGATCCAAAGTCTGCCAGCCAGAGCTTGCCGACCCGTCCTCGTTGGGAAGGCGAGGAGACCCTTACAAAGCACACTGGGTCAGGGCACTGACAGGAAAACGGTCCTTCTTCCTTGAGCACAATGATTTGTCTCAACCAAAGACCCTCACTTAGGAAAATCTTTCCTGCTCTGCACAGTGTCTTCACTTTTTTATCAAATCATTCTTCAGGTAAAAGCTGTCACATGGAGAATGTTTGATTACATTGGTTCTTTGAAGAAAGAATAGTTTCTTGAAGCACATCCTCTGTTAGTGGATACAAATGTCTTTAAGAGTCACAGGCACAATCTTACACTGGCTAAAATCAAAAGACAGTTGCTACTTTCCTGACACACAGGAGCTAAATGAATGAAAATGATACGCACACACACACATACAAACACACACGAGCCTTTCTTTTTTCTTTCTGCAGAGTAGAGGTTCTTTTCATGGAATGCAATTTATCTGTTTATATTTTCTTAGAGACCACTTCTACTTTTACAGCCCATGAAGCCCTAGCTAATATTTGCCAACCTTCTCTTTTGAGCTCTAACCACATCTTCATTCCCTTCCTTGCTCTACTTTGGACTACCTACATGAGGTGAAATAATTCACTAATTCTATGGAAAATCACATTGCATCTATTTCTGCACTTGTATGTGAGACTGGTTGTGTTTAAGGTGCATCTATACTCAGTAAGTTAAACAAACATAAAAACCTAGAACCTTAAAAATGTCAAAATGATGTTAAAATCCATTAATACTAACTTTAAAGTGGATGCTATTAATTTCCCATCTTTGTGACTGCATTTGTTTGATTTTCAGTGTTACTCTGGGTCTGTGGCAAATTGTTGCTTTTGTCAAAGTACCTGTAATTCCACAGGGGAGAAAAAGAAAAGGAGAAAGAAATCGGGAGAGTTAGGAAAATGTACATAACAATGGTATATTTAGGAAAAGATGATGTAGATTGCTAACTGTTATGCACGTGCTTGTAAGATTTACTTTTGAAACACCAGTTAGATTTTGATTGTAATAGTGGCATTGGAAACATTAGAATCATACTTTTATTTCCTTAATTTTTTAGTTTGTAGGGAATATCTCTTATTTAGTTTATTATATTTATCGTTGAAAAAGTGTGAATGAGTAATCTGACAATACATAATGGAAATTCAGAAGACATAACAAAAATCTAAATATCTTAGGTATCTATACCTGACATGCCTCATGATAGCATAGAAAACAGGACTATTCTTAGCCTGACCCCTAGTGTTAAGAGCAAATAAGTGTGGATTCTGACAATAGTAAACAAAAAAATTTGTTTCAAAAGAAACACATACCCGTAGTTTTTTTCATTATAAAATAGTTCATCCTTAGTGAGTAAATACGGAGCACAGAAGCATCAATCCAGAAGAAGCTCAGAGATTAACACCTTCATTTGACAGAAGAGAAACCTGAGCCTGACAATTTTTAGGATCACAGAATTAGTCTGAATCAGTTTATGGAGCTGCATTTCAATCTCTGCACCCACTCCACTGGCCATAGATCTATTTTACAACCATGGAAAAACAATCACTGGCTTTTAATCCCTGTCATCACTGCTTCCTGAGCCCTGCCATGGCTAAGATGCAGGTACACTCACTCCTTGCCTGACTGGAAGTTGGTAGGCAAGTTCAAGTTAGTCCAAGGGCACAGCAGAAAGGGCCAGAGAAAGAATTTATTCTTTATTAATCCAGTTCTGAGTTTAGAGTTGTATGACTTTTCTCCAGGCAACAGAGACAATCTTAGTAATTATCCACTTATTTACAAGACATTCCCAAATACAGCTCCTTAATTCAACCAACTCCCTCTTTTCTCTGGTAGGAAGAAATCTCTTCTTACAGCAGAAGCCCTCTGAAGCTTTCATCCATGACTTCAGGTGATAATGTTCTTGGCAGATAAAGAAGAGGAGAATTGTGAATTGTTTGCTTATTTTCCTTAAGATCTGAACATCCAGCTCTTCTGATCTCCTTTGTGCTTATATACTGTATATACCCCCAAATCTGCATTTTTTTAAATTTATGAATTTTTCACTTCTCTTGATCCTGAATTCAAATTATAAAAGTTTCCCAATGATGACTGGTTAGCTTTCAATGTTGGATAATTCAACTTTGCTTCCTATATTCAAACTAATAAAGACATTTGCTTCCTAAACCAGGAGGTTGTCACCAGGGTATTCTAAGATACTTTTGACAAGATGTAACCTATCGAGTTAATTTTTCAGCAGAAGTCTGAGCAGCTAATGTTCTAGTTAACACTCAATTTCCTACCTTGGGAATATTTATAAGATGATTAAAGAAAGTCATGTTTAGAGGTTGCTTAACTATTATTGGTCTTAAAATGACACAATTCTCATGGTCTTAATGGTTAATTCTCTTGTCTCTTAGGGTACTGATGGAAACATTTGAATAAAAAAAGCATTTTTGGAGATATTGTTAAAATAAACTTGCAATAAAACTCTGCAAAATTTTTGATGGAGCAGTTGCCAATGATGAGTGCTGTGTATACATTTGAATGTTTGCAGTGTTTAGAAAGTTTGCCAAGATTAAAGAAGAAACATACACGATAAAGATAATATCTTGAGTGAATACTAACTCTCTGATGTAAACAATGGTGATTAGAATCCCCCTGTCCCTGAATCAGCTTAACTGCTATCCCTTTACCCACCCCTCCAGAGCTCCTTGATTCCTGTCTGATTTCCAAATATGGGGCCCAGCATCCTAACCATTCTATGAGCTCCTCCACTAGCATTCTGATAAATCTCCTTTGATTTTCAACATTGGTTTCTGTTGCTTGTATCCAAAATTAATCCAGGTTAGCAACATTACAGGTTAACAAGCAAAAGCTGAATTTAGTTCCAGGCAAAATAAGGCTGGTAGCAATGACAATTCCTATCCATAAACCCAGAGAGGAAGGTAGCACTCTACGGAATGAAATGGCTAGATTAGTTAATTGCATTGCCACTGTGCTCATCCAAAATCAAATTCATATGAATATATATATGTATACATAAAATACCTCTGCTCATCCAAAATCTAATTCCTATCTCTATTATAGCAACACTACTTTGGGAGATTTGCACTGCTTCTGCCATAAAAAATAAGAGATGTTGTAGACCCTAGGGTCACAAATGCCAGGCCATAGCACCCTCTGAGGCAAACAGGTTTATCATAAGAAGCAGCAGGACGGGTACAATAAACCCATTCGATTCACAATGTTACCATGGTCAATTGAACATGAATTCCTGGAAGAAAATCAAACATCAAAATAAAAATTGAGTTCTGGGACAAAAGTCTGTCTTGAGCCACCATAATAAATAGAGTTGGTCCTCTCTTGATTCCCAGGCCTGAAATAGTTCACAGACAACATGCATAAAAGAAGGCAGGAGGGACTTCAAAATGAACCTTGCAATGTATCCTTTATGCATACCCTGTGAAACTGGTCCTAACCATAATCAAAGGGTCTTAAAGCTACTTACCAGGGTAATTCTTTAATGGAATGGAAATACCAGATCTTTCAAGGGTTATCAGGCACTGTCTCAGAGCTAATTCCTGGGAACTCAAAACACTGCTGATCTATTTTCAGTGTAGCTTTATTTTAAGGTGTAGACTTTCAGAGTTCTCGGCACTTGCCAGGCACCTTTATGGATCTTGAATTTCAACTTTTGTCCCAGCAGTCTGTGAACTGATTGAAGATTGTTTTCAACCTCTTAGGCTTTCAGGATCTAGGAGGAAATTGTTCCCTCCTAAAAGCCAGAATCACCTCTTGGGAGTATTTTTGTTTTCTTAGATATCACTCCCTTAGTTCTCCATAGACTTGATAGCTCTTAAATACCATTCAAAGGATTGAAAAAACTTTTGTTCATCTTCTATAGTTTCCTCTTATGTGTGTGTTGTCTGAAAGACTCTTCTGCTTTAATGTAAAACAAAACTTCTCAGGTACTATGTTGGAGTGAAAATCTTCAAGGATTTTGAGAAAAGACGGAGACGAGGTATTTTTTTCTCAATTTTGTTTGTAAAATATGAAGAATATGAAGCAAGGTGACTATAAAGAGAAATATTTAAGGAAACTGGAGTTTATTGGGTCCTTTTGAACTTCAATTTAACATTTCTCATTCTTAATTTCCTGTGAAATTTTTAAGTGAATATAGTAAGTTTGTTTTCCCCTAAACTATTATTTTTGTCCTACTTGCTATGAGATAATTTATATTTCCACACACACAAACTGGCTGTAATTCAGAAGGAAAATACAGCCTCTATTATAATTAAATAATTTTAATGTAAATAATGTGAAGAAAGCCCCACATCATTCAGAGACCTGACCGATTCATCTGCAGGAGAATGAAATAGCAAATGGTGTTGTAAGGAACTGGTAAGAAAAAGTTGGATAGTAACACTGGAATCTCATTTCCCTGAACTTTGAAATGATTTAGCTTTTAATATTTTTCTCTTGTCCGGGATAGATCAGATGCCTCCAGGAATTTCTGATTAGTTATATAGTTTTAATTTTCAGTGTGATGACCCTGTGCTACCCATGCCTTCTAAGCATGGATTAGGAGTCAGATTTCTCTGTAATTACTGTGATGCCACTGAAAATATGTTGATCTTTTGGACCAAGAAACTCAATATTTGAATGACAGTGATTTTCATGGGGTAAGCAGTGTTTTCCTGAGCTGTTAAAGAAACAATGTTTGATATGTCACACTGTACTTTCTTTTGAAACAGGATAAAAGAATTTGGATGACAGATCCCAATGAAATATTAATTCCATCAGTATTTGAAATATTAATCAGGATATCTCTATAGATTAAAAGATATGTTCAGAAGGCAAAGAAAATATTGGCAGTTGATACATAAGTTGTTTATATTTAATTTATTTTTCCTCCCCTACTTAAACTTACAGAGAATTGAGAATATAAAGGCAAAAGAAGCAGAACACAGAAAAGGAGACTTTTATCATTCCTAATTGATCAGCTAAATATTTATATGAAGTTCTCAAACAACTGATTCAGAATAGCACTTTCTAAAAACAGCTTTTCTAGAAACTGAGATTCTTTACAGAAAATTAATAATACCGAAAAACTATTTTAATACTACAGGTTTAGAATGTAATAATCTGGTGAGTCAGATATCTTTTATTTATTTTTGTATTGCTATCTCGACTTTTAACTGCTTAAAAATCACTCAGAAGGTCCAGGGGACATAGTAATATCAGAAACTGGTATATCCATGCTTTTAATCATTTATAAAGGTAAACTGGATTGAATTTACACACTACTGTCTCTCGAAAGTTGTGTATTTGGGGATAAAATTCAACCTAAATAGTACCTTTTGTTTTTTATTGTAGAAAAACAAAAAATCACAGGTCATTAATGTAATAAACATAACTTATTTCCTCTAATTCATAATTCTCTTCCAAATTATACTCATTTTACATTCTATGTTTGAATTCTGCCAGCAAAGAAAGACCAGTATAAAATATAATATTTCAAGCAATATATCCTATCACAGAAAACATGGAATTTCTGCAAAAAGGGAACCACAAGGAATTGTGAACTTTAGCAATGCAATTACCTTGATGCCTCAGGCATATAACATAGCAGTCAGGGCTTTATGTGCATCATTTTAACATACAGATTAGTGTCCAATGTCACCCTGAGAAAAATCCTTCATAAGCGAAGTTCTAAACCTACAGTCTAATGCAGGGGTCCCCAAGCCCCGGGCCATGGACTGCTACCAATCCGCGGCCTGTTAGGAACAGGGCCTCACAGCAGGAGGTGAGCGGCGGGCGAGCTTCAAGGCAAGCTTCACCTGCCGCTCCCCATCGCTCACATTACTGCCTGAGCCATTCCCCATCCCGCTCCCCATCCGTGGAAAAATTGTCTTCCATGCAACTGGTCCCTGGTGCCAAAAAGTTTGGGGACCGCTGGTCTAAAGAGATGCAATCTCTAGTGCAGGAGTGCTGATTCTCTAATGTGCATCTCACTGCTAGGGAGATTGAAAGAGAGAATTCAGAAGACTTTCTTCAAGTACAGTTCCTACAGTAACCCTATTTTACACTCCTTATTCAGCCTTTAAGTCCCCCCAAATAACACCTTAACCACGTGTTAATATTGTTCATGTAATACGGTTAAGTATTAAGTATTTTGTGAAAAAATGCTTGAAATATGGGTAAATTCTATATTCTAGTCTCAAAACACTATCACTTTAAAAGTTTTAGTTCATGAGATAAATAATCTGCATATTTTCTGGTCTAAAACTATTTTTTAAAGTGATTAAAGCCATAATAATTTAGAAGCCAACAGAGGACTCTTCAAACCTAAAAAAAAAAGATTAGGAATTAAGATATCTGAGTTATAATTCTGACTTGTCCATTAACTTTTAGCAAGACATTATCCAAGATACTTAATCCTTTTCAGTCTCAATTTTCTCATCTGTAGAATGAAAAGGGTTGAACTTGCATATTTCTTAGGTCCCTTACACCTCAATTAATGAATTTGAGGTAGAGACCATCGAAGAATTTAAGGAATTCCCCATATTCTGGAGAATTAAGACAGTATTGAATAGTGTCACAGTATCTGGAGTGGACCAGGGCACAGGATCATGCCTACTTATACCTTTGTCATCAGAAGTAAAAACTGGGCCTACTTGTTTGGTGGTAGGTGTCTTCAAAAGTCTCAGTTTCATCAAGGAGGGTGCAACCAAAGCACACATGCTCCAAGAGCATTTCCTTCTCCCCAAGCTGGAATCGAGTGGCACGCTGGGACTAACAGCATGATACCTCTAGAGCTTTTACACTCTTATCAGGGGTGAAGAGAGAGCCCCAGGACCACTCCTCTCCATTGCCCACACTCAGCCCTTCCACCACCACCTACTTTGAAACAACAGAAACTAACTTTGTTCTGCTTGATTCTTCTGTCTTCAGTCACCATAAGAAGTTCCAGACCGAGGACATCAGTCACCCTCCAGTCTCTGATGGCCTCTTTTCTCTCCCCTTTTTTCCACCTCTAACTTCTGAAAAACTTCCTGTGCCCTCTGGACCTCACCTTCGATCATCAGCACATCTCCCTGCATTCTTAGCCTCTTCTCTAAATGCTCCTTTCATGTTTTTTTTTTTTAAGGAATTTATTAAATTTATTTGATTTGGCTTCGTTGGGTCTTTGTTGCTGTGCGAGGGCTTTCTCTAGCTGCAGCGAGCGGGGGCTACTCTTCATTGCGGTGCGTGGGCTTCTCATTGCAGTTGCTTCTCTTGTTGCGGAGCACAGGCTCTAGGTGCGAGGGCTTCAGTAGTTGTGGCTTGCGGGCTCTAGAGCTCAGGCTCAGTAGTTGTGGTGCATGGGCTTAGTTGCTCCTCGGCATGTGGGATCCTCCTGGACCAGGGATCGAACCCGTGTCCCCTGCATTGGCAGGTGGATTCTTAACCACGGCGCCACCAGGGAAGTCCCTCCTTTCATTTTCTTGATATAACAAAAGCTGACTCTCTCCTGAGGACCTTACCTCCTCTCAACCCTCTCAAATGGTGGCTGTTATTTCCTTCTACCTTGTATGTTGTGCTAGAGGGTGGGGCAGGAGGTTGAATTGCTCTTCTTACTTGTTATTTTCAAACTATTCTCCTTCCCTTCCTTCTAAAGACCCCTCAAGCTTTGAATTTCATAAATCAGATAATTATTTTTATAACTTTTTTGGTTTGTTTTCTTTTATTTATTTATTTATTTATTTGGTTGTACCAGGTCTTAGTTGCAACAGGCGGGCTCCTTAGTTGTGGCTCGCCACCTCCTTAGTTGCGGCATGCATGTGGGATCTAGTTCCGCAACCAGGGAATGAACCCAGGCCCCCTGCATTGGGAGCGCCGAGTCTTATCCACTGCACCACCAGAGAAGTCCCGGTTTGCTTTCTTATTTCCATTCATTTCTATTGATTCTAGACCCTAGCTCCCATCATGGACTTTCTCCTGTTTTACTTCTTGGCAATTTTGGGATACATGTACTAATCCTTCCCACACTCTGGCTCCTCAATTGCTTGATCTCCTTTCCACAATGACTTTATGTGTCTACTCTTCTCAGACACTCTCATGGTCACACCCAAGATCTCATCATTACCAATAACGATACAACAAAATGGCAACCTCTGTTCAGATCCTAATCTGTGACACTAAATAAAAGGACAATCAGGTGCCCTGCTCAACAACAGACAGGGCTAATTGTCCTGAGACACTGAGAATTCAGACTGGCCCAAACTCCTCCCCCTGCTGAAACATAAAACATGGAGCTACTGGGAGTCTCTTGTTCTTGATAGAGGGAACCAAACAAAGATGTGTATTAAGACTATTTGTACGATTTACACCTGTGCTGTTTTAACACTAAACTATAAAAGCCATAAATGTTCTAATACAATCTGCAAGCACTGAAAAAAAAAAAAAGAAAAAAAGGGTGACAGAAGGAGTAGAAGACTCCTATGTCACTAAAAATTAAAAAAAAAAAAAAGCACACAAAATAATAGCTCTAAGTTAAATCCACTCATGGAAATAGTGATTTGAATTTACCCTTTGAAAGCAACTTAAATGAGATTGACCAGGTTAGTGTGTTCAAATTAGGGCTATGATTTATCTAGGTTGTTCAAATTCAAATTTCGAATGCAAGTTATTGTCAAAATGCAAGGGATTTAGTTTACCCTAGCAAAAGAGTTCTATTTTCTAATTACAGGCTTAATGTTAAATTAGGTCTTATTTCTCTGTAGCAGCAAAGTAATCAGAGGAGAATCCCATGCCTCTATTAAACATTTACATTAGAACTGCCTAATTACACCAGGATTTGTTTGGGTAGCAGTGGCAGATGTTCTGAAAGGCTGAGGAAAACACAGTCACTGTTTCATAGGAGTTGGGCATCAACTTAATGACCATCTTGACATCAGAGCAGGATATGTGAGTGCATGAAATCAAGAAATGTACTGGATGTTTTTCAGTATAACTCATTACAATAGATCATCTGAGCACCTGTAATGAAGGTATTTGTTCTTCATCTGCCTCAGGAAAATATTGCAACAATTCACAAAAAGAAGCCCAGAAAACTTGAAGCATTTCAAAATTCAGTGTTGTAGAAACAGAAAGCTATTTAAATTATTGTAATCAGAGTTTTAATGTTGAAAAAAAATCCACATAGGATACTTTTGTGCTAACTGGCCATACATTTCCTAAGCCCTTTTTATCTTCACTTATACATGATATTTGTAATGCTATGAGATTTTACTGGTATAAGCCCTGGTGGTTCACAGTTGAATAGAAGGCACTAAGTCAGTCACTGCCCTCAAGAAGAAGTGCAGCTGGCTCTGTTTCCTCTATTTCATCTCATGATACAATGCTCGAAGGGCTAATCGTGGGTCAGAGAAGCCAAAGAGGAAAGAATCAGGACTGTCCAGGTGACATGGTTCATGCTCAAAGAAATTAGCTCTGGATCCAGGTTTACTCCATGTCTTCTCCTGCCCCCCTGCTTGAGGCCCAAGATTCCTCTATAATAAGCTCCTTTCTCAGGTTGGGGACATTCCCTCAGGCTCTGTGAACTTCCTCTGATCAGAATAGGCTTGTTCTCATCCATTTTCCTAAGAGTTTGCTCAAACCTGGATCTTCCCTCTCTGTCTAACTCTCTCTGACAAATTGGTTGGATGGTCTGCCTGATTTTCATTTGAAATCCTTCCCCATGAACCTACTCCTGGGTGACCCCCAACCCCGGGTTCCACATATTGCAGCTCACGGACCACTGACCCCCTCGACATGCCCCCACTTCCCACTGAATCTGGCCACATTCCTGGGACACACAGCGCACAGGACCCCTGCATTCTCAGGAAGGGGGTTCAGATAATATTTATTTGTAAAAATATTTTAATGTGGGACATGTGGAGGCAAAAAGTTGGTCGTCAATAAGTCGTTAGTCGGACTAACAGTATGCAGCATTGCTTTGAGCAGAAAATTCCTTTTCTTCTCTAAGCCCCATTAGGGTCTTTCCTACAATCTGCAGATTTCATTCTTAGCCTTTCCATCTGCAAGTACTCAGAGAGGACATCAAGGAAAATCCTTACCATTGATTTTTGTTGTTGTTGTCTTAATTTATCATCCTATGAACGGCCTCCTGTGTTTGCTTGGTTCTGTCATCATCTTTATAATCAGAGAGCTCTTTGAGATCTACAAATTTTTTTCTGGATGGTATTTTTCTGCTCCCACTTATTTTCTAGATGGTGTGGAATTAACAACCACTCAAGTTCTTTTTAGCAAGAAGAACAGTTTTCTGTTTGGGATCTAAGTCCCAGAGCCGCCAGTCAACTGCCCTCATGGCAGCTGCAGCTGGGGGGGATCCCTGCCTGTTCCATTTCACAACTGTCGCATCTACAGACGCGCGCTGAGCTGTGACACCTGTGGCCACTCGTTCATTCCGCCTGCCCTTCTCTGGTCCTCTGCATGCCCTCTGAGCCATGGGTTCTCTCCTGAATGTTCCATCATAAAATGAGATTTTAATGCAAGTTCTGACCCACCCCCCCTCACATGTTCACGTGACCTCAGTGACTGTTTCTCTACTAAAGGCTGAGATGCTTTTCCTGGAGAAAATGAATGTGGCAACGATCTAACTGTAAAGAAACCACCCCTCCATGCCACTGACAGAGGAGAGACGTGGAAGGGATGTGGCTTAATTTCCACTATGCACACGTATATCAGGCACACTTAATTTTGTATTAATTTCCCATCCTTTTACAAGATATGCAATGATTCTCAGGAAGAAGCCAACAGACATATTCAGTAAAGATGGCTTAAATATAAACATTATATTTTCCTGACTCTGGAATTCTGTTGTATTCTATGAAGACAGTATTTCTTATCAAGTTCTAAACAAGGGTCATGACTATAGATTAAACTGAGTTTTAGGAAGTATGGAAGAGAAAAATAAAAGAAGCAAGTTTCTCTCTGTTATGAGTTGAATGGTGTCCCACAAAAAATGGTATGTTGACATCCTAACTCTCTGTACTTCAGCATGTGACCTTATTTGGAAATAGGATGATTGCAGATGTAATTAGGTAAGTTAAGATGAAGTCATGCGGAAGGAGGGTGGGCCCCTAATCCCATATGACTGATGTTCTTATAAGAAGATGGCCATGTGAAGACAGAGACACACAGGGAGAATGCCTTGTGATGATGAAAGCAGAGATCAGAGGGATGCAGCTGCAAGCCAAGGAATGCCAAAGTTGACAGCAAACCACTAGATGCTAGGAAGCGGCAAGGAAGGATTCCCCTGTAGGTTTCAGAAAAATTATGGACCTGCTAACAATTTGATGTCAGGCTTCTAGCCTCCAGAACTGTGAGACAATTTCCCTTGTTTTAAGTGAACCAGTTTGAAGTACTTGTTATGACAGCACTGGGGAACTAATACACTTTCCTTCTCCCTAATCCCAAAGCTGGGCCAGAGCAAATGCTGTAGCAATCTGTGGTCACTGATGCAGCCTCCCTGGACTGATCTCAGGGAGGCAGCGTTGGGGGACAGAGCACCACAGAAACTGCAGGAAATAGTCATGAGTGTGACTGCCGCAAACACTGGAGCTCCCATCCAAGTATGGTGTTTAGGATTTGCTGAGAACCCAATGTCAGGGGAGAATAAAAAGAGCAGCGTTTTAGAGTCAGACAGATCTGGGTTCTAATCTGAGCTCTGCTGACTTCTGACTTCTGATTTTGGAAATGTTCTCTAATCATTTTGGTCTTTTGTGTCTTAAAGTTTGAAATATAGTTAATAATGTCTGTCTTAAAAGGTTTCTATATGGTTTGTGAAATAAAGATATATAAATTATCCAGAAATGGCTATTATAGTGACCACAGAGAGTTCAAAATATTTATAACGCACAAAAGAAAATGCATCAATTAATGTTGATCGACAGCTTTGTTGAAATGATTTTCTCTAGGCCTCTACCCGGGGGACCTGGTTTCGTGGCCAGGGAGATTAGTCTCTGCTCTGTGCTAAAGCCACATACAAAGGTTGTGATTAATTCTAGAAAACTGAGAACCATTCCAGCCCTTTCTGGATTTTCCTATTTATAAACGACTAGTGACAGTAACTATTGCCACCGGGTGCAGACTATGTGTCAGGCATTGGAGTAAGTTTTAAGTTCATTATCCTCTTTTGTTCTCGTAACAAGCTCATGAAATATCATTATCCCAATTTTTAGATGACTGATTTGGAGCTGAGTTTAGATTAGGTTGCTCACGTACAGTCCAGTAGAAAGTGGTAGCGCCATGATTCTAATCCAGTTCACTCTAGCTTTTAATTACTACATTAGTCGCTCTAAAATGTTTTTTAGCCAGAACATCCCTGTTTATCAAAATATTATCCATGCTCTTTTTATCAAAATGTTTCCCAATTTCATTTCTCATAATACTATCTAGATCCCTAATAGAACAGACAAATCTAGCTGGTGTGGCTCAAGCCCAGAACTCTAGGGCCTGTAGAACAAAATGAAAAGCACTCACTTTAGTGCAAGCTGCTTCCCAGAAACTACTTTGAGAAGTAGAAACTACTTGAGAAATATAAACAGGCTACATACATGTGACATTTAACGTAAGGGAAACGGCAGTACTGCCCTGTCAGGGTGCCCAGTAGCCCGGACACTTTTCCCACTCTTGGGTTTAGACAGTTTAGGCAAGATAACGGTGCCATTTCCAATGACAGCAGGCACCCTCTTCTCCCAGCTTCCACAGAAAAAGGGAACGGGGATCACTCATTATCCAACTTGATGAGCTAACAGCAAAGAGACTGGAAGAAGCAGAACACAGAGAAGGAGAGTTTTCAAAGCATTCTTAAAAAATGTTAGACTCTGTTCTCTTAATCACATCACTACACCCACATGCACCGAGAATTTCACAAATAATTTGGGGCAATGCAGACATTGCCCAGAAGGAGTTCCCCACCCAGGGCACCAATCAACACATGGATTACTGCAGATTTCCGGTTGTCTGTACTAATGCATCCTATGTAGCAAAGTCCTTAGACTGATGTTACTTAGCATGACCTACTTCGGTATTTCTCACTTTCTGTACAGTTTTTCTACTCACTGTGTTGTTTCTTAGAAATTTATTTCAGCCTTGATTTTCATTTTCACTTCTTTTACTCAGCTTCAGCTTTGCTAGCATTTGATGAAACGACCTTTTTATCAACGTGGAATTTACTGATTATCCTTTGAGAATTGGAAGCAGCTACACTCAAGGCATTCAGTCCTCTGATTCTTGGTGAAGGCCAAGATGATCCAGTACTGTTCCTTTGGTGATTACATAAAGAGGTCCTTCTTTGACATCTGATGATTATAGCTGTTTTGGTGATTACTTTCTAGAACTGTGTTGGTACTTGTAGTCAAAACTTTGAACTTTCATCCAGAATGTCACTATTTGGCAGAGAATGTCAAATGATGTGAATAATTCACACGCAGATTCACTTCACCTTTTTCTCTGTAACTGGTTTAAAGTGATATAAGTAGACCAGAGGTTAAAAAAAAAAGTGCCAACATGGCTGAGAATGTAACTAAGAAATGAGTCAAAATTATAATCCATATGAGACACAGCTTGGAACCCCTTCCCGGGATTCAGCTGTCCAGACATTGCTGATGCTGATAACAGCCACATGAAGCATAGTTAAGATGTGTTAAAGCTGGAAGAAACAGAGGGAAATATCTGCAAACTGTGCATAGTAAAAATGTCTATGTTTTAACAGCTTTAGAGCTGCAGAGTTACTTGATTAACTTTAAACTTTTAAGCTAAATCTCTTGGGACATATCAGGAGTTGCTTAAATATCATTTTCATGTACCTTGAGTGGGATTATTCCAAAATGTTCTGCTCTACTTACTTATAATCCACATCTGCTCTGTAAACAATCACGGCTGCTTTCTTGAAAAACAAGCACCAACATGGACTCTAAAGTAACTAAATGATTTTTTTATGAGAAAATGTTACAAAATGATGCAAAATGGCAAGCCTGGTTAAAGTGTTCTTAGGCCTTTTTAATTACTCTTTTACTCAAGTGGAAATTTTTTTTTTAACTCAGAAGGTTATTTTAATGAAATTTAAATATACTTGCTTTTTATGAAAAAAGAATTATTAAATCCAAATTCCCAATGATTAACTCAGAAAGAATTATTAATATCTGAAAGTATAGCAGCTTTACTTAAGGTTTATACTATATTTTATATAGCTTTTTATGATATATAAAATACTTCTAGGTTATAAAAATTAAAGATCCACATTATTTTTCAGGGCTATGCTTATTGTTTAAGCCATCTGTATTCAATATTGAAAATGAGACATGGTATTTATATCATTTTATTTGTATTTACAACTGTATATCTATTATTGAATATTAGCATTCTCATACGATTCACCCTCATAGAATGGCATCAGAATGACAAGAATAATCAGGAAAATTGCGGTATCAGGATGACAAAATTCCCCATGATGCAGGTCTTCTGTGGTGGATACAAACCGATGTTTTAGATTTATATTAATCTCAATATATTTCTGCATATATTATGCAGAAAACAATCTATTTGCTTTGGAAGCAGGTCAGTTGACATCGTTCTCTACTCCCTTAACTCCTCGAGCTTTTAATTTAACTTAAAAAGTACATTTCTTTTCTTCCAAGAAAACCTTTGATTCCAAAACATTTGCCAGTAAAGGAGTTTCTTAACAGCACCCAAATGGAAGTATTTGTTAATTAGTCATTTTAAATTTGCTACTTGATAACATTTATGCCTGCATATGTTCTCTTACTGTTATGACCCTGAGATTATTCAAACTCTCTGTCAACCTTTCCTCCATGCACAGGTAGAGTCCACTGAGCAAACAGTAAGTGGGATATTCAATTATAAATGGATTACGTTCTGCCTTTAGACCTTGGCATGCATTGGGCTTCAAAGTTTGATTCCTATGATAATACAGTTGTCCCTTGGAGACTGGTTCCAGGCCCAAAGTCAGGGGATGCTCAAGTCCCTTATATAAAATGGCATAGTATCTGCATATAACCTACACACATCCTTCCATATATTTTAAATCATCTCTAGATTACTTATAATACCTAATACAATGTAAGTGCTATTTAAATAGTTGCTGGTGCATGGCAAATTCGAGTTTTGCTTTTGGGAACTTTCTGAAAAAATTTTTTTCTGAATATTTTCGATCCTCGGTTGAATTCACAGATGAGGAAACTGTGGGTTCAGAGGGCTGACTGTATCTCAAATTATTTTCTTGGCTGTGTTATTAAATGTTTAAATAGCACTCTGAGGACACTTCTCCAACCACTAGGAATATAAACAACTATACAATTATTTTTAAAATACTTCCAGAGACTAGATATTTTGAGTGCATTTTAAGTATTCTTCTTTTTTATTGGACACACAAAATTGTTCTCACTGGCTTTAGTTGAAATCTATGATATTTTAAAGTACACAAATGAAAAGAAGTACTTTAAATTTAAACAGGCCTCTAGACAAGCTAATAAATGGCTGTAATTACTTCCATTTCCCAATGGGAAAGCAGGGTCCAGAAAATATACTGAGCAGGGAAATGTGGAACCTCTCATTCTGAAACCCAGTGCTTTCCTTCCTAACTTCTGCTTTCCCCAAGTATGTTCTATGACTGGTAGCCTGGTCAATTCTTTTGGGAGGAGAAGTTGATTTTTGCTTTGGTTGCTTGTGCTACTGGTGTCATATCCAAAAAATTGTAGCCAAACCTATGTCGAGGAGCTTTTTCCTTATGTTTTCTTCTGGGAATTTTATGGTTTCAGGTCTTATGTTTAAGTCTTTAATTTATTTTGAATTAATTTTTGTAACTGGTCTAAGATAGGGATTGAATTTCATTCTTTTACATATGATTATCTAGTTTTCCCAACACCATTTATTGAAGAGACTTGCCTTTCCCCACTGAGTATTCTTGGCTCCCTTGTCATGTATTAATTCATGGTATATGTGAAGGTTTATTTTTAGACTTTCAGTTCTGTTCCATTGGACTATATGTCTGTTTTCATGCCACTAACATACTGTTGTGATTACTATAGCTTTGTAATATAACTTGGTATAAAGAGGTGTGGTATCTCCAGCTTTGTTCTTCTTTCTCAGAATTGCTTTGGCTATTTGGAGTCATCTGTGGTTCCATACAAATTTTAAGGTAGCTTTTCTATTTCTGTGAAAAATGCTGTTATAATTCTGATAGGGGTTGCATTGGGTCTATAGATAGCTTTGTGCAGTATGGACATTTTCACAATTTAAATTCTTCCAATCTTTGCACACGATCGTTTCATATATTTGTGTCTTCTTCAGTTTCTTTCATCAAAGTCTTATAGTTTTAATGTAGAGATCTTTCACCTCCTTGGTTAAATTTATTCCTAAGTATTTTATTGCTTTTTCTCCCAATTTTATTGAGATATAATTGACATAATAGTATTTTATTGTTTATGATGCTATTGTAAATGGGATTTTTTAATTTCTTTTTCAGATCTTTTGTTGTTAGCGTATAGAAACACATTGATTTCTGTATGCAGGTATTATTATATCCTGCAACTTTACTGAATTTGTTTACTAGTTCTAACAGTTTATTTTGTGGAGTTTTTGGAATTTTCCCTATATATAAAATCATATCATATGCAAAAAGACAATTTTACTTCTATCTTTCCAATCTGGATGCATTTTATTGGCTTTTTTTTGCCTAACTGCTCCAGTAATTGTGTTCAGTATCTAGTATTGCTTTCAATAATATATTGTATAGGAGAGGTGAGAGTGGGTACCCTTGTCTCACTCCCGATCTTAGGGGAAAAACTTTCAACCTTTCACTGTTTAGTATGATGTTAGCTGTGGGCTTGTCATAATTGGCCTTTATTATATTGAGTTACATTCCTTTTATACAGCATTTGTTGAGAGTTTTTATCATGAAAGTATGTTTAATTTTGTCAAACGCTTTTTTGCATCTATTGAGATAATTATGATTTTTATCTTTCATCCTATTACTGTGGTGTATCACATTGATTGATTTGTGTATGTTGGACCATCCTTGCATCCCATGGATAAATCCCACTTGACTGTGGTGTATGATCCTTTCAAAGGGCTTTGAATTTTATTTGTTAATATCTTGTTGAGAAATTTTTCCTTTCTATTCATCAGGGATGCTGGCTTGTAGATTTCTTGCAGTGTCCTTATCTGGCTTTGGTATCAGGGTAATGCTGGAGTCATAAAATGGTGTCATTTTCAAATGACAAAATGAAATAAAAATAATAATATGAATATATTTACACAGATGATAAATTGAAATCATGATCAAACCATACTCACAATGATAACCCCAGGCTCAGATATTTTTGTCAGTGAATTCTATCAAATATTTAAGAAAGAAATAACCCAAACTGTGTTTAAAATTTATAAAGAAATGCAAATAACCTAGAATATTCTAAATAAATTTTTCTTTAGAAACAAAAATGGTGGAGGACCTACACTCTCAGATTTCAAGCCGACTATAAATATAAAATAAAGTGTGGTACCAGAATAAAGATAAAGAATAGATCAATGAAACATAATAGAGTTCTCAGAAATACACCCACACCTATACAGCTTGCCAATTTTCTATGACACCAAAACAATCTCATGAAGAAAGCAAAGAATTTTCAAAACAGGCTCTTTGAACAATTGGATGTACATTCAGAAAAGCAAATTACAAAATATTTTTTATTGAAAATGGAAACACAACACTTCAAAATTTATGAGATGCAACTAAATAAGCACTTATAGAGGGAAATATCACAGTAAAGTTTATATTAGAAAAAACTAAAACATTAAATCAATGATCTAAACTTTCATTTCAAATATCCTCATGAAAACCAACTGTGCAATCTTTTGGTCAAGAAGTTGAGACCAGTCATTCAGTTGGCGTGGAAGGCAGTGGCCCAGTGACCCAAGGTCCTCAGTGAGGGAGACGGCACCTGCCCACGTGGCCAAGAATGGGGGCTCCAGAGGCAGACTGACCTGGGTCTGCATGCTGGCTCTGCTGCATCAGCCCTGTCACCCTGGGCACATGAGCTCACCTCTCTAAGCTCCAAGTCTCTTGTCTACGCAATGGGGCAGCAATATAACCAAAATCCTAATGTGTATGTAAGGATTAAATACAATAAAATATGTGTTGATTTGCAATCTTGGGAGCTTCCCCAGGTGAAATTCAAAACTGGCCACTGTATACGGAGGGCAAGGAGAAACAGAAGAAAGAGACAGAGAACTCCAGATTTGTAGGAGGCAGTTATAATAAGTGAGGGAACTTACATAAGAGGCTTGTCTAGGACAGGTGGCCACAAGGTTAGTAATCTCCATCCTTACCCCACAGAATCTTGAGTTTATAGAGAGGCCTTAATGGGTCAGTCACATACACTGTCCACATGGTCTCACAAAACATTGCTATCTCAAGGCTGTATCTGCTGGGACACTGAGGATGCCTGGAATTCCAGGTGAGCCTGAGCCAGTGAGGGCTGCTTTCTGAACTCAACTGAAAACGTTTTCTGTGAAGAAAAAGTAAATTGCTCTACTTAAGGTTTCTGTTGCCTAGGTAAGTAGATAGTGGAAAAAATTTCTCTTTTTTATAAAAATGAAAATCACTTTTCAAAAATATTCCCAAAGGCTACACTGTTCATCATTGGTATATTTAACTCATGCACCCTATTATTTAACAGAGAAAATTACAACCTGTTAGCACAGAATTCTGAAATGTTAATTAGTTTTCCCTACGTATTTTCCAAGAACTATGTAGTTTTTGTACTGGCTTAGTTCTAGGGAAAAAATGTGATGTCTATTGGCTACAACAATTTTTCCAAATGGAATGTTAAAATTTCTTCCTATGAGTTACTTTGGAACATTGAAAGTGACTTTTCAGAAAAATAATTTTTATCTTTTATCTTTGATATATAAAAGCTGTAATTTTTAAACCTTTATACTATCTCCATCTTTAATAGTTGGAGATTTCCTTTGGAACCAGGATTTATTTCATGATTTGGAAATTTTATTTTCTTTTTCCAAGTAAATTTTTGTTCTTAAGACTTCTTCCCTGGCTATTCAAGTCCTAATGAATATGGTAAATGAACACAAACAAGCCAAACTAGAAGACTAATTTTTTTTCCCCATATTTAACATATTATTATTTTATTCAGTCCCAACATCTTGGGGTTGGAGTTCTCTTTAAAGATTTTTCGATGTGGACCACTGAGGAAGACTAATTTTTATTCACACCTAATCAGCTGCTCTTATGAAACCTTCAATCTATATATTGCTCATAAAGTGTTATTCTAAAGCACTTTACACTTTATTACATATAACTTTCAAACAACTGCTACAGTTAAGTTACCCTAACTTAAAATTAAGAACCCAGAACTCAGTGAACTTAAATAAATTTCTCAGTTTCTCAGTTATGTGGTCTCTGAATTGGGATTCAACCCAGCTCTGTCTGTACCTGAAGTACATAAGCTTTATCTGCCATATGACTATATTGGACTTAACATGGTCCAGTCACTTACTAGCAAAGAACTCTGTGGCCAAGTGAAAAGCCAGCTTCTCAGTTTTACTAACGGGCCACAGAAATTCCCTAAACCCGCAAAGTATATGGCTCTTTGACAAAGCCAGGAAAAAGGCTCCCGTTGACCTTCTAAGACAAGCCTGAAATGAACTGACCCACTTGGATGCTGGTGGAAAAGCTGTGGCATGGCTGGCCTGCCCTCTGAGAGGGTCCCAGCGGGGGGAAGAGGGCTTTCTCCCTGGAGAGTGCAAACACAAAGTCACGGAACCTGAAGCCAGTTGGGGCCACAGGGAAACAAAACCACACTGTCATGACATGCCATGACATGACTGCCTTCATGCCTTAACCCCACTCATCAGAGAAACATGGCCCAGAGAAGGCTTGACGCTCACAACTCTTAATGGTAAGTGTAAGACTGAACTGTCCTGTGAGAAGGCAGAAGAATAGAAGATAAAGATGGAAGTTTCCTCTATCTGAAACTAACTTTTGTCAGTTGGGGTAGAAAATGAGAAAAGCAAGGCAATGGTTTCCCTACCCTTTCCAAGTTTACTCTCAAACAGCATCTTAATTTGGATAACCTCTGCCATACGCGTGACAAATCACACATTATTCACTTTAGGATACAGGAAGGGCTCAATGTTGGTGAAAAAGTAACCCATCCCTTGACTTAATATTTCATGAATAAACATTTTTATTAAGAGGTAAATTAGAAATGCCTTTCTATATTTGCATTCCTTGAATGGACATAGGGATGCATAACAGAAGAAAATTATTCAATGTCTTTGCTCTTCCAAAGAGCAAAATACCTTGTTTATGAAGTTGTTTCCTGATACAATTTCATAATTGCATGGAATCCAATTAAGTTTTCAGGTCCGTTGGGGATCACTTAAAGCAACATAGAAGTGCATTATCTTAGAGAATTAATGTTATTTTTCAAATGCTTTTTCTATGAATAAAATGGATATTCAGTTCCATCTAAGAAGAGCAACTGCCTTTATAACCCCTGTAGGGATAAACATCTAGGAGCAATAGTTATCTGCCCAGTTCCATATACCTTTTGCTTTTAGGAACAGACAAGGAGAATCATTGCTGCCACCTCTAGGAAAGGCACTGAGAGCCCTGGCATCATGATACTTTCCTGGAAAGTTATGGGGAGGCCATTTGCATGTTCTTTACACTCGGACTATTTAAGGTATATTAGCTGAAGATATTAGTGGACAAAGGGATCGTTCATTTACATAGTTCTTATGAAAGGAGTTAAATGAAATCACTAACTTGGTGATAGAAATAGGGATATAATCCAGGCTGTGAAATAAGAATCACAGAGAGAAGGTAAAATTAAGATGATGCCTGGAATTGGAGAATAGGTGAAAATGAGAACAAAGAAATAAGCATAAGAAGAAGGAATTTCAATGTGAAGAAAATTTATTTGAACATAATGAAGGAGGAAGAGGAAACATTGACCATGGAGTAAAAGCAAAAGTTATGAAATCCTTTGGATAAGAAAGAAAAATACATGTGAAAGTAGGATTTCTAAATAGACATGGAAAAATAATTTATAAAAAGAAACTACTAACTTTGAGGTATAGTTCCCCACTTTAGTTCCCCTCTTCCCTTTATAAATGAAATTAAAAAAAATACAACAGGAATATTCTTAAGGATCTAACTTTTTGCTACCAAATTAGAAAGAGCATCTAAAATTTTGAGATGTCACTACCTATGTGCATTTTTATATTACTTTTTGCATGTACTTTGCATGCTGAGACAAATCAGACTTCACAATTCATTATTTTTGTAAATCTCTTTATGAAACTCAACATCAATCCTGAACAATACATAATATACTATATTATATACTATCATATATATTATAGCATAATAAATCTAATAAATCTTAAATAGGTATCATAGCTGTTGTCTTGTTAATATCCCGATGATATAACTCTTTAAATACAGCTTCAAATAAGTTATTTCTCATTCAGTTATTTGGAGAAATAAATGAAGAAAATACATAAGCATTTTGTTGGGTTTGGAATTTTGGAAAGTTTCGCTTTATTTTCTTCTCTTTCAATATGACTGATTTATTTTTCACATCTGCTTAATCTAAAATCTAAATCTTATTTCAATGTTTAAAATTTGTCAAGTATATAGTCTCAGCAAAAGTTTTTTTATAAGCTATTAAAATCCTGACGTTATCATATGTTCAAGTTCATGAATCCTTGGAGAATGATATTTGTATTTCCGCATTCATTTGGCAATGGAAGAATAGTTTGCATAAGAGCTTCATTAATGCAAAACAAACTTTTTAGTTTCATAATATTATTTTAATATTAATAATGATATGCCTTAAAGTGTCCATATTTCAGTAAATTTTAGTAAAATTGATAGGTGGAAGAAGATGTGAATATATATTATTCATGTAAAAACAAATCATTCATGTTTTTACAGAAGCTAATCTTTGGGGAACCACAGGTATCCGTATGATAAAAATGACTGAAAAGGATACATATGCAAGGGGAAAAATGACAGTAAGCTTGATTTTGTAAGTACCAAATGTTGCCAACTGAAGTGATGACATAATTTTCAATACGAGATTTCACAGACAATTTGAAAAATTGCCCAGTAGTCAGATTTAACAGCCAAATGATTTGCAGGGAAAACAAAAAAAGACAATTTTTCCCACGCTATTTTTTATGCAACAAAAAATATTTTGCATCTACTCTGTGTCCAGCTCTGTGCTAGATACAGAGATTACAAAGGTAAGTAAGATTCAGTTTCTGATTACAAAGAAATTACAGTTACAGGAACTCATGGACCAAGTTTAAACCACTTTCTAAAACACGCACAAATAATTTTTCTTAAATTTTGGTCCACAAATTAAAAATAAGAATAAAATTATGTGTTAATATTTTTGTGAAGGTGGTCATCCCTGACTACACATTCCCCCCAAAATTCACATTGGGCCCTGAAATATCTGAATTATTTTTCATAGACATCCAAATTACTGTTTAGCTTTGTGTTTTCTAAACAATCACAATGACCCTTCTGCTTCATGTGCCTAGAGCAACAGCACCTTAGGACGTGTATCAATATTGTTAAACAAACGAAATACTTAATGACTACCGAATGTTGATATTTTAACATATTCCTCCTGAGACCTTGGGAAGTGATACAAAATAATTTCATTATGTAAATGTAAGGCAAATTAAAATTATCTCATATAAAAAGTAATTACTGAGAGCCCTGGCTGGTATGAATGAATGGTCTGATTAAATCTGACCACTTTACTTTCTGTGAAACATAATTTAGCAGATATGCCTATGAATAGAAGAGGGAAATTAAATCAATTTATTTAAAATGGAAAATTCTGGAAGAGTTCACAACTGAAATAATCTCACTAGTCAAAACACATGTCTTCTGCAATTTGTGAAATATTTAATATATTGCAGGAGAGGGTGTCACTTGAACCAGGATTTGACTGGCACTGAGCCACTTTGTCATTCACCCGGGGTGAGTCCTGAGTGTTGGATTATAAACATTCTCAGGAACATTCACCACCAACTCTCCTATGTACCCAAATTCTGACCTTGGTGTTTATGCAGATGCGGTTTAGTTGAAGCCTTGATAAACTCAGGTCCTGTGCTCTGATTACTGCGTAATATGATACTATTTTCTACTGATTTAAAAACCCTTCTCGAGCCCTCCAGCCCCGCATGATAAAGCCCACACTCACAGTATCTATATGGCCCTTGTGACCTGCCTTCCGATCCTCCAGCCTCAACTCTGCTTCCTCCGTGCCTGTCTCCAGAGCAGCCATCCCGCTGCTCTTCCAGCTCCTTCACAGGCTCGGCCCCCTCTTAGCTCTGAGCCTCAGTGTTTCATAGTCCATTTACAAGGAAAGCTCTTCTCATTCTCCACCCAGGTAACACATTCCTGCTCTTTTCTTGTTGTTGTTAGAACAACTCAGCAAAATAAAATTCCGGTTTATTGTTGGGCAACATTGTTTCACACATACATCAAACAGGACAAAATAAATAAATAAATAAACAGCAACTTCATAGACAAAAAAAGGAAAAAAAAGAAACGTTCTATCTTTGGCCTTTTTAACCATCTCATACAAACCGACTACTTACAGTACAGCTAAGTACGTACACAAAAAAAGTTACTGGAATGGTCGGAAGAAAATTGGTTTTTGGTTGTTGTTTTTGCTTTCTTTACAAAGTTTTTTTTTCTCCTTTGAGATTATAATGAACACGGTCACACCACAAGTAAAGTCAGATGTAGGACTGAGAACGCTCCGAAGGCTGGTTTGGTCATCCGAGATCATTAGAAATGGCTGACCCCCTAACAATATGTACAAAAATATAAAATGCAAATAAACAATACAAAAAAATTTTCCTTTTTAAAGTACTTTATGAAAAAAAGCGGGGCCTTGGAAGTTGTGGTTCTTTTTTCCTCCCGTTGCAAGTTCGCGTTGTGGTTCTGGCTGGGTGGCGGGGAGCGCGTGTCATCTGCGGGTGGCGCTGCCGCATGGGCGGGCAGGCAGGCGGGGCTCTACTCGAAGGGGACCACGTTTAGATCCTGAGACGGGAAGTGGAGGGTGACTAGGTCACGGTGGCCCTTTAAGTTTAACTTCTCCTTTTTTGCTGTCCAGTCCTCCTCCTTGGTCTTCCGCTTCCATCAACATCATCGTCCTATTCATCTTCAGCTGCCCGTCTGCATGTAGCTGCCTCGGCCTCATCTTCATCTCCATCCTCCTCCTCACAGTCACCTTCCTCCTCCTCCTCCTTCCTCCTCTTGTTCATCTACCTCACTGTCTGCCTCCCACTCCCCATGTTCCTCGTTAGCATTTCCATGAGCAGGTGCCTCTCCCCGATTCTCCGCCTCCTCCACAACTTCCTTCTTTTCTTAAGTCCTTGGTGGTGATTTCGGAGCTGGTGTCCGCGGCCGCATCTGACATGATGGGGCACACCGGTGATCCGATGCAGTGGGTTAAGAAGAAAGCGGGAGTGAAGTAAGTCAGAAAGAGAAAAACAAATACCGTATGCTAACACATATATGTGGAATCTAAAAAAAAAAAAAAAAGGTCATGAAGAACCTAGGGGCAAGATGGGAATAAAGACACAGACCTACTACAGAATGGACTTGAGGACACGGGGAGTGGGAAGGGTAAGCTGGGACGAAGTGAGAGAGTGGCATGGACATATATACACTACCAAATGTAAAATAGATAGCTAGTGGGAAGCAGCCGCATAGCACAGGGAGATCAGCTTGGTGCTTTGTGACCACCTAGAGGGGTGGGATAGGGAGGGTGGGAGGGAGACGCAAGAAGGAAGAGATAGGGGGACGTATGTATACGTATAACTGATTCACTTTGTTACACAGCAGAAACTAACACACCATTGAAAAGCAATTATACTCCAATAAAGATGTTTTAAAAAAGAAGAATGCAGGAGTTCGACGGCCCTGGCGACAAAGCTGCCGGAGTCCGGCGGAGGTGACTGCGGCTGGCACGGAGCCAGACACGGGACCGATGCAAAGATGGCTTTTCCGAGTAGCCAGTCCATTCCTGCTCTTGGAGTGTCATTTTACACTTTACTTCCCTGAGGAGAAAATGACCTTATCCTAAGATTAGAGAATACGTACTGTGTCTACCTTGGTGAATCCACAGCATTAAGCAAATTCCTAGCCTTTAGATTTTATTCATCCTTTCAATCATTCCCTCATTATTCGATAAATATTTACTGATCATCTGATACATGGCAGGCACTGTTCTAGACATGAGGGATGCAAGAGCAATGTAGGACCAAGTCCCTTCCTCCTGAGGCTCAGGTTCTTGTCATTAATATAGACAACTGAGACATGAAAACAGAAGAACATTTCAGAAAGTCATAAATACTATGAGGAAAATCAATCATGGGTCAGGGATAGGGTCTCTTGGAGAAAGTTTCATTTGAGCGGGGTCTTAAATTTTAAAAAAGAAAAGCCACATCAAACTCAGGAAAAAGAACACTCTAGTCAGAGGAAATGTAAGTGCAGAGCCCTGAGAGGGGATGAGCTTGGCATATTTGTGGGGAATGGAAAGAGCAGTGCCTGGAAAAGAGTGGAAAATGAAGCATCACGGGTAACAAGCACCTAGCTTAGACAGCCTCCAAGTCCTGTGGCACACCGCAGGTCCTAGTGTGCAGATTGGACTTGATTTTAAATCAAAAAGGAAGCCACTGGAGGCTACGGAGCAGAGGAGGGCCATGTTCTTACAGGCTTTAGAAAAATTACACTGCTACTAATGAAATGTAGGAGGAACAAGAATGGAAGCAAAAGTGATGATGGCTTGAACTAAGGTTTAGAGGAATAATTGGCAAGATTCAGGATCTAATTTGGGAAATAGAGTTTTGAAGCATCTGATAATTTAAATGCCAAAGGTAGAAGAGAGAAATCAGTAAATACTTATTGAAATTAATCCTCTTCTTTCATTTTAAGAATAATGCAAAAAGAAGAGTTTTAGAGCACATCATGTTTTTTCAGCCTCAGCACTATTGATATTTTGATCTGGATAATTCTTGGCTGTGGGGAACTTTCTAGCACTTTGTAGGATGTTTAGCAGCATCCCAGAAGACAGTAGCAAGCCTTGATTTTGATAACCAACAAAGTCTCCAGGCATTGCCAGATGTCCTCAGAGGATGAAATCTAACCTGGCTGAAAATCACTGGATTAGATATAAAAAATGATGCTTCATTTGAAATAATATTACAAATATTAGGCTATACTTATCATGGGAAGTAATAATATTTTCTTTTCTTAAAACTTGCAAGTAAAATATTATAACCATCTTTTCTGGATGACTTGTTTGTAGCTGTTTTTGTGAGAATATTTTCAGATGTATCATTCAGTAATACATGGCCTGCAGGACATGGCCTGATGATAAACCCGCCTATGCCATTCACTAGCTAGGGTCAGTGATGATAACAGCAGAACCTTTCTCGTGGGGATTGTTTTACATGTAAAATCTGCAGAGCACCTAGAACAGTCCTGGCACATAGTAAGCACTCAATAAACACTAGTTTGTTGTTGTTTTTGTAATTATCAACTCAGAGAAAACTACTGGTGACTTGCGGGGGATTCCATAAAGAAAAATATTTTTCTTCTCTCAAAGAACCTTATCTGGACTTCCTACAAAATAATAGTAATATAAGAGGTGATTGAAGTTACTGTGATTTATTTGAGTCCCTGTCACAGTATGGGGATGAGTCACAGTATGGGGCTTTATCTAGAGGCTGTTCTAGACTTGTCTCAACTGGTTCAGGAACATTTCTGCCTATCCTCCTACCCTCCCCCTTCTCAATCTAGAGACATTTCCAGGGTAGAGTGATTGGGAAAGCAGTGGGTACCTCTTTGGAAGTTATGGAGAATGTGGATTCTCTTCAGAGATTAGAGGTATGAACAAGC
This sequence comes from Balaenoptera ricei, assembly GCF_028023285.1. Classification (NCBI taxonomy): domain Eukaryota; kingdom Metazoa; phylum Chordata; class Mammalia; order Artiodactyla; family Balaenopteridae; genus Balaenoptera; species Balaenoptera ricei. The sequence continues at coordinate 73,986,194 of NC_082655.1, forward strand.
TGACGAGTGACATTGATTAGCCTTTTAACTCACGATGCACTTAAGAGATGCAATTTGTTTTCTCATAGTAAATATCACAGTATAAACCTGATGCTCGCTATAACTAAACTGACATCATAAGTCATGTGGTCCAGTCACAGAGCAAAGAACACAGACCAATAACTATAAGCAACTACAAAGTAACTCAAGTATTCTTTGTATTTTTCACGTATAGTGAATAGCGTACACAGTCCATGGCAATACTTAGCTTTCTTCCTTATTTTTTTTCACATAAATCCCTTAAGCCTCATGGCTTATATCTACCATTCCCTAAATTTCTTCCCTAGTCCGATCTTATCCGTCTCTCTTTTTCTACTGCCCCCCTTCTCATTTTCAATCTGCAATATGAAATTCAAAAGGTTAAATATGGTAGAGAAGGGGAGAAAAGCTGGGCAGGGAAGGTTAGCCTACTTGTTGATGGACAAATGGCAAAAATACATGCGATGATAATCCTTTGATATATTTTGTCTGATCCCAGCAGTACATAATTTTGCCACACTGTTCTCTTCTTTCCTAAAGCTTTCTCATGTTTTAGGTTTACCTCTTGCTGGTCAAATCAAGGATCAAACAGTACATTCGTCCACTATGATCCCAATACTTTATCTTGTCTTGTTCCATTTTCCTTGCCAGATTCCACTGCCCTCCATCAGCCAGGTAAATTAGGATATGTCCATTCATTTCAAGCCACATTTTCAAGTCCTCCGTGATTTATGAGCTACCCAGTGTTAATACAGGTTAAAGTGCAAATATAAGTGCACTTATATTCATATTTAATATGATTAAACTCTGATTTACTTAAACTATTTCCTCAACTACTCTAACTATCCATCTTGTTGCCTTGCGTATATGGTAATCTCCACCTTCAAACCACTGTTCTTACATGCTCTTCCTTAGCAGAACCCTTCACCCTCTCCTTTGTAGCAAACACAGTTTTGCTCATGTTGAAGGCTCATTTCAAGTGTTTCCACTGAAGACTTCCTATTTTTAAAATTCACAATAATTCCTCTAGTCTAACAAATGAAGCATTAATAATTTATAGTACTATACAAGATGTCACTTGACTGGAAATTATTTTGTACTAATTACTAATTGTTTTTACTTTATTAGCCTCATTTCCTCAATAAGATTGTGAGATCTTCAATCAATGGAGCTTGCTAGAGTATAACTAAAGAAAGTTTATCTTAATTATCACAAATGATAAAGAAAATGTCTTTTTGATGTCTTTTTTAGGAAAGATATAGTTATCCTTACTCTGTCCCTTAGTGCCTAAGACTTGAATGGGTACATACAAGGTATCCAATAAATACTTGTTGATTTGATATGGCAAATATGTAAATAACTTCATTACTTATATTTTTATAACATAAAAGAGAGAATGATACCCTTCACTAAAGATTGCATTTGCCTGTAATATATGAAATGTGTATGTTATATGAGTTCTTAGGAAGAAGAGCTCTGTATAACTTTTTAAAAAAACATAACATTGAATTGATGCTAAATATTTTTCCCTCAATCTAGGAAATAAAAATATAAGTTGCTCAAGGCCGAATTTAAGCAGTGATTCTCAAACTTTAGCAGAATCAGCATCTCCTGGAGAGGATGTTAAACATGAAACAAGCTGCTGAGTTGAACCCCAGAGTCTCTCATTCAATAGGCCCAGGGTTGGACCTAATAATTGCATTTCTAACAAGTTTTCTGGTGATGCAGAGCTGCTGTTCCTGGGAACATACTTGGAGAACCAGTGTGTAAAGTATTCTTTTTTATAAGAAGAAAAATCAGCTGCTTTAGTCATACCTTCACCATGTTCCGAGAAGCATGATGGAGGAAGGTGAAAAAGCCCAAGGAAATAACTATTCATGATTATTTTATTCAAGACAAGGTATTCAAACAAGGTAAGTCTAAGTTTCTCAGAAACTGGGAGGCAGGTTGTTCGCAATGCAAAGGAGTATTAGCATGACCCGGATGCTTCAGCTTCAATTTGTCCACCCAGATGCCCCTGATCCAAGCCTCAGGGTCCCACACTTTCCCAATGACAATCCTCAATTTCACATGAAAAACTTGACGAGACTGTGAATCCATTCTATGTTGTAGTTCTGCAAACTTCACAACTAAAGCCTGTTAGTTTTTCAGAAAATTTTTTCTGATGGCTTCGTAAATAAGAGGTTCTTCTAGGGCATAGAAGCTCTTTGTTCTCTGATCATGACTTGACCTGAGAGTTTACAGAATTGAGTTTTTAAGTGTTTCTGTAAGAACCCCAGTACAGTCAGAAAAATTAATCCCATGCCACCACATGCTGGAGTCGGCTCATACCAGCTAGCATGATGTGTGCATCTCTTCCCAACTCTGTGTTCAGTGGCACCACATTTGAGGATCCATATTGGTCATGGTGGGAATATTTACACCTAGGAAACTGACCAGGACTACAGATAATTTTCTTTGAGAATCAGTTGTTAAACATTTACCAGCCCAGTACTAATTCCATGTCACTGTTTCTGTAGTCAACATTACTGTAAAATTCAGTGCAGAAACCTCATGGTCCCCAAGACAATTTCTTGAGAAGGCACTTCATCAAAATCAATCGAAGGTGATTACTCATAATTCTGCAGTATCCTAGGACTAATCAGCATCTCATTTCCCATTGGCAAGGAGCCTGGGATTGTGTTCAAGCTCTGAGACATGAGACAGCCAACTCCCAAATCCCGACTTTGAGGGACTATTTCCTGGGACGACTCCTGATAAAAACTTCTATATCAGTCTATTGTCTACTCAGGAAACAAATTGTGGTAGTTATTTTAACAGAGAATTTAATATGAAGAATTGTTAACGTGTACAGAATTGTAAACTAGGTATCAATGCAAAAAAAAAATCCACATTAAGGTATCATGGCAATATATTTTATATTAGGTATATTGTATACCTAAACCTATATATAGAGGAAATATCTACAACATTATCATGGGGAAAGGTAAGCTGGGGGAGAAGTTGAGATTATTAACATTTAGAAGCTTGGAAAATGAGCTCCATCAAGCTGAAACGCAGACCTCAGAGAAGGGATTTGATTCTATTTGGCTAGTTCTGGTGTTTTTGAGCTTGGAGGAGGGAACCTGTGTTCTGGGACCCTAATGACCGAGGAGAGGATCATGTGGGCTGATGCTGGTGTCCATGTCAGGATGTCTCAGGAGAACAGGAAAATAGGTAATACAACAATGGCATTGCAAACACATAGATAACTATGCCTGGGAATTGATTCCAGGGTACTAGACAAAGGAGAATACAATATAACATGGGGTCAGAGCAAAATGATTGATGTGGGTGCACTTACTAGAACTTTTGGATTTACTGTGTTAATGAGTGAATTTGAAAGCTTAGGTGATTATATGACTAAAACTTGGACTCAAGCATGGTCTACCTCTAAAGATGTTGAGATTCAAAACTTTCCTAGCATAATAGAGAGAAAGAAAAGCAAAGGTTTAGGCAATAGGAATATTAGAAACAATAAACCTGTTTCTCCAAATGTTGGAAAAACTGAACACCGTAATCAAAGAACAGGCTTTGCATATGAGTAGAACTGAATCTTTAGTATTTGCAGATTCAATTCTTACACAGTGAATAATTATAAAAGTGTCATCAACTCCCAGTGTGGATATCAATTTATAACTGGGTCCAAAGCTAGGACTTCTATTTCCTAAATGAGTATTTTTCTATAAAAGTGTAATTTTAATAGCCAAGTTCCAGAACTTTATTTTTGTCAAAATGAGTATTTTCTAACATTGCTCTGTTTTTCCCTGTAAAATGGGTATAACACCCGACTTTCAATTATCATATGTCGTATTCTTTACTTGGAAGGTGTCTCTGTCCCTCATCACTACTTCATCTAGCATCCTGTCATTCTCAGTTTTAATATCACTCCTTCAGCAAAGTCCTCCCATGTCACGTGAATTTATCCTTTATAGTTTCAACCACAATGGAAATTGATTAATGGTGATGAGTGCTTAATGTCTGTCCTCTTTTTAGTCTGGTTATGAGAGCAGTGGTCATTTCTGTACTGTTAATGGCATCCCCTCAGAAGATGCTCAATATACACCTGTAGAATGGATGAATGTGTATCATATAAAGCACCTGACACAAGTAGATAGGCAATAAATGATAGTCAGTGCTATATTCATCATTTGTATTTTTATATTATAATTTTTCTAATTTACGGTAAAGTCTTTAATAAAAATCTGCCATGGTGTTATTTTGTGCAGTGACCTTTTTTTTTGTCCTACAGAGATTAGAGCCTATAGCATAAAAATCAAAGGGCAAATTTTATCACTTCAGCAGATGAATACGTTGGGCCTTATTTACCTGCAGAATTTTATAGATGTGAAGCTTTTCAGAATAGGAAGTTTTCCCTTTGTTCTGATGCTAGAAAAAAAATGCTGATATTCTCTTTAGTTTATACTCAGAGTTAAATATTTTTTTAAACAATTCACTTTTGACTGTAGGCCAAAGCATTAAAACATGGTGAATGATCCACTTAGCATGTTCAGGCATACTCGCTGTCTATATGGCTAGCAAACTTACCACAGAGAGTTAGGTCATAACCCAAAGCACCCAGGTAGCCAAGAATCATCTTTCCTCTAAATAGGAACTTTCCTACCAGCTCCCTGATCCCAGGCAGGCCATTGTCAATTTGTTTGTGCCTATAGAAACTCACCTGGTATCTACCCGGCCAGATCAGTATTTGCAAAAGATGAGGTAATTCTTGTAGAAATAACTCCCTTAGAATCCTTGACTCCTACTCCAAAGGACTCATACAAAGGTGCCATGAAAGAAACTGATAGCCCATGACTTTGTTCTTTGGAAAAGTAAAGGCATTTGGGTAACATTGCCCCATATACTCTGAGGCAGAGTTAATTTTCTGAAGCAAATAAACGAGCTCCCAAAAGATTTTCTCTCCACGGGTGCCTTTTCCTCTCTCTAAATTTGCCTGTGGATATGGATATGCAGAATTTCTCTACTTAATAGCTAATGTGTATTGAATGCGTACACTGTGCTTTATACTTATATAAAAATTAATGTTTACAGTTACCTTATAACGTAACTACTACATCCCCAATTTCCAAAATAGCTATTATCCCCAATTTCTAAATGAGAAAACTGAGGCACAGCAAAGTTAAATAAATTATAACTCATATGTTCTGCAACTAGTAACTGATGAAACTGAGATTTAAATGAAGCTGGTCCAACCCAGAACGTCCACTCTTCACTGGTATGTAACACGGCTGGAGAAAAGAGTGGTGATGAGTGGGAATTTACCTTTCTCTCTGATGTGTATATTTATATAAATAGAAAATATATGAATTTATTTGACTAGTCAAAGACATATGCCATGCTCTCTCACGCTGTGTTGTTGCAGATCAAACAACAACAACAACAGAATGGCCTGAGATGAGGGATGCTCAGGGAGGACTTAATGAACGAGGTGAGCTTGAACAGTGAACGTGCTTACGAGGCAGAGGTGATGCGGTGCAGAGGGACTGACGAAGCCCCGCCAAGTGGAGGAACAGCTGGGCACAGGCACGAAGGTGTGAAGCGGCACGTGTTCCCAGCGAACAGCAGGTGCCAGGGCGCTGACTGCGGGAAGTAGCTCTCTAGCTGTCGGCTTCACCTCTCTTCTCCAGGCACACCTTCTGCTTCCCGTGCCTCGATTTCAAAGGCTGGGGCAGAGGTACCATCCACCATGTGGCACGTTTTTTAATCAAAATTTCCCAGGGAGGGACAGATTACTCTAGACAAGTGTCTGTTGAATGAATAAATGGTTGCATTCAAGTGTAGGGATTGCCAGGTTAAATAAGAAAGAAGAAAAATGGGGAATTAAAAAGTCTGTTCTTGATCTGGTTTGGAGACAGCTAAAAGGACATTTCTACTTTCTTTAAATGTTTTCGTATTCCCGATTATAAAAATTTCTTCTAAATATGCTGACATTTTTATTCAATCAGCTAGAATGCTCACTAGAAATAAGATCATGAATTAATATAAATGCATCAAATAGTCCACTCCTGTAGTTAAATGCAGCTTGTACATAATTCAAAATAAAAATATTAATAAACACTTTTTTCTGTGGCAACCATATTCTTTTCTATGTCTGGAATTCGGGCCAAACTAATTTGTGCTGTATTTATTGAGACATAAAATTTACAGTAATCAATATTTTGTTTAAACTTGTAAGTGAAACACTCTTAATTTCATGTATGTAAGCTGATTGACAGACTTAAACAGAACAAATTAAAACAAATGGCATCTTTGTGTTTGCTCTAATTCCAGCTTTTGTCTGAAACCATTATTGCTATAGTAATTGATTTTATCATACTCAAAAATAACAGATTTTCAAAAATAGTCTATTAACCTGAAAAGATTAAATTACTTTCTGCTGTCTTATTAGCAATCAGTGGTAGTAAGGACTGTGAAAGTGCCTTAGAGAATGCTTAATTATCTTTCTGAGATCCTCTGAGAACAAATGAAAGAGAGGCATATAAAAACAAAAGTTAATTAACTTGTCCTAAGGACTATACACATCCAATTAAAGTATAAATAAAATATTGTTAACTTACCATAGGTTGTTTATGATAGGTAATTTATGCAAGAATAAGAATAAGCAATAAAAAACATTTTAGAACCAGTTACCTTACTGAACCTGGTTCCCTTAAAAGGTATGTCTTCTAGTTTGATAATTTCTCTCAATTTTCCCCTTAAATTATTCCTCCTTAGAAGATGGCCAAAGGACCCAAAATAATCCACAGGAATGCACAGAGATGGTCTCTGCCCTTGCAAAGATGTTCAGGGAAAACAGAATCATTATGAAAGTTATTTGCAAGTCTGAAATCTTCATAAACTGCTGGATATGTATCCCTCTAGACATTTTATTTAATTTCCCAACTCAGTCTTACCTTCTGGGTAGAAGAAGAACTCAGCCAAGGTCCTCTTCAATCATTTTGAGGTCCTTAAACAAGAAATTCGGGAGTATTTTTAGAAATTACCCATTACTATAGAATTATTTTAGTGAACTACTATGTAAGATGAAAGGGTTGTCACCCAAAATACTCTCCATGACACTGATGTGAATTAAGGAAGGGCCTATACTTCAAAGTAACCTGGAAAAGACACCATACATTAACACACATTTTATGCCTTATTCCAGTATATTTTGTCCTGTTGTCTCTCATCTTTTCATGGGGAATAGCCTAACTGAAGTGTATTGCATTTTAAAAATTACCTGCTTTTCCTAGACCATGTGATTTGAATATGGAGTTTATATCATCATCAAATATTAGATTACATCTCAACATCAGCATGTAGCAATGAATCTAAGAAATAGTGTATTATGTCCCTTGATGTTGCTATCTAGAAGACTACATTGCATTTTAGACTTCCTCAGCACTCATATGCCCACCATGCTTTCATACTTCATCAGGGCTCAGTACTTACCACTACTCTATTCCTTAAGTCTCATTTGATGACTTGGTCCATGTTGAACTGGGGAATTAAATCCCTCTCACTCAGAGACATGCAAGAGACCACTTACCACTGTTACAGCAGAGTGGTACAACCCCAAGTGGAATAATACTTAATTTACAATTCCATAGAACCTTTTATATTTGCAAGTTTAACAAATATTGTAGTCCTGATTTCTACATCTAGCTAGAAGGCAAAAAACACTCACAAGTTCTGAGTGTAATAATAAGCCAGAGAAGCTATAAAATCACAGTAAGCCATGTTGGAGTAACCAGTATCAAAATTTGCCTCCTGGCATAAACAACCAGGAAAACAATTCGACACAATATATGAAACAGTTGACTGTACACATTGGACAATAGGTAGTGCAGGGCTGTGATCCTGGAAAATTAAAATTAACAAAGAAGCTTATGTGTTGCCCCAAGGTTCTTCATGGAGGCACCTTCAAAATCAGCTTATAAGAGCAGACCATGGAGATTTTGCTGAATTAAGAAACAGACATTGCATTTTGATGAGGCCCTAGCAGCCAAAATTTTAAGGACAGAGTATTGGAGAGGAGGGAGCTATGCAGAGAAAGAGCTCTAGAAATTTGCATAGTGCCACTTGAATGTGTGGCTGAACATTAATTTGTTCATGTGTAGCATAAATACCCTGAAGCCAGGCTAAGATATACTTTTAATTATAAGATAAACAATTCCTAGAGATCACCCAGAACTGTAAGATGTTCAAGTTACAACCTGCCATAGAAGAGATGCCTCAGTGAACAATCAGGGTACTCAATAGAGAAATCAGGATTATATCTCAGCAATAAGGTTAATTTATAACTACAGCAAACTTAGTCAAGACCCACCCTAAAAAACTTTTAAAAAGCTTCAAAAGGATCAAGCTGTTCCACAAATAACTTGACTATCAAAACTACCTCAACGTTTTTTTAAAGAAAGACACAACACTCCAGACAAAAATGCAACAAACAAAATGACTAGCACCTAATTAAAATTTACTAGAATATGAAAAAGCAGGAAACTATTACCCAGAACTAGAAGAAAAATAAGACTACTGTAACAAATAAATATGACAGAGATAATGGAATTCATAGAAAAGGACTCTAATACAGCAATTACAAACATAATAAAAAATTTAAAGAAAATGTAAGCCTAAATGCAAGAGAGGACTTACAAAAATGAAACAAATAGTACTTCCAGACAAGGAAAGTACAATATGGGAACTGAAAAATCCTTTAAAGGCTTAACAGGTTATTAGATACTTATAAACACATTCAGTAAACTTGAGGAAAAAGCAAAAATTAAATAGACAGATGATAGATACATAGGTAGATAGATAGATGATAGATACATAGATAAATACATAGATAGATACATAGATAGACAATAGATATGAGAGAGAAAAACAACTTTAAAAGTTTAATAAAGCCTCAACAACCTGTGGGAAAATACAAAGCAGTTTAATATATGTTTAATTAGAATCCCCCAAAATGGAGGAAAGCCAAACATTATCTGAAGAAATAATATTGCTAACCTTGTTATGAGACTCAGGAATTTTTTTTGTTGTTGATTCTTTGGGATCTTATACATAAAGAATCATGGCTTCAGTGGACAAAGACAGTTTTATTTCTTTTTTCCCAGCCTGAATTTTTTTTTCTTTCTTGTTTTCTCATATCGCAGTAGCTTGGACGTCCAGTACAATATTGAATAGGAGTGATGGGAGAGAAGATCCTTGTTTTGTCTGTGATCATGGGGGGAAAATGTTCAGTTTCTCACCATTAAGTATGATGTTAGCTGAAGGTTTTCTGTAAATACTCTTTATAAAATTAAGGAAGTTCCTCTCTAATCGCAGTTTTCTGAGGACTTTTATCATGAAAAGGATGTTAAATTTTGTTATATCTTTTCCTGTATCAAATGATACAAACACATGATTTTTCTTGAGCCTGTTGATGGGTGGATTTTATTAATTTCCAAATGTTGAATCAGCCTTAGATAACCAGAATAAATCCCACTGGTTGTAATATATATTTATTTTCATTTATTGTTGGGTTCAATTTTCTAATGTTTTGTTGAAGATTTTTGCATCTATATTCATGAGAGATATTGGTCTGCAGTTTTTCTTTCTTGTAATATCTTTATCTGGTATCATTATCACAGTGATACCGGATAGAATGAATTAGGAGGTGTTCACTTTGCTTGACTCTTGGATGAGATTGTGGAGAACTGGTATCAATTCTTCCTGAAATATTTTGTAGAAATCACTAGTAAAGCCATCTAGGCTTGGTGTTTTCTTTTTTTGGAAGGTTTTTAATTATTGCTTCAATTTCTTTAACAGGTATAAATCTATTCAGATATTTATTTCTCCTTGTATAAATTTTGGTAGTTCGTGTTTTTCAAGCAATTAGTTCATTTCATTTAAGTTATCAAATTTGTGGGCATAGACTTCTTTACAGTATTTTTTAAATTATTCTTTTAATATCCATGGGATCAGTAGTAATAAACCCTCTTACATTTTTGGTATTAGCTTGGTAACCTAGCTAGAGACTTACTCATTTTTTTTTTCTTCTTTTTGTCTTTTCAAAGAACCAGCTTTGGGTTCATTGATTTTTCTCTATCATTTTCGTATTTTCATTTTCATTGATTTTTACTCTGATTTTTTATCATTTCTTTTCTTCTGCTTGCTCTAGACATACATGACTCTTCTTACTCCAGTTTCCTAAGGTGGAAGTAAAAATGATTGATTTCACTTGTTTTATTTTTTGATTTTTCATTTTTTAATAGAAAACAAATTATAAATAAATTGTAAATAGATAATTTTAGTACTATTTAAAAAAACATTCTGAGAATATTTTGAAAACTTTTTTTTCTCTCAGCAATTCAAAACTTTCTTGTCAATATGATTTAAATTTAAATTTTTAAATTTATTTTAAATATAATTTTTTTATTGGGGTATAGTTGTTTTACAATGTTGTGTTAGTTTCTACTGTACAGCAAAGTGGAGTTCCCTGTGCTATACAGCAGGTTCGTATTAGTTATCTATTTTATACGTAGTAGTGTACATATGTTGTATATATGTCAATCCCAATCTCCCATTTCATCCCACCCTCCCCACTTCCCCCCCTTGGTGCCCATAGGTTTGCTCTCTACATCTGTGACTCTATTTCTTCCTTGTAAAACGGTTCATCTGTACCATTTTTCTAGATTCCACATATATGAGTTAATATATGATATTTGTTTTTCTCTTTCTGACTTACTTCACTCTGTATGACAGTCTCTAGGTCCATTCATATATTCCATTGTATATATGTACCACCTCTTCTTTATCCATTCGTCTGTCGATGGGCATTTAGGTTGCTTCCATGACCTGGCTATTGTAAACAGTGCTGCAATGAACATTGGGGTGCATGTGTCTTTTAGAATTATGGTTTTCTCAGGGTATATGGCCGGTAGTGGGATTGCTGGGTCATATGGTAGTTCTATTTTTAGTTTTGTAAGGAACCTCCGTACTGTTCTCCATAATGGCTGTATCATCTATGACAAAGGAGGTGAGAATATACAATGGAGAAAAGACAGCCTCTTCAATAAGTGGTACTGGGAAAACTGGACAGCTACATGTAAAAGAACGAAATTAGAACACTCCCTAACACCATACACAAAAATAAACTCAAAAGGGTTAGAGACCTAAATGTAAGACTGGACACTATAAAACTTAGAGGAAAACATAGGAAGAACACTCTTCAACATAAATCACAGCAAGATCTTTTTTGACCCACCTCCTAGAGTAATGGAAATAAAAACAAAAATAAACAAGTGGGACCTAATGAAACTTAAAAGCTTTTGCACAGCAAAGGAAACGATAAACAAGGCAAAAAGACAACCCTCAGAATGGGAGAAAATATTTACAAATGAATCAATGGACAAAGGATTAATCTCCAAAATATATAAACAGCTCATGCAGCTCAATATCTAAAAAGCAAACAACCCAATCCAAAAATGGGTGGAAGACCTAAATAGACAGTTCTCCAAAGAAGACATATAGATGGGCAAGAGGCACATGAAAAGCTGCTCAACATCACAAATCATTAGAGAAATTCAAATCAAAACTATAACGAGGTATCACCTCACACTGGTTAGAATGGGCATCATCAGAACATCTACAGACAATAAATGCTGGAGAGGGTGTGGAGAAAAGGGAACCCTCTTGCACTGTTGGTGGGAATGTAAATTGATACAGCCACTATGGAGAACAGTATGGAGGTTCCTTAAAAAACTAAAAATTATTGATTTTAGATCATTCTCCTTTTCTGAAATAGTCATTCAATGCCATAATTTTTTCTCAAAGCACTGTTTTCACTGCATCACACAAATTTTGACAAGTTGTATTTTCATTTTTATTTTGCTCAAAATACTTAAAAATTTCTCTTGAGACTTCTTTGACCCATGTGTTTTAGGTATGTTGCTTAATTTCCAAATATTTGGGGCTAGTCTAGCTATCTTTCTGTTACTGATTTCTAGTTTAATTCCACTGTGGTCTGAAACACATTTTGTATAACGTCTATTGTTTTAAACATGTTAAGTATTTTTTATAGTCAAGAGTGAGGTCTATCTTGATAAATGTCCCATGCAAGTTTGAGAGAAACATTTATTCTGCTGTTGAGGCAGTAGTATATAAACATCTGCTATATATAGCATCTGTTAGATATAAACACTGATTGATAGTGTTTTTCAAGTCAATTATATCCTTAAATATTTCCTATCTGCTTTATCTATTAATACTGAAAACTTTTTTTTGAATTCCTTTTTTTTTTTGAAATTAATATAGCTACTCCACCTTTCTTTAGGTTGCATTATCACAGTATACCTTTTTCCATTCTTGTACTTTGAGTAAGTGGTTCCTTGTAGACAACATATAGTTGTTGTTGTTGTTAGCTACCTTGATAATAGGTCTTTTAATTGGTATATATTGATTATTAATATTTAAAGGATTTTTAAAATAGTTGATTTAATATTTATCATGTTTGTAATCTTCTGTTTATTGTATTTGTTCTTTGTCCCCCCTTTTATTCTGCCTTCTCTGATTTTGAGTGAGCATTTCATCTGATTGATTTTATCTTCTCTCTTAGCATATCAGTTTTATCTGCTTTAAAATTTTTAGTGGTCTCTCAGGAATTTGCAATATATATTTAATCTAAATTCATCACAAATAACACTAGGCCACTTCACATATAGTTCAGGTAATTTATGATCGGGTATTTCCCATTCCTCCGTCCCATCTCTTACTACATTGCTGTCATTTATTTCACTTATCCAATTGCTATAATCATCCAACACTCTGTTAACATTATCACTTTAAACAAACACCTTTTAGATAAACTGAGGATTAGAAAAATAAAATATTTTATTTTACCTTATTTTTTCTTTGATGCTCTTCTTCATTTTATGGTTACCTGAGTTTCTGAGCTATGTCATTTTCTTCTTGAAGATCTTCTTTTAATCATTTCTTGAAAAACAGTCTATTGGTAATGAATTTCGTCAGTTTTTGTTTGAGAAACCCCTTCAATGTTAAAGGACAATTTCACTGGACATAGAATTCTAGGTGATAGCTTTTTCTTTCAACACCTTAAATATTTCACTCTACTCATTTATTACGTGTTTGGCTTCTGATAAGAAATCAGCTCTATTCATTATTTATTTGCTTATTTATTAACTGAGGTTAATAGGCCTTTAGTGTGAGGTTTTATGTTACTCTGGCCAGGAGTCAAGCTGTGTTTAACGTTTACTGTAGCCTGTGGTGCCAGGAGCTTCACTTCCTCTAGTTTTTGACTTCCTTGTTGCCTTTGGACCTACCTATGAACTCCTTTTAGATAGAATTTGCATCTTGCAGCTCTTTTGGCAGTAATGCATCATTATTATACTGAAGCCCTGTTGGTGTGGTTGTAACTAGGGGAAGGGAAGCGTTCTATAATCTTACGATTGACGATCAGTCTGTTAGTGGGACTGTGTTCCTGGGATGTCCCCTTCACCGGTGTTTCTTAGCTTTCTCACCCCTTTTAGGTGAGTACAGGGAAATTTAGAGGGGACTGGAATCAGAGGAATGCCTTTCTCCCAGGTGGGATAATGATCTGGTAAAGGCTCTTCCCCTGAAGTATACTGTTCAGGGTTTGTTTTTGAGGCTATTCTGGTCACATTTTACAACAGTGACTCTTCCTCTCCCACAGCCAGAGCCAAGAGGAACTCTTTCTTGGTTCTTCACCATGAGAATCTGTTGGGTTTCCTGAAGCTAAAACCCACAGAAGTGTGGGACCCCCCTTGGAATGGGGCACCAGAAGTTTGTCACTCTTCAAGCTGATCCTCAGAGTTGCCATCAAGTCACCAAAGTCACCACTGAAGCGGACCCCCAAGTGTACGGCTCCTGCCGCTTCTGCTGCAAGCAAGCAGATCTCAGCTGCGGCTCTCCACGTTCACCTGTCTCCCTCAGACTCGAGGGCAGTGAACTACCCTGCAACCTCAGTCTTCTGATGGCCCCAAGAAAAGTCACTGATTTGCAGTTTGTTCTGCTTCTTCTTGCGGAAAGAAAGAGTGATGACTTCCAAGATCTTTACATGTAATAGCAAAAGCCAATAGTTCATGTTACCTTAACTTTTAACAATCCTTTTATACTTGGAATCTAGGCATACATTAAATGTCTCCTGTGATCTCAAATAGAGGAACACTGATATTCATGTCAAATTACAGTTCTATGAGCACCTCTCTTTTATTCCTTCCATGTGCATAAGCACATGTTATCTGAAATTTGCTGAGCTCCTAGACTGATGTGTCAGAAGACTCCTACCATGTACTCTCTCTCCTCCGTGAGCCATGCTAACTGAGTCTGCTACAAAGCAGTGTTAGGAATCCCTCTGCTGCCATAGATGGCCATGGCCATTGTGAGAAGGCCAGTGTCTGTTCTCAAAGTGTTGTTACCTGATATTTCCAAGGTTTCCCATCTTTAGAATGCTACAGAGGTGCTGAGGTGTGGGGAACTGAAAGAAGACCAGTGCTTTTATGGCTGTACTATACAAGTCAAGCTGTTGTGTAACCCAGATGAGACTGGAGAGGGAAGCATGCTCTTGCAGCACATGTTGAAGAATATCATTAGGATGCTCTGGAAAGGTTTTAAGTTTAAAAAGAGTGATATTTTCTAATGTACATATGGTCAAACTCACCTAGCTGGCAACAGATATAAAGGATTTTGTCCAAGTTTTCTAAAATGTATTCTCCTTCTACAAGGAAGTCTCACACATGTGTAATGTACTAATCATAACCCTAAGAATAACAGAGGTGGTGTGTTTGGAAGACCATCAGAACAATCCCCATGCAGCTTCAACTTCTCTGTTAATATTATTTTGATTGCATTCAGCACTCCTCTTCAGTTCACAGTAAGACTGAATTAGCAGTGTTTGAGCGTAAAATTAACAGTCCAAAGACTAAATTAGCAGTAAGACCAAATTAGCAGTGTTTGAGCGTAAAATTAACAGTCCAAAGACCAAATTAGCAGTAAGACCGAATTAGCAGTGTTTGAGCGTAAAATTAACAGTCCAAATTAAAACACCACTGCACGGCTAACATTTCCCTCAACATTTCTTTGCATGCAGCATTCATCCTGTGGGAAAAGTATTCTGTACACAGATTGTATTTCCCTCATATTGTATCCTCCATGTCAGACGTGGCAGTCTCCATATTCCTTCAGTATAACTCAGAAACAGTTACACTTGTCCTTACCCACATCGACTCAAATGTTGAGTGCTCTGAATATTTTCAGACAGATGTTATCAGACATTTTCTTGTCACAGTTTCCTCAGTAAATTTGCATAGAACAACCATTGTCACTGGAAATGAGTTGCAATCAATGGAGAAACAATGTGTTTGTCACTGAGATCAGGGAATATACCTGTATTAGGGAAGGATTTGCCCTTTATTGTACTAAAAACACTTCTGTTCCTATGTTTTTGCATTTTTCATATACAAATCAGTATATACTTTATATATATGTATTTATATATCAAGTTAAAGTATATATGTACAAATAAAGTATACACAATGTATTTTATATATCAGATTAAAATATATATACTTTATATATATATATTTAAATCTAATATATATCTACTTCTCAATTTATCAGATTAAATAAATACATACACATGTATATTTTTTTCTCCCCTTGATGCCCCCCCCAATATCTCTCTAAATGGCATATTATCTCTTTCCTTTCTTTTTCCAATCAAGAGAGCTGGGGTCAAACCCCTAATACTTATGGCTGTATTTATTTAAAGGGTCATAAGAGGCCATAACTCACTATTATTAACTATAATAACAAAAAAATTTGGGTAAGTGTTAAAAAGTCAAAGTTTTTTTAAAAAAAGTCATTAGAAATCCAAAGATGCACTGAATTTTAAATGAACTAATCTCAAGAGAGAAATGAGTACTTTCTAAGGAAAAAGAAATTGCTGGTTACTCTTATGCCTGGGGGCAGAGTGGACACAGGACAAAAACTTCTATAGGTAAGGGATGTTCCACAGGTAAGAAGAAACCATCTAAATTTCTAATGGAACATGAGGGATGGCAAGATGGATTAGATTCCAATAAGCCCCAGAAGCAAAGTACTTCCTCAACCATCCACAAATTCTTTTCCACAAGGGCTCCAAATATATGGAAACATGCTAAATGCTGGGGCCAAGACAAGGAGTCAGGGTACCATCTCCTGAGGTGGATGATACTGAAAAAGGTGTGGCTGAGAACTCACCAGCAGCCCAAAAAGCTGCTATAAAGCATAAAGAGATCTTGAGAGTCCCACAATCCTTAGCTCCCAAGTCCTTCTGAAATGCTTAGTCCTGATCTTACCCGCAAAATATTTGAAGACAAGAGAGAACTCAAGTGAACAAAAGCTTCAACCCATAACAAATCCATTTACAATAAGAGCTTAGATCAGGTCTCACAGAGGAAGGGGTATCTCCTGTTCTGAAATTAAGTACCATTGATTTCCTGCCTAATATTTTATTTTATATAGAAGATTCAATATACAGTAAGACATTACATGATGTGTGAAAATAAATCAAAATTCAAAAATCAGAAAACTATGACCAAAAATAAAGGAAAAAATTGTTACAAAGAATAGAAAGTACTCGTTTTAACAAGAAAGAACACTGAATAACTACAGTATGTTAAAGAAATTAAGAAAAATATTGTACTAATAACAAAAAATTAATAAAAATTTCAGAAGAATTATCTAAAAACATAATGGCCAAGAATTATGCAAGATGTTTAAGTTTTGTAGGTTTATTGTACAACATACAGCTTATAGCTAATAATACTGTACTGTACACTTAAAATTTTCTAAGAGGATAGCTCTATGTTAAGTGCTCCTATGACACCCAAAAAGAAATATTAAAAATACAAATCAACAAAAAGAGCAGACGGAAACTTTTGCAATTGAAGGATAAGTTTGTGACTAATGATTGTGGTGATAGTTTAATGGGTGTATACCCATCTTCAAACTCATCAGGTTGTATACATTATTAAATATGTTCAACCTTTTTCATGTCAAAAACCCACAAATAAACAAAAATCGATTTTACTCTTACATACCAAACATAAAAAATGGTTCTTTATTTAAAAAACAATACCCTATAAACTGGTACCAAAACATAATGTGGCACTTCTGTATTATTATAACAAAATATATGCAAGATCAGTATGCTCAAAAGTATAAAACATTTATAAAAGAATTCAAAGACTTAAATAATTGTAGAGATATTCCATGTTCATGAATTGGAAAACTCAATATTGTTAAGTTGTCAGTTTTCCACAATTTGATCTATATTCCTACCACAATCTCAATAAAAATTCCCGCAAAATTTTTGGAGATATTTTGAATCTAAAATTATGTGGAAAGGCAAAGAAACTAGAATAGCTGAGATAAATATGAAAAGGAAGAATTAAATTAGAGTACCTACACTACACAGTTTCAAAACTTACCATAAATCTACAGTAATCAAGATAGTGTGATATTGGCAAAAAAACAGACATGTAAATCAATGGAACAGAATGGAAAAATCCCAAAACAGACCAACACAGATATTGACAAAGATATAAAGACAATTCAATGAAGAAATTATAGTCGTTTCAAAAAATGGTGCTGGAACCATTGGATATCCACGTGCAAAAGTATAAACATTAACAAGTATCTCACACCTTGTACAAAAATTCACTCAAAACTGATCACAGACCTAAATGCAAAACATAAAACTATGAAATTTCTTGAAGATGGCATAGGAAAAATATCTGCCTGACTTTGAGTTTGGCAATGAGTTCTTGGATACAATAAAAGTTCTACCGATAGAAGAAAAAATTGCTAAATTGCACTTTATCCAAATTAAGAACTTTTGCTTTTTGAAAGACATTGTTAAGAAATTTTTTAAAAAACAAGCCACAGAATAGGAGAAAATACGTGTACATCACATGTCTGTGATGATGGATCTGTACATAGTATCCATAAAGAACTCTTTAAAATTCAAAAATATTAAATGAACAAAGTACAAACTATATAAACAGACATGTCACTAAATAACTAATTAAATAAGTTAATAAATTTATTAGTTAATATTAAATTTATTAGTTAATAAACTAATTAAATAAGTTAATAAATACTCAACATCATTTGTCATTAGGGAAATGCAAATTAAAACTTCAATGAAATATCATCATGGGCCTATGAGGACTGATAAAAGTAATAAGAAAATAAAAAACAGTGCAAACTACTGGGGAGGTTGTAAGGCAACAGGAACTCTCACTCATTGCTGGTGGGAATACAGAATAGTACAGCTGTTTTGGGAGACACTTTGATAGTTTTTGAAAAAAGTAAACATCATCTTATCATATAATCTAACAATTCTACTCCTAAATATTTACCCAAGTTAATTGAAAATTTCAGTTCGCGCAAAAGCCTGTACTCCAATATTTATATAGCACCTTTATTTATAGTCAGCAAAAAAATGAAAGTAATCCTATTATGTCCTTCAGTAGGTGAATGGATAAACAAATTGTGGTATATCCATTCAATGGAACATTATTCAGCAATGAAAAGAAGTAGACTGTTGATTTATGCAACAATATAGATTAATCTTAAATGCATTTTGCTAAGTGAAAAAAGTCAGGCCTAGAAGGCTACATGTTATATAATTCCATTTATATGATATTCTGGAAAACGCAGAACTATAGGTATAGATAATAGATAGTTTCCAGGGTTGGAAATACATCATATTCCAACTATATAATGTTCTGGAAAAGGCAAAACCGTGGAGAATAAAAATATCAGTGGTTGTTAAGGGTTAGGAAGGAGGGAGAGATGAACAGGGGATTTTTTAGGGCAGTGAATCTATTCTGTAAGATACTTCTATGGTGGGTACATGTCATACATTTGTACAAATCCATAGAAAGTACAACACCAAGAGTGAACCCTAATGTAAAGTATGGACTCTGGGTGATAGTAATGTGTCAGTGTAGGTTCATGGATGGAAACGAATGTACCATCGGGTGGGGGCTGATGATGGGAGAGGCTGTGCATGTGTGAGGCTGGGAGGTCATGGGAACTCTCTGTACTTTCTGCTGAATTTTCTGTGAACCTAAAACTGCTCTAAAAAAAGAAAGTCTATCTTCATACAAATTACATATATGTATACATATATACACTAATTTATTTATATATGTATACATATTTACTTATGCTTATATTTGTATTAGTATATGCCTATAAAAAGTCTATTAACACTACACACCAAATTGTTAACAATTGTTTTTCTGGTTGGCAGAGAGGGGTGGATAATCAAAGGGATCTTACACTTTCCACCTTACGTATTTTATATTTCTATAATGAGGATAGATTTTGACTAAAACAATAAAGGCATCAACATTTTTTAAATAGATGAGTAAAAACCAAGGCTAGAGGGACTTCCCTGGTGGCACAGTGGTTAAGAATCCACCTGCCAATGTAGGGGACATGGGTTCGATCCCTGGTCCGGGAAGATCCCACATGTCACGAAGCAACTAAGCACATGCGCCACAACTACTGAAGCCCACGTCCCACAACTACTGAGCCCGGGTGCCACAACTCCTGAAGCCCGCACGCCTAGAGCCCGTGCTCCACAACAAGAGAAGCCACCGCAATGAGAAGCCCGCACACTGCAACGAAGAGTAGCCCCTGCTCGCCGCAGCTAGAGAAAGCCCGCACGCAGCAACGAAGACCCAATGCGGCCAAAAATTTAAAAAAAAACCAAGGCTAGAAACTAAGCTTGCTTTACCCACAGTCCATTAGATACAGGCTTGATTTCCTGAACTACTGCTCCAGTCAACCTGCTATATTCCAATTGTGTCTGTGTTTGACTGGAAACATTCACAGGTAGGGAAGGTATAAAATATTTAAAGCTCATGGAGCACTTACGACAGTCAAAATGATACGTTTCGCACACACAGACCTATGCTATGGCTTTTAGGTCAGAACTGCCCATTTATGTTAGCTGTAGCTACAGCTTATATTCATTTAGTTATATCATAAAAGTAACAATACACTTTTATACATATTAAAGTTCCTTTTATTTCCTATCCTTCAGGTCATGTGCAAGTGATTTATAGTGGCAGATTATGTTCTCTGCAGGAATAATTTTTTTTTTTTTTTTCACACCCTTTAGCTCCAGCTGCCTGGGTTTTCTTCCCCACCTTTCTTTTTGGATGGTAAGCTGTCTAGAGGTCCTGATTGCAGGAGTAATTTTTAAGTATTAAAAACACCTAAAAAGTACATTTCTAGTTTGAAGTAGAAAATTTCCTTCACGCTACCTCCCTCCTCCAAGCCCATTTAATTCTTGCTGATGTTGTGTCTTGCTGTGAGATCAGAGTGAACTAAACTTGTGTTGATTCACATTTCTAACGAGCCACATTAAGGTTAATCAGTTTCTGCGTGGACCACAAGTAAAATTATCATCACTGTCTATATGGTCCTTGCATGCTGGGGCTGCCCCAGGTCAACGATGCATTCACATGACTCTGGCTAAGTGCATCTGAAAAAGGAAATGAATGGATATGAGTCTCTTAAAACAGGATCTCTGGGAGATTCAAGTTAATGTAAGTTTTATTTCAATATTCTTTGCGTTTAGGTTTCTGGTGAGTTTTTGTCTATGTGGTTTTTCATGTGGCAATTATATCCTACTTTGGGGATCTATATTTTTCAGTCCTTCGTTTACAGTTACATATCACCATCACCACACTTCTGCCCCGGAGCCCCAGTACAATTTGGTAATTCGTAAAGAACGTCATGGTCTTTCAAATCAAAAACTAAAGCTATGAAATGATATGAGGATAATGTAGTAATTTGTACCTTACAATTTTATTTACTCTGTAAAATCTCTTTCTTAATGAATCACAGAAAGCAGGAAAGTTTTGTATTTTTATGCATTACTGTCCTCAGTTTGAAGAGAGTTCTTTTGTTGTTGTTACTGTGATTAATCTGACCCACTGATGGTTTTGGTGCTCATGGAAAGACCTAGTTTTCACACCTTATGAAGAGTAATGCATAGATTAGAAGAAGCATGAGAAAAATGATGTGATAAAGACAAATTGTCTGGATAACTTCAATAAGTCACCAGAAGTATCATTTAAAGTTAGGGACAATCTTAATCTGTATCCCAGGGCTCCATACTCCTCCCCACCACTATGACATACTTTAAAGATGTTTATTAATGTAAATTTACTTTTGAAAACTGCTTAAGGATTTGAGAAACTTCTTGAGGTACCTAGATTCAACCAGAGGTATTTCAATCTAAGGATAGAATTTCTGAAGATTTTTACTTTCATTTTTGGGTTTGACTTCCTTTGTTCTAAAATAGGGATATGCAAACTTTTTTTTTTTGTAAAAAGCCAGATAGTAAATATTTGAGGCTTTGTAGTGCTAAGATTTCTGTCTCAACCACTCACCCCCGCCATTGCAGTGCAAGAGCAGTCACAGACAATATATAAAATGACATGTGTGCCTGTGTGCCAATAAAACTTTACTGACCAAAAGAGAAAGAAGCCTGGATCGAGCCCACAGAATACCACTTTGTATCAATATATTAATATGTTCTTGATAAAGGACAGTTAAATCAAATTTGTGATAAACAGAACAAAAGTTTGATTTTTATGGACACTCATGGAAAATCATATAAATTGAAAATCTATTTGCTAATGGAAAACAAGTTATGTGCATTTTTTAAAAAAAGTCTTTGAAGTCACATAAAATTCAAACTGGTTGATATAGTACTGAAAGAATTAGGGTATTCTATAGCTTGTAATTAGAAACGATCTGGTCTGACACATGTACTTTATATACAAGTAGCTGGCATCTCAGGGAAACGCTGTGACCTGCACAGATTCTAATAGCTATAGGTGCCAAGCTAAAATCCAAATATTATGTCCTCTGCTTTTGTCCTCTTCGTATGTTACCATTTAAATATTAAACTAAAGCTTTATGGTATTTATAATATCTATAATTTCTGGCCTTTAAAAGTTAATATCCAGGAAAATGTAAATTAAATTGGAAGGTGTGCACAAGTGAATTACCAAAGCCTTTTTGTGACTTAAGTAATGCTGGCACTTTCCCTTTCACACGTCTTTTCTCCAAGTACATGAAAAGCACTCTCTGAAGATTAAGTGTAATTATTAAAGAGGACTGTCATTGAAGGTTAAGTATAATGATTAACGAGAACAAATGATAAGCCTAATGCAGGAAAGAATCTTGCCTTTCAGGTAATGTTTGTGTCCAAAGGCAAAGTATACAGTAGAAAATCTAATCCTCTTGAATAAAGTAGGGCCAACTTCTTGATAAAAAAAATGAACGTCGTAGAAATGAATGATTATAAAATAAGGAAAAGCCAGCTGAGGCGGTACTGGGGTTAGTGGCAACGTTGGCTTCTCACAGTGTCATTTTGAAACATAGGAGTTTGATTTATGCAGCTGCTGGAAAGTGAGCAGAGAAAGGCCAGCCCTTGTCAAATTAGATGAAGCTGCGTTGCCTCTCCCACAGGTCGAGGGGGTACTGTCAGTCCCACTGACAAGGGGCAGCCTGGAGCATGGAAAGAAATTCTACTCCTTCTACTATTTTCTGAGTCTCTCAATGAACTCTATGAACTCTAAGGGTGAAACCAGTGTCCCCAGTACAGCAAATGTTTATTAAGTGTTCTTTGATTTTTATGTAAAATTTCCTGGGGAACCAGACCTAAGACAAAATGCTTAGTCCCTTTCCATGTAATTTCTATTATGGCAAATTGTATTTTCCATAAGGCTACAACGAGTTCCCCATCTCACAAGCTCTTCCTACAATGTGCCACTAACATTTTCCTCACCAGGTAGTGGGTCCTCGGTTCCTTCTCCCAGGATCTGGGTGGGCCTCTGCCTGTGGCAGAAATGACACAAGTGACTCCCAGGCTAGGTCATAAAAAGGATACAACTCTCTCCTCCCCAACCCTAATGCCTACATTACAGCCTCCTGGGCAGCCCTAAACTCGAATCTCTGTCCCATCAGCTCCACCATTTTTCTCAACAGCTTTTATCCGTCTACACTGGGATTTATATACAGCACTCCCAGGCAGAAAGCCAAGGCAGATGTCGCACTCACCTCATGGGTTTCCCTTCTCTCACAATTCATAGTCCTGTACTGCCTGCTGTCCAATGACGAAGAGAGTTGCTTCATATATTTAGCAGAGTTTGATAGTTGTTTACGGTGGGAAGGTAAGTCTGATCCCAGTTACCTCGTCATGGCCGAGGTGGAAGTTGGCTTTCCTGTTGTATATACAAAATATCTTTATGTTGTGTCCCCTGTTAAAAAGTAGAGCTCATTTCCTTAATGTTGGTGAACTTATTAAGTTAGCAATTACATTTTTGTAGAAACTGACCAATTCCTACCTCTACTTAATGTTACATCACTTATATCTGTCAGGATTTCATGCATATCAGGATGAAAAGAAAAATAAATCCCTCCTTCTGAGGCTCAACTCATTTCTCTTTTGAATGTAAAAGGGAAAGAAGTTGGGTTCAACTGACTCCATCCTTGGAAAGTTAGCTGGTCTTTGAGAGTCTCAGCCTCACCTATTATCAGAGGGCGATGCTTCAGGAAACCAGTGGCTCAACCCAGCCCTGGAGGCTGCACTGACTCTGGTTCTTCAGACTAGGCAGACTGCGATTTCACAACACCCCAGGTGGAATTTTTCCCTTCCAGGAATAATTTCATTGATTCAACAAATATGTATTGACTACCTGCCGTGTACCAGGGATTTGGCATTGAAAAGCAGATTACATTTTTTTGGAGGGAGCCAAATATTAAATGAATATATAATTGATTAAATATGTAATCTGTAAGGTAATCATAAATGCTATGTGGAGGAAGTAACTCAAAGTAAAAGAATAGATTCCAAGGTTGAGCATTCCAAAAAGCAGGAAGTAGACATTGCCAGGCTAGAAAAGGCCAATGCCCTTTCCTGATGCACAGCACCACTTGTACCATATTCTCATTGGTTCAAGCAATCACAGGCCTGCCCAAGTTCAAGGAGAAAGAGGAATAGATTCCACCTCTTGATGGGGAGTGGCCAGGCCACATGCAGAAGAGCACACGGGGTGAAGCCACCTTTGGAAAATGCACTCAACTACAGTTTACACGCCTAAATATACAAATTAATCATTGCCACATGGTAATAGAGATACATTTGTGAATTATCTATCACAACACTACTGAACAGTGACAATCAAAATTTGCATAAATATCTGAGGCTATCATTCACATTTGAAAATGCAATGAGAATATTTTAGCATACTGATTTCATCATTTAAAGGGAATTTTTGGCTTCTTTTTCTATTTTTTAAATTACACTGTACCCATTTGAAAAACATAAAATATAGTATATTCAAAGAGTTAAGTGAGAAATTATTACTCTACAGCTTTTATTTTTGAGAACATTTGAGCTCAAATCAATAGTACTTAACATTCCAAATTTATAATACCTTATTAAATTGTCACTATCCTATCTATTGTTACACATTTAACATCATATTTATTTTATAATTGTATGTTACAAACATATAATTAAAATAATTTAACCTCTCTACAAAGATGTAATTTAATAAATTGTCCTTGCTATTTAAATGCATGCTAATCAGCAAGCGATTACTTAAGTTTAATAAGAAAATTAACACCAAGAAATAGAGAATGAACAAACTTCTGGAGAAGGATAATTTCAGGGACTAATTACATCTTCAACAATAAATCATAAATGTATATTAATGTGAAGACTTATTCCTTTCCATTCAGATTTTAGATGTGGCCAGAATTGGTCCAATATGTGTTTTTAATCCTATCCATATTAATACTTCTTTTCTCGTATTTGATTATTTATTCAGAAATGCGTTCATTTTTCATTCTTTTGTGTATTTGACAAACAATCACTCCTGGTCATAATTCTATTATGAGTAGTGCATTAGGGTTCTCCAGAGAAACAGAACCAACAGAGTACGTGTGTGTGTGCATATATTACTGGCTCATGGGATTATGGTGGCTGAGAAGTCCACACCTAGAAGAGCCAATGGTAAAGCTTCAGTTCTAGTCCGAGCCCAAGGCAGGAGAAAATTAATGTCGCAGCTCAAAGACACTTAGAGACAGCCTAGTTCATCCTGGCCTTCAGTGGACTGAATGAGGCCCACCCATGTTGGGAAGAAAATCTGCATTAGTTCACTAATTCATATGTTAATCTCATCCAGCAACACCCTCACAAACACACCTAGAAATAATGTTCTGGCAAATATCTGGGCACCCTATAGCCAAGTCAAGTTGACACATAAAATTAACAAGTAGTTATGAGTGGAAGAGAAAGCAATTAATCAAAACCTGTTCCTCTCATTTGCTTTTAGTTTACTTTTTTCGTAGTTGCTCCACTGTGTTTTTGTTTATCAGGCACAGAGATTGCCATCCCGGTATCTCTTTGCCATGCTACCAGTTCAAGATATCCACATCCTGTCAAAGAATTCTTTTTACACTTGCCTTTCCAGTTTTATATTTGATCTCAAAAGCAGCTGTGTGTTATCTGTGTTAACCCACTTAATCAACTGTAGACATATTTTTACATATGTCTACATATGTCAACCGTAGACATAGGTTTGATAATTGCTATCAAATGACTTATCAAACATCCTTATGTTTAAAACACAGTTAGTTGTCAGATACTATGCAAAAATCAGAGAGAGAGAGACAGACAGAGACAGAGACAGAGACAGAGACAGATAGAGAGAGAGATCCTGTCCCTGTCCTGGAGAAATGAGATTAGGAAAAGATAAGAGACACAACCAAAGTAAGTTTATACCCAAAATATATAAGGAGCTCACATAACTCATTATCAAAAAAACAAAAAATCCAACTAAAAAAATGGGCAGAGGACCTGAATAGGCATCTTTCCAAAGAAGATATACAGACAGCCAATAGGCACATGAAAGGCACTCAATGTTGCTAATCATCAGGGAATGTAAATCAAAACCAGAATGAGATATCACCTCCCACCTGTCAGAATGACTACTGTCAAAATGACAAGAAATAACAAGTGTTGGCAAAGATGTGGAGAAAAGGGAGCCCTCGTGCACTATTGAGGAAAATGTAAACTGGTAGAGCCACTATAGAAAACAGTATGGAGGTGCCTCAAAAAAATTAAAAATAGAAATACCATATGATCCAGCAATTCCACTCCTGGGTATTAGTGAAGAAAACACTAATTCAAAAAGATATATGCACTCCAATGTTCATAGTAGCCATGACATGGAAGCACCCCATTATTCACAGTAGCCAAGATATGGAAGCATTATTCACAGTAGCCAAGATATGGAAGCACCGCAAGTGTCCATCAACAGATGAATGGATAAGAAAATTTTAGTATATATACAATGGAATATTACTCAGCCACAAAAAAGAATGAAATTTTGCCATTTGTGACAACATGGATGGACCTGGAGGGTATTAGGCTTAGTAAAATAAGTCAGGCAAAGGAAGACAAATACTGTATATTTTCACTTGTATGTGGAATCTAAAAAATAAAGCAAATGATCACATATAACAAAGCAGAAAAGGACTCACAGATACAGAGAACAAACTAGTGGTTACCAGCAGGGGGAGGGAAAATTAGGTGAAGGGATTAAGAGGTACAAACTACTAGGTATAAAATAAATAAGTTACAAGAATGTAATATGGAGCACAGGGAATACAGTCAATATTTTATAATAACTTTGTATGGAGTGTAATCTATAAAAATACAGAATGACTTATGTTGGGCACTTAAAACCAATATAATATTGCACTTCAATTAAAAAAAAATCTGTTCCTAACCTTGAGCTGCTTACTGGCCAGTTTGCAAGGAAGTTATTTACCAAAATAGCAGTAATTCAAAGTTAAAAGGGATATGATCATTTTAAAAGATAAGTCAGGTTATGTCACTTCACCACTTAAAACTCAACCATGGCTTCCCAACGTATTTATATTAAAATCCAAATTCCTAGCCTTGGCCTGGACAACCTTCTGTAGCTCTCTGACTGTACCACCTTTCCTCGTCCTCTGCTACTGCCAGGGCAAAACTGTTCATTCCAAAAGATGTCAAACTCTCTCTTGCCTCAGGACCTTTGCCCTTGCTTTCTTCCCTCTGCCTGGAAGGCTGCCTCTTGCTCCCCCATCCCCAAGACCCACTCGGGTCAAAGACATAGACAACACTTTCTCTGTACCACTTCCATATACATCTAGACACCACATCACAAATAGATCATATTTTTTCATAGGAAAATAACTGAGGCAGTTATGACCAAGAATTTCATAGCAAATCACAGTTCTGAATAAAAATTTTAGCAAGGATATATCTACCATAAACCCCTATAAGCATTTAAACGTATGATGAAACAATACGAAGTTGCAACTCCTTGTTGAATCAATGTATTAAGCACCTGATACAAAAATACATTTTCTCCATAATAAATCTGATCCAAATTCAAGTAGGAAGCTAAAATCAGCACTTAATGTTAATTGTCTTATTATTTTGTTGCTTCAGATTCACAAGAGTTTGGCAAAAATGATTTGGAAATGTCCATCTCTCTCTAAAAAGCTGCTAATGGTGGCTTCTACTTAGGTCTATTTTTCAGTAACTTTCTTGCATCAACAAAAGATAATGAAGTTCCTCAACTGTTGTGCTTCTTCCACTGAGAAGCATTTTTGAAAACAAAACTAACCCAAAAATTTCTTTTTCATACTTGCTTATATAGGTAACTATTCAAAATCACAAGTGCAGCTACTTAGTGTTTGACTAGGGTCTTGACTTACTAATAACTAGTTATGTGACTTCAGGAAAATTGTTATTTTTTTCCACTGTTTTACACTAACATTTTTCTTACTGACATTTGAGATAGCTTCTAACAACAAAGTTAATTGAATAAGCATAGAAATAGAGATGAGATTCACAAAAAGAGAAGGGGAATACACCTGGGAGAAGTACGAGAGTGGACTCCGAGATTTTAGGGGGAAAGAGGTTTTGTTTGTTGAAGTCCTGTTTTTCTTGTGTAAACACAGAGTGGTTGATTTAGATGAGGAATGGAAGTGGTGCTTTCTTACATGCCAAACCCGACTGGTTGGAAGAGGCTGCTGCAGTGTGATGAAGGTCTTCCTGAGGGCATCTCATCTATGTGCTCACCAAGGCAGAATGCCCAGCTCACTCGGCGAGGTCTGCCAAAGTCACAAAGTAGCAGCAGCTGTGCCATGTACTGGTCATTTCTGGACAAGATTACGGCTGTCAGTGACTCAAGTGTCTTCACTGTTTTTGCATAATTTCTCCCTGTGCAGTGCAAACTCTTTGCAAATAATGAAAAAATTATCTGATCTGTTGTGCATATTCATTGACAACACTGGTGCGAATTATTTTAGTAAATGTATTCCTCTCCTTCCCTTTTCTGGTCTTGGAAATCCTGAGCATGATCCCTGACCCCATCCAGCTGAGTGTCCAGTAGGTGAGAAAAGAACCTTAATTGTATAAATTATTTAAACTACGCAATTGCTGTTGTGATGAGCCCTATCAAGCAAGAGTATAGCGCACAGTGAGGCAGACCTGGCCTGTGCCGGCAGGTCTGAGAATGGCTGCTGTGCCTCAGCCCCTGAATTGGAGGGCACACCACCTAATCTCTGACTCACACAGGTATTTGCTTCCCATGTGAGGTTTATGTGAATATTTATTCATTAACATACGTCAAGCTACCATTACCTTATCAGACCTCTGCTCTGTTGAAATACTGAGCAATATTGTTTTATGGTGTGTGTACCTACTGACACTAGCACCACGCACACATGCATTATTCTCACTCTACAGCTTTAACAGTCTGAAGGTAATAGTGAAGAAAATGTACTGTTGCCTATGCATGGCATTTTAGATGCTGTAGTAGTTAGAGCTGCCAATTTGGAAATGTACACAATGAGTTATCTAAAGCCCATGCAGCAACTAAGTTGATATATCAAAATGCTGAGAGAGACCAAGCTTCTCAAAAGCATTACTAATCTGATTATTGTTCACAGCTATAGCATATGGGAACTGTTCCCGGAAATTTAAAAAAAAAAAGTTCTTTTTTTTTTTTAAAGTGTATTTTAAAAATTGAGGTATAGTTGATTTACAATGTTGTGTTAATTACTGCTGTACAGCAAAGTGACTCAGTTATACACATATATACATTCTTTTTTTATATCCTTTTCCATTATGGTTTATCACAGGATATTGAGTACAGTTCCCTGTGCTATACATTAGGACCTCGTTTAACCGTTCCAAATGTAATAGTTTGCATCTACCAACCCCAAAAAGTTCTTTTATCTTTACTTTTCTTGGTAACGTCAATGACAAGAGCTGGATGAGGTCTGGCTAACATGTTGACCTATTAAAATGTCAAAATCCGGCATCCTTCAGCTGACTTTAACAAAAGATTCAACACATAAACTACAGGATATGTATGCATATATTCAGAAAGAGAAAATAGTGATAACACCAAGAGTGTTTTCGAATAAAGTTATTTAAATTTTATATTATCAAGGAAGTGCTACTTTAAAAAGAGAGAATTTTAAGATATCATTTTATATACATCATCCTTTTGGTTTAAGTTTTCTTTTTAAATCCTAAATTCGAAACATCGTATCCATCTATTTTAGCTGCTAGGCAGTATTCCATTTAACTGATAAAACATTTTTCATTTATATTAACCCCTCTGTGGGATGATTAGCTTGTTTACAAATTTTTCCACTCTTACAGACAGGACTGTGGTAAAAATTTTTATACAGATATTATGCACAACTAATTTCTCTAGGGTGGACACAAAGGAAGTATCAGGAAAAAAAATTGCAAAAGAATGGGCGTGGTAGGGCACAACTGACATAAATTTTTCTAACACTAATTTTTTAATAGTTACAGTTTTTATTAAAGAAAGGCACAAAAGTTCACGTGAATAATTTATTCTCACTTCAGGATGGTAGTTTCCTTTGGGGAATGAAGGTTAAAAGGGATGGAGGTTAGGTGTAGTTGTATCTTTACATTTTCTTCCTTAAAACTAAACAAAACCAAGAAAAAGTGATAACGTGATTAGTCAAGGTGATAGTTATGTGTCTGTTTATTGTTTCCCATACTTTTCTCTATGCCTGAAATATTTCATAATCTACAAAACTATGAACCATTATGAAATCATAAATGAGCCAGGGATGAGACACAAAGAAAATCAGAGCAGATCTGACAAGAAACACACCTCTAGGAAGCTGTGTCATGAGGTGGAATGCTGACACAGTTGTGTTGGAGTTGCCTGACCTGGGTTTGAAGTTTTCTTGGGACACAGAGTCTTCATCTCAAATATACTCTCATGGGAGTTCAATGAAATAACATATAAAGATCTTGGCACCACAATAAAATCTATGTTCCTCCTCAGCTAGAAAAGACAATAAAATTGCAGATGAGATGAACCGGTCCCAAGCCATCATCTGAAGCTCTCTCTCAGAAGATACTGTGGACAAAAAAATGTTGCCTGACATTTCAGTAAACAGAGAACGCTGCCCACCATCAAGCTATCAGCCACTGCAGCCGCCCTGGACAGATGCAGTGCACCCTGAAGGGAATTCAGGATGGAGGGAAAAGGGATACTGGCCCTAGATAGTTAAGATGCATATCTAAGGAATAACTTCAATGAGTCCAGACTCTTACATCTTCCCACACACAGAAAAGCACTAAAAGTATTAGTGCCTGGAGTCAACTGAATTCTTTGTTTAAACTGTGGCTTTGCCACTTAGCAACAGAGTGAGGTTCTAACCTATGTCTCAGTTTCTTCTCCTGTAAAACTATCTGAGGGCTGTCGTAGTCCATTTGGGCTGCTATAATTAAGATATCACAGATTGGGTGGCTTATAAACAACATAAATTTATTTCTCACAGGTCTGGAGGCTGGAAGACTGAGACCAGGATGCTGTCATGGCTGGGTGATGACTCTCTTCCAGGCCACAGACTTCGTGTATCCTCGTGGTGGAAAGGGCTAAGGAGCTCTTTGGGGTCTCTTTTTAAAGAACACTAATCCCATTCATGAGGACCCCATCCTCGCGACCAAGCACTTCCCAAAGGCCCCACCTTCTAACACCATCACATTGGGTGTCAGGATTCCAGCATGTGAATTTGGGGGGGGGGGGGAATTGGGATGGAGGACAGAAACATTCAGACCAGAGCAGGGGGTGGTTAATAAGATAAATATTATATGAAGTGCTTGTCCAAGTGCCTGGCACATGCTACATGCTAAATTGTAGCTATTATTATTATTCCTTTTGTGTATAATTTTACTTTCCATCCTATTTGAATATAGAAAACAATGTAAAGGTGAACATTTTCGCAATATTCATCAATCTGCAGGAGCATCAATCATTTTTTTAAAGATAAGTACCAAATAAAAATGATATTAAGTGGAATCCAAAACCTTGAAGCAGGACATTTTTTTCCCTCGGGCACTGATGAACAAAGAATATTTTATACTTATCTTTATGTTTGTTGAAATTAGCAATAATAGCACCAATCAACACACTCAGAGGAAGAAATAATCCAATGATAAAAAAGTCAATAAAGTAGCAATACATGTAGATGTTGTCTTCAAAATTAGGTTGCAGGACTTCGCTGGTGGCGCAGTGGTTAAGAATCCACCTGCCAATGCAGGGGACACGGGTTCGAGCCCTGGTCTGGGAAGATCCCCCATGCTGCAGAGCAAATGAGCCCGAGCGCCACAACTACTGAGCCTGCGCTCTAGAGCCCGTGCTCCGCAACAAGAGAAGCCACCGCAATGAGAAGCCCATGCACCATGACAAAGAGTAGCCCCCACCCACAGCAGCTAGAGAAAGCCCGTGCACAGCAACGAAGATGCAACGCAGCCAAAAATAAATAAATAAATAAAACAAAAACAAAATTCGGTTGCATATCTACCTAAAAGTTAAGTTAAAAAATAAGCAAGGCAGAGCACAGAGGAATTTTAGGGCAGTGAAAATACTCTGTATGATATTATAACAAAGAGTATATGTTATTATACATTTGTCCAAACCCATAGAATGCACAATGCTGAGTGAACCCTACAGTGAACTATGGACTTTGGGTGATCATGATGTGTCAATGTAGGTTCGTCTTTGGTAAAAAATGCAGCACTGTGGCGAGCGATGTCAGTAAGGCGGATGCGTGCAGGGGTGTATGGGAAATCTCTGTACCTCCCTTTCAATTTTGTTGTAGATCTAAACTTGCTTGAAAAAGTTGTTTTTAAAAATAAAATAAACTAAAAAGTGAGAAAATAAGCAAAATATTTATACTGACTTTTTAAAACATAAGATTTAGAAAACAATTTATGACAAGAAAATATAACAGTGCTACTTGAGGCAATATTTCCTCTTTGTTCTTTGGTGAATAGATATCATTGCTTTTATTTGAATTTTAAGGTTTATTGCATTGGTTTACTCATCGTTATGATCATCTTTCAAATGGACCTATTGGGCCTTAACCATTGTATATAATCCTAGAAGGACTTCATTGTTCATGAAATAGTCAATTTGAAATGTATTTAATTTCTGTCTAGCATAAGCATTTGCTTTTACCATCTTAATTACCCAATTACTGCTTGTGTCCTGTACTTGAATTGCAAAAACGATTTTGTGTGAACCTTAACAGTGGCTCTAGGATTATATTGTATTTACACCAACAGAATCAACTGCTGAATTCATAATAGTGATCCATCCATTAAATGTTGCCTCTAAAAATGGCGTGTATTTAATTCTTATGGAAATCTTATGCTTTGTGGCAAATAAAAATTAAAACTCAATCTGTTATTTAAAAAAAAAAAAGATTGAAAAGAGTAATAACAGAATTTAACACATCTGTCTACTTTGTAGAGAAAGCAATGATGGAAAAACCCAGATGCAAACAGGATGAGATAAAGGGTTATGAATAGCTAATAGAAACTCCCTGAGAAGTTACAGTGAGAGGGATGTAATAGAAGATAATAAACACGAGCAACATTCCATAGTTTAGTTACGTGGTGCTGGGCCTAATCACTAAAGAAGAGACATTCATAAATGTTTATGAAATGACCCTAGAAGCTGGAGGAAGGCTCCGTCTGCCAACCAAGTCACAAGGCTGGTGTCACTGTCGAGGCACGGAAAGAGCAAGAGCTTGAAGGCAGGCAGGGCTGGCTAGGAATCCTGCTTTGGTGAATTACTATCAATACTATCCGTCTGTCCTTGTTAATTCTCAGTATCTTGTTAAGTAAATTGAGGATAATAATATTTACTTTACGGGAGGCTGTGGGAACCAAAGGAGATAATGCATGTTTAGTGATTAATCTACACTAAGCACTCTCTAAATAAAGCTAGTGGTTAATCCCTTGGAACTGGGTATTCTCCACGCCCTATCCTTTTCCTCATGGTCTGTACTTCTTACAGAAAACTGTACAGATCACCAAGCTTCTTTAGCAGAGCTCATCATTTTCATTTATTATCAGTCACATATTCTCTGTCCATTTTGTCACAAAAAAAGGAGATATGTTAAATGTCTGAGACTTTAAGAGGATTAACTTCTTCAAATTGGTAGGACAATGTATCATAAATCTATTGACCTAATCCCGGACCACGCAGACATCATCATCGCTTGTATCTTTCAGCACTTTTCAGTTACTCTCTCTTATTAGCAAAGTGTTTTGAAAATAATGGAAGAAAGGGAGCCTTCCCTCCCTTTTTCTCTCAAACTAGCCACTTCAAATCTGAAAACTCTGCTGTTCTATATTCTTAGCACGGTACATTGTGGGCTTACTTTCTTGGCATGTATTGGAATGTATTTATGATAATATTAGGAATACCATTTAAAAAACACCATCCTTTAACTTGAATGGCAGAGTTCTACTTAATTTATATAACTTGTGAAAAACACACTCATATTTTCAAATTGAGATTTGTGTAAAAATAATCATGTATGTTAAAAAAATCTAGAAAGAACCTAAGTAATTTTTGGGGTTTACTATTTTGTATACATAAAGTCTTGGCATAAAAACATAATTTTTATTTAATTTAAAATTAAATTTATGAGGGTTAATGAAGAATGCTTAGTTTATATAAAGCTATAACCTGGGGACAAAGTAGAATTTCCTCTTCCTAGAGCAAACACTTAGTTTTGTGACTACTAAGCATCTTTACTCCTGTCTTGTGCTAAAGCATCTCCATTGCCATTTTCCTTTTGAAGAATTATTTTTCGTAAAGACTGAAAAGGTAATGCAGTGTGGCGGGCGTGTCAGTTGAGGTGGCCCGCCTTTCACAAGCCTAGGCATGAACATGAAGCCTAAAGCAAACCAACTGAACTCTGTCTCTTGTGATCTGGAAACATGAGTAAAATAACGCTAATACAGGAAAAAGAAGAAAATTGGAGCCAATTCACCTAACTGTCAGTACCCGGGTTCGGTAAATCCAGTGACTCAGTTATGCCACTAAAGACCCAGAATCTTTCTGATTTACCTCTGCTTTCACAGGTTCATCTTTTTTAGTGTAGTCCTTCCTTGGTCTCAAGATGCCTGCTTTGCCCCAGGTCTCACAAGACACTGCGATTCTGTAGAATGGCAATTTGATCAGGGCTCAGCTGGACAGCTCACCTCTGTATCAACGGTGCCAGCTAAGCTTGGTCATGCGGCGCAATAAATAAACACACACCGACTATAACTATATTGCTCTAGATTTGCAAATATTCTGATTTATTTTACAAATCTCTGAAAATATCCTAAATACAATATTCTACCAATTTGTATTATGTCTTTTGAAGTTGTACTTCAAAAGAATACTTTTCAGTGACTTTTTTGTTAGCAGTTTTGGAGGTAAGAGAAAAACATCTTTTCTCTTCTCCATTGCTCAGAAATCCCACACTCTATCTTATTTTATGTTTATCTCTGTACAGAATCCCCTCCAGCAAGAGAAGCTGTAACTAAAATTGTCTGTTTGATGCTGCACTGGGATTTCGCTTTTTCACTCTCCTGTGCCCACTTATGTCTAAGATATGGGGATCTTAATTAAGTGTTTTTTTGAATTAATAATTAAAAATAGATTAAATGAGGAAAGGCAATTACTACAATATGAGCACTAGAGAGTGCTTACTATCAACAACAACAACATGGACATGATTCCCACGAAAAGTAAAGGACGTCTATAGCTGAGACTTAGAAAAAGGAGCAACAGCAGAGCATGGGCTACACTGAAAACACCACATCCTGGAATTCATAAGATTTGGCTCTGAGAGTTATGAGAGTCACTCAGGCACACATTCCTGACAGTGAACAACTGACATTCTTGGTTGTGTATTTTTGCTTGTTACAAAGTCATTCGGTCAACACTACCCCTGGTAAGAATACAAAGGCAGAAATTGTCTCTACTCTTGGTGTACAATATAGTAGGAAGTATATCAAATTTATAGACTCGTAGGATTAGAAGGACCTAAATTTATTTTTCAGTCTAACGTGTTCGTTTTATAAATGAAAAGATTGAAGTATGCAAAGATACTATTTTAACCCATTCTATTTTAATAGCATGTTAACCACTTATTCTGTGTTGTCTTAAATTATTTACACACATTATCTTATTTAATGGATCCAACAATTCTATGAAATAAGAGCCCCAATTTATGGATCAGGGAACCGAAATTCAGCAGAGTTATGTAACTTGTCCAAGGTCACACAGCTGTGCTTCTCATTAGCTATGGGACTGACCTCTGTTGACTCCCAGCCGAGTGCTCACTCCACAGTACCAGCGGCCAGTGCCTGGGCTTGTGAAACAGCCTAAGTGGGGAATCAACCCAGGTACTGGGCAGAGAAGTTTAGGTGGCTTTTATGTGCAGGTTGTGATGTCTGATTATCATCATGCCCTATTCATTTAACAGCTTTTACAAGTATGCTTACTGTTTACAAATGTAAACTTAAATGAAAAGGCAGAAAATCATGAAACTGTACCTGATGAAATAAACTATTTTAAGCTAGACCACTAAGTTCATTCTAATCAGAATGAAAAACAGCCGACATTCCTAATGTAGCATCACCAGGTTGTCTAGGGAGGAAGCAGGTGATATCACGGTTAGTAACGCCAATGATACCATATTTTCTCTCTGTCCAAATGATGTTGAGAGCACAGCTTGTCCTTCTGAGGTCATGAGAGACACACAGGGCTCCTGCAAAAGAGCCGGAACTGTGCAGGAAAGAATGCCTGCCGTTAGCTGTCATCTTACCCACCGATTCTGGTTAATACATTAAATATCTGCATTGAGTTCAGCAGGAAGCCTCTCTAGCGTTCCATGTTCAAAGCGAGGACAATTCATTAATTCACTGATGCATGCATTTATTCAATGTGTCATCATGATTGAGCTCTTATGATTGGCAGGTTGCAATTATGGCAGGAAATACGGGAAGAGATCTAAAGATCCCCTTTCAAAGAAGCAGAGTTAAAATATGTTGGATAATATAATTAGAGTGGATTAGACTAATTTTAGCTCCTCCTCTTTCTAGAGGTAGAAGCTTCATTTTTCTATATCATTTTATGTAATTAGTTTCCTAGCCAGAAATATTTTATTTTTGTTCAATAGTCTCTCATTTACCTGCCTCTTTTCCCAGGAGATTATTTCCTAGAATCTTAATAACTACAATGGAGTGGCCAGGCTCTGCTTAATGGGCATGAGCTTTAGAGAATAATGTTATTTCTGAAAACTTAACAAGTTAACACAATTGAGAAGGTATTGAAGTTCAAAGTCTTATTTTTAAAAAGTCATTTTTCTAATTATAACATAGCCATCTGATTTAGTAATCCAAGTAGTCTTTTCTTCTAATTTAGGGCATTAATTTATTCCTATTTCTTCCTGACCTTGAGATAATTCAAAATCTGAAATGCTATTTGATCACCATCACAGAAAACTACTATATGTGTGTGTATGCGTGTGCATGTGTGTGTATATACCTAGATAAAATAGTAAATACAGTATAACATAAAATATATGATAGATATAGTAATCTATATCTATACACACACATACATATATAGTGGTTTGTCTGATGGTTGTCAAATAGCCATTTCACATATTGAATTTTGCCACTTATATCTGTATGTACTATTCTATATATAGTATACTAGCTATATCTACTATGACATGTGGTATATATTATATTGTATATAGATACGTGTTAATATATACAATCATCTTTTTAATTATTAATAAAATATAACTTGGGAAAGAAAAAAGTCACAATTTTTAAAGAATGAACAAATACACATAGGAATTCTGTTTTCAGTATATGCTAGAAGATTAGTAATCATGAAAAAGCTTATTATATTTATTTTCTGTTTTGAGAAATAAAGAGAATTGAAGCAATCATTTTAAAATTATTCTCAGTGGGATGCCTAGTACTTGGGCAATTTCCATGCGTGTACTCTGAGTTTTCTTCTCAAGCACCTCACAGAGATTGCTGAGGTCTGTCTCCAAGCGGCCTGATTAGAATAGACTCTCACTATGGGAAAAATCTTTTCTGCTAATCCTAAACTCACTTCTTGCCTCCAAGACCCTGTGTAGTACCGGACCTGTTTCAATGGAGAGTCCTGTCTCCAGGAATTGTCTTTCTATTCTATTCTGAGAACTTTTCTAATTTGTAGAGGATCCTAAATATCTAGTCCAGGTCACATGTCATTCTTATCAAAATATCTGAGAGATGAATTTGAATGTGAGCTAAAGTCTAGCTGTTCTCCACAGTACACTTGGGACTTAATCCTTATGTCCTTGGACTTCTGCCCAGGTTCTCAGCCCACGTGGGCTTATTATCTACAAAAGGCTTAATATTAACCTTGGTAACTCTTTGGCACACACTTCTTGAAGCAGTTGGTTGTATGAGTAACATGATAAATGGCTAGTGCCTTTTACTTGGTGCCATCAATTCGAATTCTCTATTGCTGTTTGGTTACTT
The DNA here is from genome assembly GCF_028023285.1 of Balaenoptera ricei. NCBI lineage: Eukaryota > Metazoa > Chordata > Mammalia > Artiodactyla > Balaenopteridae > Balaenoptera > Balaenoptera ricei. The sequence goes on from NC_082655.1 coordinate 74,024,313, forward strand.
TTATTTAGTTTTTAGAATGGTGCCAGACACTCACTGTGCTACTTAACAAATACACATTGATGATGACTGTAACTATCATCACTATTAAGGGATGCTGGGCTGCCATTAGACTTGTGGATTCAATTGAATGAGAGTAACATTCATTTAGCCAGGGTCGTTTCTGGAATAATACACGGAATACATGCCGTAATATAGGATCGCTGGGTTTTGCCAAAGAGAGATAGTGAGTGATAGTCCTTCTTCTCAAGTATTTCAGTATCCTTTAAAAAGTATTTTACTTCTGCAGCCTCTAGCTTCTGACCTCATCTTACACAGCTCCATTTTAAACACAATGTTTCTGTCATTTCATTCTTTTCTCCACAGACTTCCCCCAATGAAATATAAACTCTGCAGCCTTGTATTCAGTTGCTCTGCTCTTGCCCCACCCCTTACTCTCCAACACACACACGCACACACACGCGGTGTCAAAGCACTTCAACTTCGTTATATTCCTTCTCTTAAACATCTCATCAGTTTTCATAATCTATTCCTTATTATGTAGATGTGGAATCTGTCAGTTCCTGCCATGTAACAAATAACCTCGAAATTTCAGTAGCATACAACAATGAGCATTGGTGTTTCCCTCCTGAGGTAGTGGGCTGGCAGCAGGGACTGAACTTCAAGCTGCAGTCACTGGAGTGGGTCATTTCCACCTGGCTCTCATCCTGGCCCTGGGGCCATCCGGCCAGCTGACATATTTCTCTCATAAAAATGGCCAAAGTATAAGAGGGCAAGCCCCACTGTGTGAGCTCATTTCAAGTTCCTGCTTACCACAACTGCAATCAACACATTGCCCAAAGAAAGTCACATGGCCACGCCAAAGTTGAAGAGACGGGAAAGTATTCTCTGATATTTATGAACAGAACTGCAAAGTAATACGGTAAAGGGTGGATACAGGGAGGGATGAAGAATGTGGTCCAAAACTCAATCTCCCACTGTGATGAGACAATTCATGCCTTTTCATGTTCCCAGCCTATATTTTTTTGTCCTCTGTCATCTCCTAGTACTTACAGTTGCAGTTATGAACAAAAATGAGTTCAGAGAATATAACATGCAGAATGTGCATCCTGGATTTGACTCATATGTGATCACAAGGGAGGAATTATGGTTTGCTATGCCTAAACTAATGATACAGTAAAGGGGAAGGTGAGCATTGCAATAAATTTTGGAAAAAATTGAGAATGAACAGTAACCTTCTAAATAAAAATGAGTTGTTCTTTTACGTTACTAATTAATATAAATGAACAAATGCCATGGGCTTTCTTTGAAAAACTAGATTATAATTGTGAGATTGTACAGAGTCAATCACTTCTGCTTTATCTTTCATTATCTCTAAATCGCCCAGTGTTGTGTTGTAAATACAATATTAAAAACATTGAATCCACTTAACACATATTAGAATGGCTAAATTTTATAAATCCTAAATATACCAAAACTGGTGAGGATGCAGAGTAAATGGAACTCTCCTGCATTGCTGGTGGGAATACAAAAGTGGTCAGCCACTTTGGAAAACAGTTCGTGATTTCTTATGAAGTAAAACACATACCATCAGAAACAGCAATCCCATTTCTAGGAATCCTTTGCATCTTTTGTCTAGGATGCAACGATGTTATTTTGTTCCTTTGGGGCTTCTCTTTAGGGACGCCATGTTTGTTTTGCTATCCTTTACTTTCTTTTCAATTACCCCCAGATTACTAGGCTTTTTATTTACTCACTTCTTTTTCTGTTCTCCTCATTTCTCATGATTTCAAAGATGCCGATTACAAAGCTGTCCTTATAGATCTTCTTCCAAAGTCAAACTATATTCTATTCTCTCTGTTCTCTCCGTCATTATGCAAAATGTGAGTTATTGCTCTTGTGTGTATTACTTGCCATCAACTATACCAAAAGCCTGTGACCCTTACAGATAGTCTTCTTATGATCATGGTCCTTAATTCTTTTATCTCCCTAATATATTTGCACTTATTTAAAAGGTGAAACACAGACATTTCTGTAGCAAACATAAGCTATGGGTCTCCACTCACTGATATCCGAATAAGTGCTGCTATATGTGTGCATAATAGAATCCTCTGCTTGAGGAAACATCTTTAATATCTTCTCATGATATAAATATGCTAAATGGTGAGTTATGTCTGAGATACATCATTTCTCACAGTGGATGTATTTCACATGCCAGAAAACTTAATTAGATATGATGTTTAAGGAGGGTTAACGTTGTTTCAATTTGCTGGGTTTGTTGTTGAGCTGCCGCACGGTTCTGCCAGCAGCCCGCCATGTCAGAGACGACAGTTAGAGCACAGGGTAATACATCTTCCCTCACTTCCTCTCTTTCTCCTGTTTTTGATGTCTTTCTCACCCCTGCTTCCTTGCACTGTAATAAGTCTTCATTATAGTCAATAAAAAAGGAAAACAAAAACCAAAACAATCAATAACAATGAAAAAAACCTCTTTCGGTTGTGCCTTACCCCCAGCCCTTTTTCCATCTCTGTTCTTTGATCACTGCCAAAAATTACAAGTAAAAAGGCTTCAGTTATTTATCATCTTCATCCCTCAATACTCTGAAGACCTACATTTTAGTTTAACAATCTATGATACCTGAATGATGCTGCTCTTCCAGAGTCTCTGGTGAATCCCCACTTGCAAAATCCAGGTGCCTCTTCTAGACTTCACCCTCATGTAACTTTCTGCAGTACTTGACATTATTGATCACTGATTCCTCCTTGTTGGGCTCCTTCTTGGCTTCTTTTTAATCTCCTCATTCTCATTCTACTACTGGACAGCTTCTTCTTTGGTCTTTGGACTCAGACTAATCTGGCTTAAACTTTTGTCTTGGTCACTTATCCACTGTGTGCCTAAGGAAAAGATACTTAAATGGTATATACAGTTATAATTAGGGGAAAAACACCCAACTTTACAGAGTTACTGTGAGGATTAAATATCTAACACACCGCCTGAAATATGGTGGACTCACTACCCAGGAGATGTTCTGTGTTACTATCTTCTCTTCAATGTCTCTTTCTCTTATTGGAACTCTATCCTTTAATAGCATCATTTCAACCCATAGCAATTTCTTCTCACTCTCTATCTTCATATCCCATCAGTGACCAAGTCATGTTGATTTTGTTTTTCTTTTCACTTTTCCTTGCATCTGTATCTAACTTTCTCTGTATAGGCTCTTATTATCTATATTTTAGATCACTGCAAAACTTTCCAATTGTTTCTTCTGCTTTCAGTATCTTATTCCTCCAAATCATCCTTCATACTGCCATCTAAGTTGTTTTCCTAAGGAACAGCGATAATGCCTTTACATTTTCCCTCAGATTGCGTCGGTGGCTCCTAATTGTCTGGAGTATAACGAGCAAACTTCTTAACCAAGCATTCACAGTCCTTCTCAGTCTGATTTTTTGTTGCCTTTTCAGTTTTATCCCCTCCTACTACTCTTTATGAGCTCTTTGCTCTAGCCAGATTGAATAACTAACTGTTCTTCAAGGAAGCTCAATAAAGCATGCTCAATACATTTCCAATCTTTGCAAGGTCTCTCTTTTCTTAATAAATTCCAGTTAGACACAGCAGCTTCTGCCTCTGGCTTCATGTAGTATGTTGCTTGTATCTCTGTTAAGTGCTTTATTTCTTCCTTTCTCTCTTATATTGGTATTAGGTATGTGGGTGTCTTTCTTCACCGCAAGTTGAGCCCATTGGAAGCAGAAATGACAATACAATAAAGCCAGTAAAACAGAAATGAAAGTAGAAAAACAGGACTGAAAAAAATAAATAGACCAACGTTATAGCCCAAGACGACTGCTGTAATTATTGCCAAACTGTGCTCTGAATTTCTGAGTACACTGAACTTCTGAATTCAATAATTCATTTCGCAAATATAATTTGAATGTCTTCCTTAAGTCTTGCACTGTGCTAAATTCTTGGGATAGAAATGCAAACTTCACAGGGAACTTTAAATGGCAAGTTACATATCTCAAATTTTCCAAGAGAAAGAGACAACATCCTTTGCAAGAAGCAAAATTTCTTTTAGTACTAATGTTTGAGAAATGCTTGGGATCTTACGAGGAAGTCATTGAAAAAATAACGAACAGGAGCCTCAACTATTCTCTCACAAAGATATAGAAGCAAATATCCATATGACTGTTAAAAAGCAATTTGTATCACTACATTATATGTAATATCCAAAAGTACTAGTGCCTCTGTTCATCAAAGTATTTTTGGCATTTTCATTAAACATAGCCAAACTCATTGATAACGCATCTGTGACACATTAGTTAAATTCGTTCTGTGCATTTATTTTACATTTAGCAGTAAGTAATCCTTACCTGACAGTCCTTATTACTGGCATTTCCCAATTTATTGTGTGAATTGTGACTATAGCCACTAATTAACTATTCAAATAAGCAAAATGTATGAAATAAATCTGCACCCACCTCTTGAAACAAATACATCTTACTTTCCCTTAAGTTCATAAATAATTGCATGTGTATGTATGTGTGTGTGTATCTTTAATGTAGGTCCTGCAATTTTCTCTGACTTGCCATGTTAGTCTTTGGAATCAGAACACAGTAAGCTGGTATGAGTTTGCAGGTTTCTCCCCTGCCTGTCTGTCAAGGTTCTGTTTCCTTCACAGGGATTATTTCCACTCCCTTCACCACGCTATCTAGTTTTCTGCATTTCCTCACCTAATACATAATGAATAATGGGTTGAAAGCATCTATTCTATTTCTTCAACTGAAGCAAAGTGAAACAATAAAATAATATCTACAGACAGTGGTTAGCTCTTAAACAACTGATTTTTTATTCTTATGGTAAGATGTTTTTAGCTGGGAACATGCTGCTTATGTGATCTGCCAAAAAAAGATGATTTTGCACTGTGTGAATAATTTTCCATTGTTTACCAAAGCATACGAGTGGTTAGAAGACACATTCCTACTATGAGTCTACTGGTTTCACTTTACAAAATTTTAACAATTTTGGATAGTGTGGATAAAAATCCAGATGCATGAAGATTTTTGATTTGAGTCTTGAATGTGATCAAAGCATAATATGCTTCTTCTAGATTATGAGTTACTCACTGGGACTTATTTAAAACCCAGGCAAGCATCCTCTAGGTTTCGGCACACAGCAGGAATTCAATAAATGCTGAATATATAGGTAATAGAAGCATTTTTCACTCTTCTTTTCCCTAGTAATCTTTATATTCTTGCCAAGTCACATGGAACTTAAAATCAGATAGAAATAATTGATGCTGATGATTCGATAACATGTGTCACTAGTCACAAAATGCCATCTCTGGAGGTAATGCTCACACTAAAACATCATTTATTGTTCTACAGAATATAGCATACTAGATATTTTTCTGAATGAGAAATATGTATATATATATACACACATATATTTAATAGTATGGCTTATGTAATTGGCATATATAATGCATACATATTTATTTTTATATGTAATATATAATATTTGCATGGCATATCTTTTTCCACTCTTTCACTTTCAATTACCTATGCTATTGAGTTTGCAATGAGTTTTTGTAAACAATGTATAGTCAGGTTGTGTTTTTATCCACTCTTTCAATCTCAGTCTTTTTATAGGTGTACATCCATCAATCATATTTAAGATAATTATTGATATGTTTACATTTAAGTCTTCCATTTCATTATTTTTGTGTTATTTTCTTCCTGTTCTTACTCCTGTTTCCTTTTCATCTTTTTCTTTTTTGACTTCCTGTGAATTACTTGAAAATATTTTTAGGATTCTATTTTGATTTATTTTTTTAAATTAATTAATTAATTTATTTATTTTTGGGTGTGTTGGGTCTTCGTTTCTGTGCGAGGGCTTTCTCTAGTTGCGGCGAGTGGCGGCCACTCTTCATCGCGGTGCGCGGGCCTCTCACTGTGGCAGCCTCTCTTGTTGCGGAGCACAGGCTCCAGACGCGCAGGCTCAGTAACTGTGGCTCACGGGCCTAGTTGCTCCGCGGCATGTGGGATATTCCCAGACCAGGGCTCGAACCCGTGTCCCCTGCATTGGCAGCCAGACTCTCAACCACTGCGCCACCAGGGAAGCCCCTATTTTGATTTATTTACAATGTTTTGAGTGTGTCTCTTTTAAATTGGTTACACTGATATTATAGTAGTATATGTGATATCACATTATACTAGTATCAATATTTTACCATTACAGTTCAATGTGGAAATCTTATTTTCATTTAGGTCCCTTTACTGTCCTCACATTTAAATATAATTATGTAAATATAATTATCTTAATAACAGATGAAGTTAGAATTTTTGTTTCAATTATAAGATTTATAAAACTCATGAGTTAAAGGATAGTCTATTGTAATTCTGCTCTTTCCACTGTTCCTTCTACATTCCTTATGCTCCAAGATTCTTTCCTTTGGAAGATTCCTTCTATTTTAATAATTTCTGTGGCCAGTAATGAGAGTAGGTCTGTAGTGACAAATCTTCTTAGTTTTTCTTGGTCTGAGAAAGTCTTTATTACCCTTTCATTCCTTGAGGATAGTTTCCTATGAATAGAATTCACTGTTGACTGTTCTTTTCTCAGTACTTGAAAAATATGTCACTTCCATCTGGCATCCATGGTTTTATAAAAGAAATCCACTATCATTGAATCATTTCATTGGTGCTCCCCTATGGGTAGTGTGCCATTTCACTCTGGCGGCATTCAGGATTTTTCCTTTGTCTTTTGTTTTCAAAAGTTTAATTACACTCTCGGCATAGATTTCTTTGGGCTTATCCGTTTTGGGGATCACTCAATTTCTTGAATCTGTAGGGACTTTCTACACAATGATGAAGTTCCTACCCCTAGTTGGCCTGAAATTTTAATGATAAGGGTAATTAAAACAAGAAACAAGTAAAGAAAACAAGTAAAAGGCAACTACAGGGAATAAATACATGTGTGTAAGATCATTCTGTACATGACAAACCGTGTATGTAGGGAATAAAACTTTGATCAAAGACAATAGGAGATGGAATGGAATGAGAAGATTTAAGGAGGTTTGGCCATAACATTGAAATTAGAAGAAAGACATCCATTGAGAGCTTTCATAAGTACATTGTCGCTTATGCCTCAAGTTCTGCTTCACTTCACTAAGGTAACCTTGAGTATGCATCACATCATCTGTCCAGGAGAATGCTTCCATTCAATGAGATTTGTGGCCCTTATTCTTCTAGTCCTTTATCTGTCACTTTCACTATTGCTGTGCTCCATATGGTCTCTTCCTTTATGGTCTATATTGTGTGTCCCTGACTGCACAAAAATAGTTGTGTGTTTGGTATTTTTGATCTATGGGCTCTTAGTGAAATGCAGCAATGGTTGCAGTTTCATACCGAAGCAGTTTAAGCATCCAAGGAACAGAGGTATAATATAATCACCAGGCTGCCATGAGGCGTAGGCCACAATTGCAGACATGTCATGTACCTTGACCTGGGTCTTCTGATTTTGGTTTCTCTTATAGTAATTTCTTCCTTATTGTAATTTTCCTAAATATCATATTATCTGTTCTTCCTCTATTACTAGCCTTTTCATATAGAGACATTTCGAGCCATATCATCTTGGGCATTTTAGTCATTCGCTAACTAAATCAGTATTTATGGAGCAACTGCAATGGGGAAAGCAGTATGTTAGACACTGGAAATATGCACATAATTTATACATGGATTCTGCCTTCATTTGTCTTACTGTCTAACAATAGGAGTCAGGACATTTACATAAATGCCTTTGTTTCAAGTAGGTAAAAGATTTACAAAGAAGAGATACGGATATTGAGAAGAGGAATAGATTCTTTTGGATCGGATGAAGGAAAAACTTCATAATGGGACTGACATTTAAAATAGGTGTTTTAATGTTGCTTTGAATTTGGATATTGAAGTTTAAGGGAAAGAACACTTTGGGCACACAAAACAGTATGAACAAAGGGAAAGATGGACTTACAATGGAGTTCGTAGAGGGAACAGTAAATAGATTACAAGATAGAAATACTTTTAGCTATAAGAAACAGGAAACCTTTCTAAACAGTGATTTAAACATAAGAATATTTGTAGAATACTTATAGGGAGCCTTAAGACAGAACAGCTCAAGATAAGTTTCTTGATTCAGGCATATCCTGAAAGACCCAGACCATTTCCATCCTTCCATTCTCGCATCATTACCATGTTGGCCTTTATCCTTGAACTTCCCCCTTTATCTCATTTTTTAGAATTAAACTGCACGTCCATGTCTAGACCATGGGGAGGAAGGAGTAGAAATGACAAACGCCATTCTGATACCTTCTCTGAAGCACTGTTGTTGCCCCAGAAAAAGACAGAGTTGGAAAAATAAAAGAGGCCATGGTGGTGGATAGGTTATCTGAGAGGCAGCTGGCAGTGTCTGCCAGACTTCCTTTGGCTTAACTTTGGGTTTTCAATGTTTACAGGGATACACTGGGTGAAAACTTAGGAACTGTGTTTTGAGACCAATCCATATTGTTCAATCCAGTGGTCATAGTTCAGCCCTCCACTTACCTGACCTCTTTTGACATGTGACCCTTTCAACTCTCCTTCCTTCTTAAGCTCTCGTGTCACCCCCTTCTCCCCTGTTTTCCTTCTTCCTCTTTAGTTGCTCCTTCTCAATGTACTTTGCTGGTGCTCTTCTGCTCCTCACAAAAATGTCAAGGTTCCTGGTTTCTCTCCCAGGTCCTTGCCTCTTCTCACTATTCCAAATGAAATTCATATGCCATCTTATATATGTTTGCTGCTATATTGCTTCTAAATCTCTAGCACAAGCCTCATACTGTTCTTCCAGCTTTTATACTTATTTTTTTTAAGAGAGAGATTGTTAACTTTGCTTATTTATTTATTTGGCTGCGCCAGGTCTTAGTTGCCGCATGCGGGATCTTCATTGCGGCATGCAGGATCTTCATTGCGGCATGCAGGATCTTTTAGCTGCATCCTGCGGGCTCTTAGCTGTGGCATGCGGGATCTAGTTCCTCGACCAGGGATCAAACCTGGGCCCCCCTTGCTTGGAGTTCCAACTGCTGGACCACCAGGGAAGTGGTGGTCAATTTATTTTTGACTTTGGGGTCCCTCCAATCCATTTTACACCTTCTGCTTTCACTCACATTGCCTCTACCTGGAATACTATGTTCCTTCGCACTTTTGTGTGGTAAATTAATTCTCATTCAGGCTATAGTTCAAGTGACATTCCTTTCAAGATGTTCTCTTATATTCTCATGTTGATTCTCCTCCTCTGTGCTATCTGATACTCTTATTTTTTCACTGTAGCCATTCTTTTAGAGACAACTTATCTTCAAATCTACTATAATCTCTCTATGCTTCCATCGTTTCCCACAAAAATCACTGCAATAGCCTCCTAGTTAATCTCTTTACATCAGTTTTGGTCATCCTACAAACTTCCTGATTCTGTAACAGAATGATCTTTTCTAAGCACAGATTAGATGATGGCTTTATGTTATTTAAGAACTTTCAGCTTTCCTGTTATCCTTAGGATAAAGACCAAGTCACCTCATGGCCAGGCCTGTGCTTCCCTCTCCAAACTTATCTCACATCTTCTGTCTCTTGGTCTTTGTTCCATAATCCTGTGCACCTTCTTTCATTTTCCCCGAAGTGCCACACCTTCTTCCTGCTGATACAGGGTTTTCACAAATGCTCCTTCCTTTCTTCACTTTTACCGGATAAACTCATCCATATGATCACAGCTCAGGGATCACTTGCTAAGACCATTCCTTAGCCTTTCAGTTATGTGTTTTTGTAGAGACTTATTCCATTCTTCCCTTGTGCTTATCTTTGAAATGATACACCTGTTTGTGTGATTATTTGATTAATATCTTTCCCTCTCTGAACAGTGGTCCCCAGAAGAGTAGCCTTGCTCATCTTTGTATTTACAGCATCTCCCACAGTTATAACGTCTATTACATGTTGATAAACATAATGCTTGTTTTACAAATTTATGAATTAAATTAGCCAATAAATGATTGGAATTTCTCTTTTATTCTATGAAATTCATGACCTTGCCCCGTACTTACACCGGAAGTTATTGGTGCATTATCGAATTAAGGAATGAATTAGGGGGACTTTAAGGAATCTGGTTTCTCTGTTCTCTCTTAGTTTGACTTGGTTTGCACTGTGTCATCCTAGTTAAACCAGAACTACATTTCCTGGTCCTTCTTGTTTATACGTGTCCAAGTTTGAGTTGGCCATGGAGAAATTAGTGTGAAATTTAGAAGGCAGAAGTTCAGCAGCAGAGAGTACTCTCTGATGCCAATGGGTTTCAGCTTCTTCTCGTTCTCCTTCATTTTGCTTCCAGTAATTCTCGCAGCTGCAGTCCCTGCTGACCCACAGCAGCGCCAGGCCACTCACCAGACATCTGGCTTCAGATCCACAGGAGCTGCCCCTGGAACCTGGCACCAGCACTCCTTGTACCTCTTAGGCAGTGAGTGGGTTGTGCCTGGATTGTCAGATCAATGGTTGTGACCGCTCTCACGCTCCAACCCACATTGCAGATCTCACTTTCCACTTATACGTGAGGTTTAATTTCTATAGTCAATATCTTATCCCCCATAATACATAGTTCTTGTGCTTCCCAACTGAACCTAGACTGATACAGAATCTGGTATCTGTAAATAAGATGTTCCTGTAACAAAGGTCAAAAAGGTCAAAAAAAAAAAAGGTCAATGGCTTTGGGACATTGCCAATAACAAGGAGAGTGGAAAGAAGAGTATTTTTTAAATTGCTGTAGGCTGAAGAAAAGGGGATTCATTTTTGCATTGGTGGAGCAATTAACTAGACTTCTACCTGCAGTAAAATGAAAGATAGAAAATGATTTTGTGGATCTGGCTAAAGAAATTTCCCAGCAGAATATTTAAAGCATCAATTGGCTTCTTACAGTGGCATATTGTAAGGTATTGCAACAGAGTTATGAGAAAAATAAATAGGCAGTTTTCAAGCAAAATTTACAGAATATATTTCTAACACAGAATTTCTTGGCTTGGAAATTAAAGTTGTTTTCACACTCAACCTCTCTTGTCAGCAAAAGATTCTCAAATAAGTAATGTCCTCAGGGTTGGTACCTCCCTGGTGGTGCAGTGGTTAAGACTCCATGCTCCCAATGCTGGGGGCCTGGGTTCGATCCCTGGTCCGGGAACTAGATCCCACATGCAATCTGCAACTAAGGAGCCCACCTGCCACAGCTAAGACCCGACGCAACCAAATAAATAAATAAATAAATAATTTTTAAAAATGTCCGCAGGGTAAAGAACAAATCCAAAATGTTGAGAGAAAAATGTGGCCTCTCGGTCAATATCAAACCAAGGGTAAGGCTGTAAGATCCTTCTGTTAAGACGTCAGAATGTTATAAGATGGTGCCTCATAGACCCTCTCGGCCAGTGTTATTCTTATATTGGTTGATGTTAACTTATGAGACCTGACTGTGTGTCTCTCTTTCCAGCTAGCTTTCCATGACTTCATATTAATACCTTTATATCAGCCATGGGGGATTATTTCCACCATAGGAATGGGTAAAACTAGAAATCAGTCCCCTCTCTTCCCCCACAGAGAAGTGCTTGTCAAACATTTAGCCTTACACTACTGCTCTTGGAGATAATAAGGATGTGAGAGTATCCTTTTACACCACTCTGACTCTCGGTCCATAACAGAGAAGCAGCTGCCTCAAAAAACTTTCTCTTTCAAAAATACTTTTCTTTTTATTTTAAGATAATTGGAGTTAACAAGAAATTGTAAAAAAAAATATGGAGAGATCCTGCATTCCTTTTACCCAGTTTCCCCAATGGTATCTATAACTTTGCAAACCTATAGAAGCATATGACAACCAGGATACTGATATTACTGTGTTCAAGACACAGAGCAGGTCCATCACCACTAGATCCCTCGTACTGCCCTTTTGTAGCCACACTCACCTCTCTCCCTTTACCCCTCACAACTCCTTCCATAACCCCTGTCCGCCACCAATCTGTTCTCCATTTCTAAAATTTTATGATTTCTTGAATCTTACATAAATGGAATTACACACTATAGAGCCTTTGGGTTTTGAATTTTTTCACTAAGCATAATTCTCAATTGCATCTATCAATGGTTTGTTCCTTTTCATTGTGAAACTGTATTCCATGGCATGGGTATACCACAGTTTGGTTAACCATTTACCCATTGAAGGACATATGGGTTGTTTCCAGTTTGGGGCTGTTAGAAATAAAGTTGCTATGAATATTTGTGTACAGGTTTTTGTGTGAAGCTTCTGGGTCGTATGGTAGTTGTATGTTTATGTATGTACAAGAATATCAAACTACTCTGCAGAGTGGTTGTTACCATTTTATATTCCCAACAGCAAAGTATGACTGACTCAGTTCCTTTGCATCCTTGACAGCATTTGGTACCATCACTAATTTTTACTTTAGCCATTCCAATGGGTGTGCACAGACATCATACTGTAGTTTTAATGTGTATTTCCCTAATGGCTAATTATAGCAAAATTCTGTTCATGTGCTTATTTGCCATCTATATATTCTCTGGTAAAATGTCTGTTCATGTCTTTTGCCTATTTTCTAATTGGATTCTTTGATTACTTTTACTGTTGAATTTTGAGGTTTTTTCTGTCTGGCCATGCTGCATGGCTTGCTGGATCTTTGTTCCCTAACCAGGGATTGAACCCCAGCCCTGGCAGTGGAAGCGCCGAGTCCTAACCACTGGACCACCAGGGAATTCCCGAGAGTTCTTGATATAGTCTAGATGTGAGTCCTTTAACACATATGTAGCTTTCAAATATTTTCACCCAGTCTGCAGCTTATCTTTTCATCCTCTCTGCAAGGTCTTTCATAGAGAAATATATATTTTTAAAATTTTGACAAAAATCTCATTACTAATTTTCCCTTATGTTCGTTTCTAAAATATTTATAGTTTTAAACCTGACATTTCACAGTATAATGTATTTTGACTTAATTTTTGTGTAATGTGTATGACTTTTTTTAATTAAAAGAATTTGATCCACAGCTCCCAAAATTTTTTTAATGGAGTTTTATCTAATTAGACTAAAATGAACATAAGGAGTGCAAAGTAAAAAAGAGGCTTCTGAACTTTGACATTTCTAAGAGCAGGAAGTGCACTGATATTATTGTTTAACTGAAATATTGCTTATTTTTTATGGAAGGGAATGATGACCGTGAAAGTGGACCAAGATCCCTGAGAGAGGATTCAAGAACAGGGGAATTCTAATGCCAGGGACCAGAACTCAGCCCTAACCAAGTAACACTCTCTGACCCTGGATTAGGGGCTCTAGAAATATTTTCCTTGTGGGATGGTAATAGAGTTAATATAAACCAGTCATGAGCCACCACATGGAAAACAGGAGGATGAGACTATCCTGGGTATTCTAGCCTCGGATGATTTCCCCACTGTATGCAGTGCATATGTATACAGTTGCAGTTGCCATGATGTTACCCTGCAACACATGAGGGTCCCTACAGCTGAGCCCATGCAATCCATAAAATCATGAGAAATTATAACTTGGTGCTGTCTTAAAAGCCACCATATTATGTAGTGGTTATACCATAGACAATTGAAACAAGGATATTATTTAATTGTACCTTTTAATGTTTTCAATCTCATCCGTGATTCTGTAATCCCACTATTACATCTGTCTAATTTTGTACCTAAAAACCACAGGCAAGAAGGCACTTTTCAGCTATACTATGAGTTTAAATCCTAAACTGCAGGAGTATACCAGAGTTGTTGATACAAGAAAATCTTCACTCTGCAATGAACGGCCTGTGCTTTCGGTCACAGAGTTTATATTTGAGCTGCTGCTTCATTTACACCTGTAGAGTTTATTTGTGTAGCCACACATTTAGTTTTGGTTAATTCTTGACTGTAAACTTATTCTGACTTTCTTTTTCTCGCTAAGAAAATTTTCATTTATCAGCATTTTAAGTTTCACTTTCTCTGAACACATAGTACATTACCAGTAATTACTTAGAAATAAGTAAATTTTTAAAAGTTTGTGGAAGCAAGGTGTGTAAAATATTATGAAGTGACATTATCACATCGTTGGTTCCTACTGACATCATGTAAGCTATTACAGGAAATGCAAAATATTAAAAGAAACTGATTTGGATGGCATATCTCCTTTCTAAGACAATTAATGGTGGAAACTAATCTTCTTTTGTTAATGCATTGGTACACATGGACAAAAGTACTGCTATTTAGCCTTGTATGAATAGGTATAATGCATTATGATTAACAGATGTCTCATAACTCCCCAAGAGAAAAATAGGTAATTTATTGCAACCAATTGTAATCCAGATTTAACACTTCTACAAAATTACATTCTATCACATCAGCTCACATAGCATCAAACTTACCAGAGGAAGGAAACAACTATATTTACATTTAAAATGAATTATTTTTAGTGCACTTGTGGGTAGAAGATGTGGTGTACATCCACTTGAACTTCTCTATTCTGTATTTTTAAGATACTGCCTTTTCTCTATTAGAATTTAGCTAAAGGTACACACAGTTTGCTCCAGAGATTACTCAGTTTATTTGTATAAAGAGACTGGATAGAGCCACGTTACCCAATTAAACTAATAACTTACATTCTATCCTGTATCATAGATCCACCTGTATTAACAGATTAAATTGTTTGCATAGTACATCCATTAAAATATGAGCTCTTGAAGGGCGAGTATCTGTGTATCTTATATGCCTAGGCACCAAATAGGGATTTAATAAATTTTTAATTAATTAAAATGCTTAGTATTGATTGACTGGTAAATTTTAACTCACTGAGAACAATAACTTGAATGATCTTTAATTGTGCACTAATATTTGTATTGAGTGTACTAAGGTAAAATACAAACAGGACATCTGGCAGTATTAGTGATTATCATTTGTACTACCCTTATGCTAACATACTGATCAATTGTGTTGTTTATCGCTTTCTGCTAATTATTTATTGACCATACTACCAGCCTCTGTTCTCTGAGATATTCCACCTTATGTGTTTGAAATATTGTACATTGTCTGAGCCTTGTCCTCCTGCAAAACAGATGGCTAAGAAATCTCTCTACCTCTTTATGTTCCTTGAAACAACTAACCACAAAGAAGCACTCTGCTCTCCTTTACTCAGAGGTAACACCCATCTCCAACCCATCTCGTGACTCCCATAAGACTCACTGGCCAGCATTCTTCATGATCACCTTGTTTAGTTGCCTCTGTAAGACCCCAAGTTTTCTCCTTCCTCGAGGCATTCTACATTAAGAAATATATTTCCTAATGCAATAGCCTGAATAAAATTTTCCCCTTGGGACTTCCCTGGCAGTCCAGTGGGTAGGACTCCATGCTCCCAATGCAGGGGCCTGGGTTCGATCCCTGGTTGGGGAACTAGATCCCGCATACATGCTGCAACTAAGAGTTCGCATGCCGCAACTAAGAAGTCCGCGTGCTGCAACTAAGAAGTCCGCGTGCCACAACTAAGACCACTGCAGCCAAAATAAATAAATAAATATATTTTTAAAAAAAATTTCCCCTTAATTGTGTAATACATTCTGTCTTTCATGTGAGAGATGCCTTGGAATTGAAATAAATGATTAGGATAAAATAAACAAGATAAGTAAAATAAAAATATTTACTACTATATTAACAGATAAAATTCTATTTTAAATTAAACACACACACACACAATGCAGGTATTCAATAACATATCTTAGAGAAAAAAGTGAAATTCAACAAGTTATCAGGTTAAAATAATCTCTGTAACAGAATGTTCTATTTTCTGTGTTTTTACATAGTTCATTATTGCAATGAGGATGAATACACGTTTACAATCATTTCAATAATAACCAGTTATTTAAATGTAGGGAAATACTTTAAGCTGCTTGGGTAGTGTTTTCATTTCCTAGTGCTGCTCTAACAAAGTATCATAAAATTAGTGGTTAAAAAAACACAAATTTTCTAACAGTTCTAGACATCAAAAGTCCAAAATGGGTCTTAACTGAACTAAAATCAAGGAGTCAGTAGGGGTGTGTTTCTTAATCTGTCTTCTCGCCCTTTCCAACTTCTAGGGGATGCCTCCTCTCCTTCGCTTATGACCCTCTTCTGCCATTTTAAAAATCAGCAACATTGCAGCACTATTTACAGTAGCCAGGACATGGAAGCAACCTAAATGTCCATCAACAGAAGAATGGATAAAGAAGATGTTGTACCTATGTACAATGGAATATTACTCAGCCATAAAAAATAACAAAATAATGCCATTTACAGCGACATGGATAGACCTAGAGATTGTCATACTGAGTGAAGTATGTCAGACAGAGAAAGACAAATATCATGTATTATGGCTCATATGTGAAATCTTAAAAAATGGTACAAATGAACCTATTTACAAAAAA
This sequence comes from Balaenoptera ricei, assembly GCF_028023285.1. NCBI lineage: Eukaryota > Metazoa > Chordata > Mammalia > Artiodactyla > Balaenopteridae > Balaenoptera > Balaenoptera ricei. Next base: position 74,040,775 of record NC_082655.1, read on the forward strand.
TAAATTGACTCACAGTTGTAGAAAACAACCTTATGGTTACCAAGGGGGAAGGGGGGGGATGGATAAATAGGGAAATTGGGATTGACATATACACACTACTATATATAAAATAGATAACTAATAACCTAGTGTATAGCACAGGGAACTCTATTCAATACTCTGTAATGACCTATATGGGAATAGAATCTAAAAAAGAGTGGATATATGTATATGTATAAGTGATTCACTTTGCTGTACAGCAGAAACTAACACAACATTGTAAATCAACTATACTCCAATTTTAAAAATTAATTTAAAAAAAGAAAAGAAAAACACTAATTCAAAAATAAAATAAAATAAAATCAGCAACAGTGGGTTGAGTTCGTATCACACCACACCACTCTTGACCTCCTCCTCCACTCTCTTTTTTCACTTTAAAAGATCCCTGTGATTATATTGGGCCGAACTGTACAATCAAAGATAATATCTCCATCTTAAGGTCAGCTTATGAACAACCTTAATTCCCCTTCATCATACGTAACATATTCGCAGGGTGTGGGGATTAGCACTTGAACATCTTCAGGCAGCTATTACTCAGCCAACCACAGATAATATGTTCATGTTTTACCCTAAGTAGAAATAAATTCTTCTGGCAGAAGCAGTCTTAGGAAAATTGTGCTGTAGATGAGGTTTCTCTGCTCCTGTCTGAGATCTTTTTCTTTCCTTTACCCAGGCTTGCTCCTGCCCCATCTATGCCTTTTGCCCAGCCACTATCTCTTTGCCCCATTATTCCTCTGCACAAACCTGCTCTCAGGAAAGGTTGTAATCCTAGGACAGGACTGAAGCCATTGGTCCAATTCATTATAGATCTTCATATTTTTACAGTTTAACATAACAGATGCTAACATGTCTAACTTCAGAGGAAGCATTTTGCTGGTGGAGGTGCATTTCAGAACTGTGAGACTGTGCTGTGTACAAAGCCATCCAATCACAAGGATTGTGCTCCTGTTAGAGTTCCACTAGGAAAGAGAGATTTCAATTTTGGACCTCATTAACAGCATAAACAAATGATTGTCTTAGCTGCTTACCTTAATCTAGTCCCCAAATCTCCATGAGGCACAGAAAACAAAATAAAATAAAACAAAAACTCTTCAAAAATGCATAGGCAATGAAGTCAATCCTCCTCACATAGGTCTTCTTAAAATTAGGTCACCTAGAAAGAAGATAAAAATTATTAACCACAGAAATAAAAGAGAGGACATTACTATGGATCCTCAATATCAGAAGGATAATAAAGGAGTACTATGAACTAAATGATATTTTATTAAATTCAACAACTTAAATGAAATAAATTTTAGAAAGATACAAGTTTTCAAGCTCATTGATGAGGAAATAAAGAAATATGAGTAGCCAAATGTCTACTAAATAATGAATTCATAATTGTAAACAGTCCCATACAGAAAATTTCTGGACCAGAGAGGTTTCTTGGTGAACGTTCCCAAGAAAGAAGAAAGAATATCAATAATACATAAAACCTTTCAAAAAAAAGTAGAAAAACTCTTTCCTATGCATTTTAAGAGAGCAGCATTATCCTGATATCAAAGCATTGAGGCATTACAAGAAAAAAAAAAAACCACAGACAGTATCTTTCAAGAATGTAGATGCAAAATTCCATAATGAAATGTTAGCAAATCATATCTATTACTATTATAGATGATAATGATGACAAAATGATGGATATCCACATGTAAAATAATGAAATTGGACCCTTATCTCACAACATATACAAAAATTAACTTAAAAATTGATTAAATGTCTAAATGCAATGGATAAAACTACAAAACTCTCAGAAGAAAGCAAAGGACTAAATCTGCATAACATCAGATTTAGCAATAGATTCTTAGACACGATGCTAAAGCATAAACAACAAAGAAAAAATAGACAAATTAGACTTCATCAAAATTTTAAACTTTTGTGCTTCAGAGGACATGATCCAACAAATGAAATGCCAACCAATAATAAAAAATACTTGCAAATACATCTAATGAGGAATTTATTTCTTGAATATATAAAGAACTCTTACAAATGCAAATGCAAATCAAAATTACAATGAGGTATGACCTCACAACCACTAAGATGGCTATAATCAAAAAGAGATAATTACAGATTTTGGTGAGGATGTGGAGAAATCATAACTGTCATACACTGTTGGTCAGAATATAAAATGGTGCAGCCATTTTGAAAAAGAGTCTGGCCATTTTTCAAATTGCAAACATGGAATTAAATATGATCCAGCAATTCCACTCTTAGCAATATACCTAGAGTAATGAAAACTTATGTCCACACAAGAACTTGTGCATGAATATAATATTATATATATATATATTATAGCATAATAATATAATATAATATATATATAATATTATATATAATATAATATTATATATATATATATAATATTTATAGCAGCATTATTATTCATGATAGCCAAAAAGGTGGAATAATCCAAATGTCCATCAATTGATTAATGAATAAACAAAATGTGGTATATTAATACCATGGAACATTCTTTGCTTATATGGATGAATCCTGAAATCCTGAAATCATCACGCTTGGTGAAAGAAGCCAGTCACAAAACATGAAAATTTTATAATTTATTTATATAAAATATTCAGAATAGGCAAATCTATAGAAACAAAAAGTAGATTAGCGGTTGCTTAGGTATGGGAAAATAGAAGGATAGGAGAGTAACAGCTAAAGGTTGCAGGTTTCTTTTTGAAATGATAGAAATGTAGAATTGATATGGTGATTGTTGCACACTTCTGTGACTATAAAAATAATTGACCTGTATACTTTAAAACAGATGATTTGTATGATATGTGAATTATATCTAAATAAAGCTGGTGACTGCATGCTTTCCCAGCTGCTGAGGATCCAGCTTATAACCAGCCTGCAATTTAAAGCTGACTGGGATCCTGCCTGGAACCCAAAAGAGCCAGTGGGCACTTCCTCAACTGTCTCCCTCTTGCTTGCTCCAACAATAAGACCAAGTCTCCAGCTTCTCCCTGGAAAGAGCTTGTCCGCACATCTAGCACCCTAAGTATAATGGCTGCCAGCTGAGCAACTGTCACCGAGCTCTCGGTTCTGACAGGGCTCAGCACTGATGTGTCCCCTGAGACCACATGAAAAAAAAAGGCAATTCTAGTTGGGTGTAAAAGTGGTCCCAGCAACTATACTTGCTGGATCAGCACAGATTAAGTGGGCAAAAATACCCAGCACCTAGGTTTCTCCCTGATAGGGTCTAGACTGCATAGCTAACCTCCTGACTTTGCCGGCTGTTACCTGAAGATGCGACTGTAAATTAGCCTGCACCGGGGAGCTGAAGGGGAAGGCAATTATTAATCTTTCAGGAGCCAGAAGAGGCATATGGGCAATGTACCACTGGAACACCTATGGGTTCTGGCACACTCTCAATTATTGGGAGTCACTAAAAACAAAGATAGCTGCTTTCAAAATCACCAAGGTCTGAGAGGCAACCAGGAGTTTGGGCCAGGCTGATTGACAAGGTTCATCTCATACAGGAGGCCAGTCTGTCAGTACTGAGAGAGGTAACTCTTTGACCTAATGCAGATAAACCAACCCAAAGAGTCAAGGAATATGAATAAACATGGGGAATATGTTCCAAAGAAAAGAACACGATAAATCTTTGGAAACTGACAATAATGAAGTGGAGATGTGATTTACCTGATAGAGAATTTAAAACAATGGTCATAAAGATGCTTGCTAAGGTCAGGATAGCAAGGCATGAACAAAGTGAGAATACACCAGTCAGAATGGCCATCATCAAAAAATCTACAAACAATAAACGCTGGAGAGGGAGTGGAGAAAAGGGAACATTCTTGCACTATTGGTGGGAATGTAAATTGATACAGCCACTGTGGAGAACAGTATGGAGGTTCCTTAAAAAGCTAAAATAGAATTACCATATGACTCAGCAATCCCACTACTGGTTATATACCCAGAAAAAACCATAACTCAAAAAGACACATGCACCCCAATGTTCACTGCAGCACTATTTACAATAGCCAGGTCATGGAAGCAATCTAGATGCCCACTGACAGATGAATGGTTAAAGAAGATGTGGTACATATATACAATGGAATATTACTCAGCCATAAAAAGGAACAAAATTGGGTCATTTGTAGAGACATGGATGGACCTAGAGACTGTCATACAGAGTGAAGTAAGTCAGAAAAACAAATAGCATATATTAACGTACATATGTGGAATCTAGAAAAATGGTACAGATGAACCTGTTTGCAAGGCAGAAACAGAGACACAGACGTAGAGAACAAATGTATGGACACCAAGGGGGGAAAGGGGGGGGTGGGATGAATTGGGAGATTGGGATTGACATATATACACTAACTAATATGTATAAAATAGATAGCAAATAAAAACCTGCTATATAGTACAGGGAACTCCACTTCACTGCACAGTAGAAACTAACACAACATTGTAAAACAACTATATCCCAATTTTTAAAAAAAGTCCCAAGTAGAAATTATAGAGGTGAAAAATAAAATTAAAAATTCAATAGAGATGTTCAACAGTAGACTAGAACAGCAGAAGAAAGGATCAGTGAACACGAATACAGGGCAGTGGAAATCATCTAATCAGATGAGGAAAAAAGAAAGAAAAAAAGTAAGAAAGGAAAGAAAGGAAGAAAGGGAGAGGGAGAGAGGGAGAGAGAGAGAGAAGGAGGGAGGGAGAGGGAGAAGGAGAGAGGGAGAGGGAGAGAGAGAGAGAGAGAGAGAGAGGGAGAGAAAGAAAGAAAGACAGTGAAGATAGTTTAACGGACTTATGGGACCCCATCGAATGGACCAATATACATATTATAGGTGTCCCAAAAAGAGAAGAGAAAGAGATAGGAACAGAAAGCTTTTTCAAAAAACTAATGGCTGAAAACTTCCTTAACCTGGGGAAAGAAACAGACATCAGATCCAGGAAGTCCAAAAAGTATGAAGAGGAATCCAAAGAAACCCACACCAAGACAAGACTGCTCTCTTCATTTATCTTATTGTTTTGTCTTTTATTATGCATGAATTATTTTAGGTGACCTTTTATTTTTGTTTTTATTTCAATTCACATCAAATGTATCTTTGAGGTATTTATGGAATAGATTTTTGGATGACAGATGAGAGAGAGAGAGAGAGAGATTTCCTCGATAAAGAATACAGATCTCCTAATAGGTTTCATTATTTAGAGTCTTTTTCACTATGTACTTTTGGTCTAATATTCTAAAATTGAATGTTACCCACACATTTTCTGACAGAACAGGAAATTGTTCTTACAATTTGAAAATTTTGAAAAATTTACCTTGACTGTTTTGTCCTACATGACAGCTTTAAAATAATGTTGCTTTCAGACTGTATTACCTGTAACTGCCCTTCTGGGATCTATTTTTCTGAGCACAGCACTTGTGTTAGTACCTTCAGGCTACACATGTATCAAGAAGCAAATGGCTGCATTTTTAGTGGACTGTTCATGGCAACTAATTAGAGTCAGAGATAGACAGGGAAATGGAAGGCTGCCGATTTATTTACATTACTCTGATTTTGCTTTTTGGCCATTTCTATGTATCTTTCAATATGTGGATGCAGGAGATTGTGACAAGTCACTTAATAATTAGGAGATACCCATGAAATGAATGTGGTTCTGGTGTGGTTGTCTTCAGGCACTTGCTCTTTTCTTTTCTCCTCCACAGCTTACTGAAGGTGCATCTTCACCAAGGGAGATTCGGCTTACTGGATGGACATTTCTTTTTGTCAGCGGAGATTAAAGCTAACCAATCCAAACAGCTGCCATGAATATCTGGTGATATCCTTCAGGTGCCGTTTTTATTTCTAATCTGTTGCTTCTACTGTTATCAGTATAACTAATCATTGCCTTATTTTGTTGGAATTATTATTTCATCAATGGAAATCTAGGAAGGCGGGGGGAAATGCCTGAAATATATCAGATAGTATCCTAATATAGCAGGTGGCACTATAAAACACTATAAAAATTATATAGATAAAGAATATAAAACTTATACATAATAATGATCCTGGTAGTCATTGAACTTCATGAAATTCAGTTGCGTCATCGTAAATTATATAAATTATATAAATGCATACTTTAGTACATCTTAAAATTGCTTAACAATGTTATATATATAGCAAAAATGGACTAATACTGACAATACAGCCAAAACTCTCATGGCTCTGTAATTTGCATTTGACAATTCCAAAATAGTTTTTTACTTTTTAAGAGAAATTAGGACCTACTGAATAGTACAGGGAACTCTACTCAACACTCTGGAATGCCCTATATGGGAAAAGAATCTTAAAAAAGAGTGGATATATGTATATGTATAACTGATTCACTTTGCTGTAAAACTGAAACTAACACAGTATTGTAAATCAACTACACTCCACAAATTTTTTTTTTTAAAAAAGAGGAAGAACCTTGTTAAGGTTAGGTCTTCACAAAATGTATTTCAAAGGGATTATTTTCCTCCAGTTTGAACCATAGTGAGGACATAGTAAGTAATAAGGAAGCTTTGTTTTTAACAAGTGGTTAGCTCTCATCAAAATTGCCATTCTTTTGAGAAAAAAAAATGTGTATTTGCACACAGGGAGATGATAATGTGAAATAATTTCCTCCACATAGCCTTAGCTCTGTTATTGTAAGCCTGAAACGATTGTTCAGAAAGCATAATAAGCCAATCATTTTATCAAGCATGGTAGGAAATTTAAATCATAAGCCTTCCCAGATTTTGCTAGTGTGGACAACTTAAACATATACTTCTCCACATAGCTCTAACATCTATTTAACACTTGAAATCATAATCCTCACAAGATCCTCGGCACATTCTGAGAGAAGGTGCATGAAATTGTTTATGAAATTGGTAACAAACATCTATTAATATGGTGCCATAATATGAAACTGAATATTCAGACCTCACTAGCTGTTCCAGTTATTATGACTGTGAAATTTAGGGGCTTAAGCAACCATTTATTATGCTCACAAATTTGGTTGTAAAACATTCAGTCAGGGCCCTGTAGAGATGGCTCTCCTCTCTGCTCTGTGATGTCTGGGGTCTCAGCTGGAAGACGCAAAGGCTGGAAAAACAGGGCTTCTGAAGGCTCACTTACATATACATCTAGCAGCTAGTGCAGGCTGTTGGCTGAGACCTTAGCTGGTGCTGTCAATCAGAACTCGTATAAGTCCCCCTGTGTGCCCTGGTTTCTTCACAACATTGTGGTGCGTCCACGGGAAAACATCCAAAGACTAGGAAGAGCCAGCTGGAAGTTATGTAACCAACTGTGACCTAGCCTCTAGTTCTTGAATTCTGTCATTTTCTCCTCTCGAGGCAGCCATAGCTCTAATTTCAAGGGGAGGGGAATTTGAAGCCACCTCTTGATGGGGGGTGGAAAAGTTCTGGAAAAAGATATGGGACAAGAAACACTCTGTGATCATTTTTGGAAACTGTAATCTGCCACTTTAACCATGAAAGAAATATCAAAATAGTGTGAGTGTACATAAATTAAACACTACTAGATTGTCGTGTTTTGCTTTTTTTTAATTGAAACTTTCAGCCTCTTTAAGGGGCATACCTTTGATTTCCTTGACTTCCACTGGGCTCCTATTACTGGTAATTTTCTACATATAATAGTTGCTGTATGGGTTTGTTTAGAATAGTCAGAATAGTTCTTAACACACTGTGACTGGAAGTGTCTTAGATTTACCATGTCTTTTCAAAAAAACACTGCTAAATTGTTACAGGAAGATGAAAGAAAAAAACTGTTATTCACTTTGACATCTTAAGATTATTGCTCTAGAACTCAAGTATTAAATTATATTGAGAAAAGACTGTCTGCAAGGAGGATAACAAGTGCTTGCACACATTGAATAATTCACAGTGAGAACAAAACACAGAACACCAAGCATATAATGGCACAGTTGATCTCACACCACATCTGAGTTCAAGGTCTGCCCAGGGAATTTAAAATGGAGTCTGACCAGAATCAGAGGACAGATTTTGGCCATGCAAGAAGAACATGGTGATGATGAGAATGTAAATTATAAGTGTGAAAACCCTAAAAACCTATTTTAAATCATTCCTGTTCGAAGACTGAAAAGAACAATGTAATTCAAATTATAATTAATTTAGTAAATTACAAATACGTATACTGAACTTATTTTTGATATATCCAGAATAAATTTCATCCTATATATTATTGAATATTTCTCCAAATCATTAAGTTAATTTGGGGAGGAAAAAAAGAAAACACAAAAACTCTGTATTCTAACTCTTCCAAATATGATTGATATATTACCCTACTCTGGGCCAATATAAAGGCCATGTACTATAAACCACAATCTAATAAGTTATGTATTGTACTTAATTTCATTTTCTACAAAGACAGTTTTTATAATCACCTGTGCAAAAAAAATGTACAAAATAGCAAGTGCTATAGGTAAATGTAAATAAATTCTCAATGAAACTATTTAACCATACAGTACTCGGTTTGGTTATGGAATTACTGAGTGTTTGCTCTTCTTTCTCTGGTTTCCTAAGGGGAAAGATGAGATGATTGGTTTTAGATCTTTCTTCTTTTCCAATATATGCATTTAATGCTATAAATTTCCTTCTAAGCACTGCTTTTCCTGTACCCCACAAATTTTGATGTTTTTAAAAAAATTTTAGTGAGTTTAAAATGTTTAAATTTTTTCTTGAGACTTTGTCTCAACCTATGTGTTATTTAGAAGTGTGTTGTGTTCATTAAACGAGGAGGCCATTAGACCAAGGTGGCTCTAATGCCTTGGTAGCTACATAAGCCACAGTCAGTGCACTAGAATCTGAGAAAATGAAACTTCAGAACAATCATAAACAGCCAACCAGGCTTTCCCAAATAAAGAAATGTCTTACGTTACAGCCAATCAAAAATTTCCTTGCTTTGCTTCCTTGTCTTCTCTATAAAAATCTCTCCTCTAGTTCTGTGGGTGGAGGGCTCCTAACAACTTTGGGCCTGACGCTGCCCAACTGGAATCAATGTATGCTTCAATAAACTCTTGGAAATTTTAATGTGCCTCAGTTTATCTTTTAACGTTGTTTAATTTCCAAATATTGGTGGGGGGTTGGTTAATAGCTGCCCTTCAATTATTGATTTCTAGAGTAATTCCATTGTGGTTTAAAAATACACTAAGTATGATTTTTTGTTCATTTAAATTTGTTAAGTTTGTTTCATGGTCCAGAATATGGACTATTTTGGTGAATGTTCTATGCAAGCTTGGGGAAAATGTATATTCTCCTACTATTGGACAGAGTATTCTAGAAATGTTCATTAGATCAAGTTGATTTGAGAATACTGTTCAGGTCATGTATATCTTTACACATTTTCAGCCTTCTTGATATATCAATTACTGACAGGTGTTAACATATCCAACAATAAAATATAATTGTCCATTTCTCCCTTCAGTTCTATCAGTTTTTGCCTTATGAATTTTGGGGTTCTTCTGTTGTTTGCATACACATTTAGCATTGTAATGTGTTCCTGGAGAATTTACCCCTTTGTCCTTATAGAGTGGCCATCTTTAATCCTGATGATCTCCTTGTTCTGAAGTCTGCTTTGTCTGAAATTAACACAGTTACTCCAGCTTTCTTTTGATTAGTATTACCATGGTATATATTTCTCAATCCTTTCACATGAAACCTATCCGTCTTTATATTTAAAATGAGTTTCTTTTAGAAAACATTGTTGGGTCTTATTATACACTCTGAAAATCTTTGTCTTTTGTTATTTAAACCATTCAGATTTAAAATAGTTATTGATACAGCAAGATTAATAGCTACCATGTTTGTAACTGCTTTCTATTTATTGCATTTGTCTTTTTTCTTATGTCTCCCTTTCTCTTTTTTTAAAGTTTTTACTTTATATTGGAGTATAGTTGATTTACAATGTTGTATTAATTTCAGCAAAGTGATTCAGTTATACATATACATATACCTATTTTTTTTCAAATTTTTTTCCCATTTAGGTTATTACAGAATATTGAGTAGAGTTCCCTGTGATATACAGTAGGTCCTTGCTGATTACCTATTTTAAATATAGTAGTGTATATATATTAATCCCAAAAATTGTTTTTTTCTTTTTTCTCCTTATTTACTGCCTTTCATTGTTTTAACTGAGCATTTTTTAATGATTCCATTTTATCTTCTCTTAGCATATCAACTATATTTATTTTTTAAATATTTTATTGGTTTCCCTAGTTTAAAATATACATTTTTAATTAGTATAATTCCACCTTGAACTACAACTATACACCTTCACATTTCACTTGATAACAAAATATTCCCAATTTCTCCTTCCTGTCCCTTGTGATATTGCTGATATTCATTTTACTTCTCCATATACTAATTACTTTGTTATTATTGCTTTAAACAGTGAGATATTCTTACTTTCATGTATTTTTTCTCTTTATGTAAATCTTTCCTTTCTTTATGTAAATCCAGGTTTCTGACCTATATATGTCCCCCCTGCCTGAAGAATTTTAACATTTCTGGTGGGCCATATCTGTCACCAGTGATTTCCCTCAGTTTTTGTTTATCTGAGAAAGTATTTATCCTTCATTTTCCAAAGATAATTTTGCTGGCTATAGAATTCAAGTTTAGTGCTTTCTCCTTTGACACTTTAAATATTTCATGTCTCTCTCCTTTTCTTCCATGTGTCCTGATGAGAAATACTTGCTTTCTATATTTCTATAGGAAACACTGTTTTCTCTTTTTTTTTTTTCCTTCTCTGGCTTCTTTCAAGATTTTGTCTTTAATTTCCTGCAGTTTGAATGTAATATGAGTAGGTATTTGTGTGTTTGTGTGTCTGTGTGTGTGTATGTATTTTTATCCTATTGGTATTCTCTGAGTTTCCTGGGTTTGTGATTTTCTGTCTGTCTTTAATTTGGGAAGTTCTTAGCCGTTTTTATTTCAAATATATCTTATGCTCTGTTCTCTTCTTCACTTTTGATATTCCAGTTACATTTATGCTATACCTTTCCATAGTGTCCCACAGTTTTTGGATATTCTGTTCTGAGTTTGGTTTTGTTTTAGTTTTCCATTTTCTTTTCTCTTTGCATTTCACCGTAGGAAGTTTCTATCGACCTAGATTGATTCTTTTCTCAGCTATTTCAAGCTTCCTGATGAATTCACTGAAGGCATTCTTCATTTCTGTCACAGTGTTTCTTTTTCTAGCATTTCCTTTTGATTCCTTCTTTAAGTTTGCAGCTTTCTGTCAACATTACATATCTGTTCTTGTATGCTACTTTTACTAATATAGCCCTTAACACATTAACTACATTATTTTAAATTATCTGTTTGACAATGCCTGCATCTATGTCATATCTGAGTCTGATTCTGAGGATTGCTGTGTCTCTTTAGGGAGTACTTTTTCTTGCCTGTTGCATGCCTTGTGTTTTTTTTTTTTGGAAGCCAGACATGGTGCTATCAGCTAATAGAAACTGAGGTAAGTAAACCTCTCATTTGAAGATTTATATTAATCTCGCTAGCAGTTGAGCTGTGTTCAACACTTGTTGTAGCTTACAGTTACCAAAGACTTCAAATTCCTTCAGTATGCTTGTCTCTCCTCTCTCAACTTCAGGTCCGCTTTATAATCCATCTCTGAGAGCCTGTGTCTTGCAGCTCTTTCGGCTGTAATCCACTGTTAATCTCCTGGAGAGCTAACGGTGTGATGGTAAAGTGGGGAGCGGGGTGGGCTTGTATAGTTGTCCAACTGAGCCTCAGTCTTTCAGTGAGCCTGTGTCTTAGGACTGGGACCTCACAAAGTATTTGTCCAGTTGTATAGCTCCCACACCATCTCCCCCTATTGCCCACTCCCTTCCCTGATTCCCAGTTTCTTTTCGTGAAGCCCTGACCCCTGCTGACTATGTTTCCCCCCTTTGTTGAGATCTGAAGTCTGGAGAGGAGGAATCCTCTTCCCTAAGCAGGGATAAGGCTCTGGTAAAGTCCTTTTCCCCAGAGCAGGCTTTGTTACAGAGAAGACCGAGGGCATAGTTCACAGCGGTTCCTCTTCCCCACGCCCTGCTCCCTGATGAAGCCCTAAGGGGACCATTCTCAGATCTTCACAGGAAAACCTGGTGGGGCTCCTGGGGGAAAAGTCCATGGAAGTGTGGGAGCCCACCGAAACTGCGGCATTGTGGACTTTCTCACTGTCATGCTGGTCCACGCTCAGCCTCCAAGAGCTCATCAAAATCACCATTTAACTGCTGCTGCCAGTTTATGGTGCCAGCAGCTGCTCCAGGCAGATCTCAGCTCTCTCTCTCTCTGGATGTGCCTGTCCCCCCCAGATTTCAGGGCATCAGTTTTCCCTGAAATCTCAGTTCTCTGATGGGACCAATGAAAGTCTTAATATTCAGTTCGTTCAGCTTTTTCTGTTGTACTGTGAAAGCTTAACTGGGAATTTTCCTCAACTTATTTTTAACTATTTACATTATCCAACTTCTCCAAATCTCCAGAGTCAAGAGCCTAGGTCATCTTTACAGTTTTATGGTCCTTTAAAAATAAGTTATACTAGGAAAACCTCCACCTCAAAGACAAAATGAGTGATAGGATATCAAACTTAACCAATTTGGGAAATACTACACTTTTTTTTAAAAATCAATAACAAAAAGCAGAGAGAATGTAAATTAAATTTTGTGGCTATGATGAGCCTCTGAGAAGACTTAACTATTAATTGACACTGCTCAAAATGCACAGTTCTAATAAGGGATGGAGTATAAAATAACAAGAAATAAATATAATAAAACAAATATAACATTCTTTATAATTTTAGATCACTTAAGTCATTTATTATCTTAACTGATAGAAAACTATAACTAGTTGCCTATATAATGAAAATTAAGGAAAACAACTATTCGTGGGCTTTTCTGATAAAGTAAAATGAATGGGAAAACTATTGTATTTGGTGCGTGGTGACTTTTTTCCAAGGAAATTATCATTCTTATTCACTCAAGCTGTTCTATAATGAAGTTCTCTAGGGCATAGTTTCTTTATCTGAATCTAGAAGTGGCTGGTTAGATCTCCAACTCACACTAGCCAGTTAAGTTAAAGATAACCAATGCTCTCTAGTAATTAAGATATTTATTCTCTAATATAAAAAGAGCCATGAATAAAAACCAATTAATGTGTCACAACAGATTCACAGGTTTGATTGGAAGGCTTTCCTTCATTATGGAAACCTGTCATTAATTTATTCATTCTCATCCTAGTCATTAAAGTTTCATGGCATTTTTTTAGTTCATATTTTCACCATATGATCCACAGAAAGTATATTTTCTACTTTCATAAAACGGATTGCGAAAATAACCTTTACTTACTTAAGTCTGAATATCTGTTTTTAGAACTAGCTTTCTATCAGGACTCTGAAAGTGCTGTCACTGTCTCTAGTCCTGACAATTTATTAGTGTAATTTATTGTAATATTATGGGTGGCCTCGCAGAAAATTTGCATGTTATTTGTTACGAAATGAGAATACTTAGAAAACAGTAATGAAGTCAGCATTAAGGATAAAGTTATATTTTCAGGCCAGCAAGACAATTTAAAAATTAATTTTACTGGCAGGTACTGGAAGTGGTAGAAACTACTGGACTCTGAAATTTGAAATATCTTAGTGGACCTTTAAAGAGCACGGTTTTCTGAGTGTTCCCTGTCTTTCTTCCCAGAAGATTTAAACTTACTGACATTTTTGTTATTGACGTATTTTGTATATATGCCTTCCATCCCCACATTTTTCTTCTCTCTTTTTATTTTATTTTTGTCTTGTGTACAGTCACCAGGAATGTTTTTATTATCTATTTTGATCGGAAAGTATGTAGTCTCTCTACAGCAAGTTTATTATGCTGTTTATCATACTATTGGTATGGAAAAGTACACTTACAAATTATTATGACACACATTATTATTAATGTAACAATCAAGATAATATTTTAAAGGAAATGCTGATTTAAATAGTAAATAATGACTCTGGAAATATGTAAACATAACAAAACTTCAAAACAATAGCCTCATGTTTTTGTTTTTCACGCTGAAGTGGGACTTGGCTTCCAGTGTATCTTCATGTACATTTTTAGATAAGTAACATCAGCATGAACACAACTCCAAATGATTAAGTGAAACATTGTTTTAAACATTCTTGTTGTAAAAGCAGAAAAGGGATTGACTAAGCATGTTAATGCAACAACATACAGAGCAAATCGGTTTCACAGTTTGAATAAATCCTGAAAAGTATATATATCACAAAGGATGGCATCTCTGCATGTCTAAGTGGGACACTTATTTATAAAAAACTGATGTTTTATTGTGGTGATTCATATTTTGAATTCCTGATCAGACAGCAGAGAGTCGCCCGGAGTCACCCTTATGTCACTGGTAAAGCCCATTAACAATTCCTGGGAAATAAAAACAGAATCTAATAAAATAAAGTCTAAGCTTTCTTTTTTTCTCCTTTGTGCTTAGTCTAGTTTCACTTGCTCACAGGGTGCCACAGGCAGTGGCCCTGCACCTGGCACTTAGGACCAGAGTTCCTCGTATGAAATGGCCGCACCCCACACTTCAACTAGGAGGACCGTGTGCAAAGATGCTGCACCCGACACTATGATCCGGAGTGCTGTGAGCAGTACGTCTGTACCGGACCCGCAAGAACTCTGTCCCCCTCCCCACTGACAAGAGCCGTAGAAAGTAACCCTCACCCCAAAGGCCTTTCGGGGAGTGCGACCTACCTAGGCTTCATTCTCACAGAAGGTCAGAAAAGGCTACCCCGGGAAAGGAAAGAAGCCATCTGCAGCCTTGCCCCTCCTCAAACCAGAAGACAGCTCAGGTGTTTCCTGGGGAGGGCCGGGTTCTGCCACATCTGGATGCATAACTAGTTAGCCCTCCATACGAAAAGCTGAAAGGAAAGGATGATAACACTTTTGAATGGAATTCAGAATGCAAAGGAGCCTTCCAAGAATGAACAAATTACTTCAGGCCCCTGCTCTTGCCCTCCCAGATTTAGCTAAACTCTTTGATCTTCACATTCATGAAAGAAGGGGAATCGCCCTTGGGGTATTAGCTCAAAAACTAGGGCCCCTTACTGGGGCGGTTGCTTATTTCTCTAAATAATTAGATCAAACAGCTAGGGTGTGGCCTCGTTGCCTGCGGGCAGTAGCTCCCCTCCCCCCCCCCCCCCCCCCCCCCCCCCCCCGCTGGAAGAGCCTGAAAAGTTAACATCTGGTCAGCCAGTCCCTACATGGACCCCACACAGGGTTTGGGCTTTAGTATGTTCTAAGGGAAGAGAATGGCTATCCCCCGAAGGGCAATTCAATTTCAGGCTATGCTTTTAGACAACACAGTGGCTACTATAAAAACCTAATGCTAAATCCTGCCACCCTGCTACACACAGAAACGGGGCCCCCGGAGCATGATTGTATAGAAACCATAGACACGATCTATTCCAGTTGCCCAAACCTAGGAAGTGCGCCTCTCCCAAACACCGAAGAGGAAGGTTCACGGACAGGAGCAGTTTTCTGAGACAGGGAAAAGCGCTGGTGGGACAAGCAGTAACCTCCCAGACCCAAGTCACAGAAGCAAGAAGCCTCCCCCCAGGGACTTCTGCCCAAAAGTCTCAGCCGATAGCCCTCACCCGAGCCTTAGAGCTCAGGACAGGGAAGATCTTAAATGGTTACGCAGACTCTGGTGTGCATATGCTGTCCTGGAGGTACACGCGGCTATTTGGAAGGAAAGAGGGATGCTTACTGCGGAGAACAAACACGCGAAACACGGCTAAGCATATCGAAGCCCCTAGAAGCAGTGCAGCTTCCAAAAAAGGTGGCAGCAATTCATTGTAAAGGTCGCCAAAAGGGGGGTGCAGAGGTAATAAAGAGAAACAACGAGGTGGACGCAACCGCCAAAAGGGCCGGCCCTAGAACCAGTAACTTGGTAACTACCCCTCAAACCTTGAAGGCCAGAACCCTGCAATCATTCCCCAATCTATACAAAGGACGAAATAGAGCCTGAAAATTGGGCTTCAATAGAGATTTAGGAAGCCATGCGCGACTAGTTAATGAACATGGGCGATACTTCTTTTCCCAAACTGCAGCTTGTCCAGCCATCAGGGAGGCTCATCAAGGAACTCACTACGGGAGGGAAACCCTATATAATTGGTCAGCTGAGGTCATGGCAACTCCTGGCATGAAAAGTATAATCAGTTGGATAGTGGAGAGATGCTCCATCTGCACAATGAACCACCTCAACCCCAGACCCTCCAGAGGTCCCCAGATAAGGTCCCTTCAAACCAGAGGGACATATCCTGGGGAAGATCGGCAGATTGATTTCACTGTCATGCAGAGTATGACAGTGACATCAGGTAATTTCAGGTGTCTCTTGGTGATAGTGGACACGTTTTCTGGGTGGATAGAAGCATTTCCTGCTAGAATTGAAATGGCAGCTGAAGTGGCTAAGGCATTACTAAAAGAAACAACCCCCGGGTTTGGGCTCCCAGGATCCCTACAAAGCGATAATAGTCCAGCATTTGTGTCTCAAGTGGTAAGGGAGATAATGAGTGAGTGCCCCGGGCATAAAATGGAACTTGCACTCAGCCTGGAGGCCCCCATCATTGGGGAAAGTAGAGAGGTCCAATCAGATCTTGAAATGGGCCTTAGCTGAGCTATGTCAGAAAACTCAAGACAACTGGATTAAGTTAGTTCTGATTGCCCTGCTCTGCATGTGGTTGGTTCCAAGGGATAAGTTAAAGTGAAGTGCATTTGAACTCCTGTATGGTAGGCCCACTCCCCAAGCCTGAGCGAAGGGACATCTTAACCCCTTTGAAATGGAACAACTCAAGTCGCCCTCCAGGTAGGAGAAATCACGAAAGCCCTCACTGCATATGGTAACCAGGTCTGCCCGCACCCATCGACCTGGCCCTGAGCCCCTCCAGCCAGGAGACTGGGTGCACCTAACAACCTGGAAAGCCCACAGCCCGCAGGCCCCGCTCCCTCCCAAGTGGGGCGGACCCCACTCAGTGATCCTAACCACCCGTTCTGCTCTGAAGTCGCAGGGGGTCACTCCATGGGTGCTTCACACTTGAGGGAAGAGGCCCCCTGAGCCCCAACCTCCGGGGAGAGAACCTGGGACAACAGCCCCCATGACTGCTCCCTTTGACCTGAAGCTTCTCTTCTGAAAAACAACCAGAGTGTGACCAGGGCACACTCAGACCACATCAGGGCACACTCGCCTACAGGCCGAAGACCTAGAGACCTGCATTTTTAGGAAAAGTATGACACGTGACCACTACTGTCTTGTTGATATTTGGGCCATGCATCCTAAATTGTCCCGGGTCCTTTGTCTCCAAAGGTTAGACAAATAACTGGTGGTTGCTCAGGGAGACGAAGAGTCAGGGCCGAGTCCTGGTGACAACCAGACACCCCTAAAGGCGGCCGGGAGAAGTTCTGCACCTCCACTCAGGGTTACAACCATGCCTGAAATCAGCAAGAAGCAGTCAGACAGACCTGCGCCCTCACTGCCCCTCAGGAATGAAGAGCAGGACAAAAGGCAGAGGAGGGACACGTCACCAGCCTAACCCATGAACAATTCCCAGGAAATAAAAACAGAAAGTGGGCAATAAAATCAAGTCTAACCTTTTTCTTTCTCCTTTGTGCTTTGTCTCCTTTCCCTTCCTCAGAGGGTGCCGCGTGCAGAGGCCTCACACCCGGCCCTTCAGACCAGAGTTCCTGGTGCAAAACGGCAGCCCGGACACAGCTCCACGGGCGTCTGCAGAAGCGCTGGAGAGACACCACGATTCAAGATGGCGGCGGCCAGAGCAACTAAGCTCGCGCGCCAGAGCTACTGAGCCTGCGCACTGAAAGCCCGCGAGCCACGGCTACTGAGCCTGAGCACCGAAAGCCCGCGAGCCACGGCTACTGAGCCTGCGCACCGAAAGCCCGCGAGCCACAGCTACTGAGCCTGCGCACGGAAAGCCCACGAGCCACGGCTACTGAGCCTGCGCACGGAAAGCCCGCGAGCCTCAGCTACTGAGCCTGCGCACCGAAAGCCCGTGCTCGGTAATAAGAGAAGCCCCCGCAATGAGAAGCCCGCGCACCGCAACGAAGAGTAGCCCCCGCTCGCCGCAATTAGAGAAAGCCCGCGCGCAGCAACGAAGACCCAACACAGCCAATCAATCAATCAATTTATTTATTTTTTAAAAAGATGGCGGCGGCAGGCCGTGTCCAGAGAGGCTGCACCCCATGAGAACTCCCCCCACCATGAGATTCTTATAAAGCAGCACCCCCATCCTGGGGGAGGGGCAGGGGGATGCTCTAGAGCCGAGCGGGCACCTCTCCATTCTCTGATCAAAGAATAAAACTTTGCTTCTGAACAAAATTCAGTCTTGTTCTATTGGCTCAAATGCTACTGGGCAGAAGGAGCGACTCGGGAGGGTCGGTAATCCTTCCACAACTGTTACGTCAGCCTATCCTGCTCAAATGTCAGCAAAGTACAAGCTTCTCATGACTCCTGCAGAAGCAGGATTTGATTGCCTTCCAGATATAAGAGCAGCTTGTGCTGAATTTTGATTTAAGTGATTTAAGTATTTTCTTGTACACAGTATAATTTTTCATTGTAACGAACCTAAACAGTATGATTAAATAAAAAGCCATATCTATGTTTTAAATTTATTTCCAACTATAGTCTTCAAATGCATGCTGTTGCTTTAAGTCACTCTCGAAGATTTCTGAGTACCTTATGGTTTAGACCTTAGAAAATCTGCCTTGACCAGCACAGATTCTTAGAGAATAACTCTAACAAAAACTCCAGTGAGGCCCATTTGGTAAAAAAGGCGTTGATTCAGTTAAGCAGTAAGATATCCCCGGAGGATTTCCTCTAAAACCCTCAGAGGTGGTTTCTATTTGTTCTACATTATAATCACTGTATAGTTAGAACCTGTCACCACATCTCCCATCAGTGGATATATCCATGGACCATACAGTGCATTTCCTACACTAAGTTCAATACCTGTAAACGAAATTTCTCTTTTATAATGTGTTGTTATTTTATTAATTTCCCAACAGTCTTCTATCATATGCATATTATAAAATAATTTGAACTTTACAAATAAAATCATTATGTACACTGTTTTCTGCTTATTTTAATCCATTTTGCATCTTGCAATTTGAATTTGCTTTATTTCCTTCTACATAACCTAATTTGAGATACACTGTAACTTAGACTAGAGAAGGTACATCCTGTGGAACTGGCAGCATGCAGCCTGTTTTTCTGCTGGGATTAAGTTCCTCATGGTCACTCCCAGTTCCCTGAGATGTCCCTCTTCCAGTCACTTCCTATGTTGCATCAGACACCACAAACACAGGACCATTGGGCATAGCAGACACTTACTGAAGACTTGAGATTAAAGAGGGCAGGATAGCGCATTATGAATGAGAATTTGACCCAAACATTAGACATCATGATCTTTGACCTTGATCACGGGAATTTATCATTGGTCATTTTTTCCTCTCTCACCATTTTAGTTGCCCTCTTTCAGCATCTCTCTGATTTCATATTTATAATAGAACTGTATTGAACAGGTCTTTACAAATATAATTGGATAACTACACTAAAATATATTTTCTCTGCCATTTTTATGTCATACTACATTCTCCCTCCAATCAACATTTTGGAATAAACAATTTTTTAAATAAAATTAAATGCTTTATCTGTGTAGTTTGCTGCATAGTTTCAATTCAGGAGTATAAATATGAAATGATTATATTTTCTCCGATATCTCATTTCCTAACTCTTCTGTGTTAGATTCCCTGTCTCAGTTTCTTAGTACATCATGCATATTCTGTACCAAATTTAGCTGTTAAAACTTGGTGGTTAAATCTTTGTCTCATGTCTGCTCCCTGGCCAAGCAAACCACACTTGTGGCTTGTGGCTTGAGGGTTTCCTCGCCTACCCACACTTCCTCCCCCAGACTCTGCCACTTGGGCAGGGGACGGGATGGAGCAGGGGGTGCTCATCTGAGCCAGACTGAAGTTGGAGGGAGCTTGGGAGGTGATCCTGCTCGCACTCAGGTTCTCTGATGCCCCTGGCGCTCTTCTGATGTGATGGTCTCCAAATTTATGCACTTCGCTCACATGCATCAATAAAAACAACATTTCTTTCTTAATAAATCTATAATTATTTCAATCTATGACAGTTAGGTCACTGTTTGCAGAAGTTAAACCATTGAGAGTAGGCTATGGCTGCTAAACATCAAGTGAAGGCAGTGCTGTGCTCCAGAGAAAACCACTTTCCTAGTGTCTAGTGCAATGTGTTCCTGTGCCTTTCGAAAGGCAATTCATACAGGTGGAATTCTTTTTTTTTTTTTTTTTTTTTTTATTATTTATTTATTTTTGGCTGTGTTGGGTCTTCGTTTCTGTGTGAGGGCTTTCTCTAGTTGCGGCAAGCGGGGGCCACTCTTCATCGCGGTGCGCAGGCCTCTCACTATCGTGGCCTCTCTTGTTGTGGAGCACAGGCTCCAGACGCGCAGGCTCAGTAGTAGTGGCTCACGGGCCCAGTTGCTCCGTGGCATGTGGGATCTTCCCAGGCCAGGGCTCGAACCCGTGTCCCCTGCATTGGCAGGCAGATTCTCAACCGCTGCGCCACCAGGGAAGCCCCCCAGACTCTTCTTTTACCTGTAGTCATACTTGTGACCGCATACGATCATGAATCAGAATGTGGATCACTGCCCTTCCAAGGTGGTCTTGAAGAGAAATGCTCTAAACCAAACTGCAGAGCTACAACGTTATAGACCAGAGCAACTGTGACATGCTTCTTGCTGGGGATCCTTCTAAGGTGCCCTGCAGTTAATCTTGTTGAGCAAATATAGATAAATGTGCTTCTCAAATATAAGACTCTTTTATAGCCCCTGTGTATTATTTAGCTGAGAGCCAGTATTAATCAAAAGCACGTTTCAAGGAAGGGTAAATATGCTTCTGGAAAAATCCCCTTAAAAAAGTATACTGCTAGAAAAAATAGTGTTAAGAAGTCTTTTCAGAACAAAGTACTACATCCCTAAACTTATTTTAGGAACAAAATTCTATTTGAGCTATTTGAGATAATCTAGCCCTGTTCCTAGAACAATGTGCAATGGTATAATAGCACAATTTCCTAATGGGCCATCTGACGTTTTAGGTTGTACATATGATGAATCGTTTTATTGTTGCCCTATAATGATACAATTAATGGAGAACAAACTCATCTGTGTTTGAAACATTCGGAGGCACTGTTAGTCTGAGAAAACAGCCTGCTCTACTTCCCAGCAGCACAGGACAGCAAAAGCCCTGAGTAGTGACTTGTGCTCAACATTAACTGAGATACTGAGACAGGAGGTGTAGTTATTTTTCCTGCTTATGGTTTTAATTTTACATTTGAAGACAGTAGAAACAATCGAGTGGAAAATTTCACCTCAGTATAAAAGATAGAATTACAGGTCCCTAAAATCAATGACTGTCAATCAGAACACAGACATTGGGTGATCTGATGAATAATTTAAGACATTTGTTAACTGGGCAGAACTGAAGTTAGCCGTGCAGGGAGACGCATTGTCAATTGCCAGCAATTTACTATGTTTTTGAAAACCACAGGCAGCAATTTACAGAAAAGATTAGGCCAGTTACTGTATATGTGTGACATTTTCTTGATTTAAGCTGTCAATCTGGAAAGCTGTTCACTGACAACTGGAGTTGGAATGAGGTTATAACGTTTATGAAGAACTGCTTTTACCTGAGAATGTCTATATTTCTGCCCTGGGAGACCCCTGAATGCACACCTCCTGCAAATGAGCGCTGTCAGAGAGGGTGAGTCACCTGCTCTGGGACCATTAAGCACCTTCGCATCACTCAGTGCTCTAATGCACTTGTCCTTTAGAAAGCATGGTGATGGGCTTTGTTTCTTAGAGCTGATATTGTTTCAAAGAAAACACTATAAATGCATTTTATTTAGCTTAAGCCATCTCAATAGATATAATTACTTTAATCCTGCACCACAATTCTTTTTTTTTTTTTTTTACTTGCTTTTCAAAAGAATATGGTATGAGCAAAGTAGATAATTACCCCCTGGACACCACAGTAATAATTGCTGCAGGTAAGATCCACTGATGTATGAAAAAATTAATGGGCAAACTTTTAAGGAGAAACAGGATATCTGCATAGCCCCAAAGTGTCTACCCCCAAACATTTACTAATTACTGTGTGGGTTTTAACCTATGTCCACAAATTTCTTTATATTCCCCTCCACTCCAGGAGGTGAAAGTTAATTTTCCTTCCTATCAGTGTGGACTGGACTTAATGGCGTGCTTCCAAAGAACAGAACATGAAAAGGGGGAAATGGTAATTTTCAGTGGAGAAATCTTATCAGACAGAACCTTAACCAAATGACTCAGGTTAGTGTCACCAAAGACAAGCCATGTTGGTATTATGTACCTCCTGATATGATGTGATGAGCAGGGCACTTCATCTCTGTGATATCCTTCCCCAAAATTCATAATCCTAGTCTAATTACTAGGAAACATCAGAAAAACCCAAATGAAGGACGTTCTACAAAATATCAAATGTTCTTCAAAAGTCTCTATGCCATGTTCATAAAAAATCAAATAAAGATTAAAAAAACTGTCCCAGATTGGAGGTACAACTAAGTTAACTAAATAAAACTTGGTATCTTAGGTTGGATCCTGGAATAAAAAAAATTAAAACAGGTATTAGTGGAAAAATTGGTTCAATACAAATAAAGTCTCTAGCTTAGTTAATAGAATTTTAACGATATTATTTTAGTTTGATAAAGGTATCAAAGTTATGAAAGTTGTTAACATCAGTAGAAACTGAGTGAAGGTATATGAGAATCCTCTGTAAAACCTTTGGAACTTACTCTGTATCTAAAACTATTTCAGTACAAAAAGTGAAAAAAAAATAAAAAGAAGAAAATGGTCAATGAACTTTATATGTGGCACTAAGTTCCCCAAAAGATAAGTCCTAACACTCAGTGCCTCAGAATGTGACCTTATTGGAAATAGGATCCTTACAGATGTAATCAGTTAAGATGGGGTTATAGTGAAGTAGGATGGGGCCTTATTTAATGGGACTAGTGTCCTTTTAAGAAGGCACACAGACATACACACGCAAGGGACAAGGGGCAGAGATGAGGGTGCTGCAGTTTCAAGCCAAGGGACATGAGGACTACTGGCCTCCATAGGAAGCTAGGAAGCTGCAAGGAAGTTTCTTTTCCCTCCCAGGTTTCAGCTGGAACATAGCTCTGCAGACACCTTGATTTTGGACTTTCCAGCCTTCAGAATTGTGAGACTGTTTTTTATTGTTTTAAAGCATCCAGTTTGTGGTACTTTGTTTCATTAGGCAACTAATACAATTGAGAACTAGAGTAAACTTCTGACCTCGTTTTTTATTAGCATGAACTATTTTGATCTGTTTCTTATTGATATTAAAGTTTTCCTTGAATTTTAAAGAAGCTACGTTGCCAGTAGAAATTGTAAACTACAAGATGTCCTGAAGGTGCTGGCTACTCAAAGAGCATTTATGGGACAAAGATTTCATAATTCAAATGCAATTGGGGGTACAACCTGGTTTTGATCATTTCTCTGTGCTTTAGAATAAAATACATTTAGTATACATTTCTAAATTTATCCTCAGGATTTACATTAATTTATTAAATTCTTCAATATTTCTCAGGAAGTTTAAACCTTGTAAACCAGGGTGCTTATTATAATTCCTATGCTGAAATTGCATATGCCGATTAACATTTAAAATACAAGCTGAAGTTTTGTTTTCCATATGAGAAACAAGTCAACATGTCCTTCTTGTTTAGCAGTAAACTATATCTGAACAGTGACACTTACAACTTCTTCTGTCTTATACCTTTTACCATTCAACTCTGATACTTTGCTTCCATCCTTCTTTTCCTCTAAATTTTTTCTCCAAAGGGAAAAGAAAGAAGACTGTTTAAAAAATTACTTTTTTATCTTTGATCTCAATTTTCAGAGTTAAATGTAAAATGGTTAGATTTGATGGTAGAAGTTAAACACTGAAGTAATTTGTGAATAGAAATTATTATTCAGCAATTATCTTGAGTCTAGTCAGGTTTTTTTTTTTAATTTGTGATTGCAAAAGACACAGTTATTTATTTAAAACAAATCAGCAGAGTTGACATTACACTGTACAAGGTGAGTGGACAGACAACACGAATACGAATGGACTGGGGATTTTTGGCCTACTTTTAAAATACTATTTTGAAGACTGACAAATTCAGCTCTAATCTACCTCAGCTGTCATTTTTATTTTGTCATGTAAGGTTTATCATGACAGAATTCAGATTTTACATTACTGACATACTCTTACATTAGGTAAGAACTCACCATGATTTTGGAATGGCAATTGGCAATTTCATTCAATTTTTCCCTTTAACTTAATAATATAATACCAAGCATCTACAATGATAGCTAACAAAGCTTATATTTCCATTCCCTTAAGCTTTTTTTAGTCCCTTAAAATAGAAAATATATTCAAAATTATTACAAATAGAAAAGTATTCTAAAATTCTTTATACATACCTTACTTTGGAGACTAACTGGTTAAATCATATGCTTTTATTGTGTATACTTTCCTTAAAAATTTAGAGTAGCCATAATGTAAAAAAAAAAGTAATTTCAGAGGGGTAGTGTTGGCTTATTTAGAGACAACCCGAGCCTCTTCCATGCCTAATTTCTTAACCTTCCAAATCCTACTTAGGCATCACTTTACCTGTGCCTACCTGTATGTCGAATCTGGTGATGCTATGCTCTTGGCAAAGGTTGGCTCACTGCCTCTGACCAGCTGCTCTGCCTCTGCAGGTAGATTCAATGTCCTATTGGTCTTTATAATCTTGGGACATATCAAGTGGCTGGCACAGAGAGGACATCTAATAAAGTCAGAATCACAACTTAAAATTATATGTCAAATATATAACGTGGTTATACAATCATGGGTATAGAAGCATAGAACATGAAAAAGACAAGCACAGTGTCATTCTTAGAACATACTGGAAAAGCTACTTATATTTCATGCCCAGGGGACTGAGGTTCTTCATCAGATGGTCTTTCAGATAATGCTCCTTTTCCCAGACGCAATACCCTTCATCTTAAAAACAAGCCATGATATAAAATTTTTAAATGTACATTTTAGTACATTTAGTCTTCACATTTTATATATATGTATGTTTGTGCATGTGTGTGTACAGTTTCATATATTATTAGCCTTTTTTTTCTAATGAAATTCCTATTACTGATGAACTTTTAGGAAACACGAGTGTTCCCCCAAAATCCATTGTAAAGTGCTGAGCCAGGGCCTAAAATGACACCCAGCTTCCTTTTGAGTACCCCAAAGTGAATTTTAAAGTGCTTTATTCTTTTCAGTTCTGTAAGTCTGAAAATATATTCTATTAGATTGAAACAGAATTTGAAGAGGCAAGTACGCACGAATACAGTTTTGGTGCGAAATTCTTAATTAGGAAATAGGATTTAAATGGCCCGGAAGGATTATGACAGAGAGAATAAATTCACACCCTTATTGGGATGGAAATTCTACTAAAATTTAATTAAAACACATCCTTGTCAGTTTTTTCCTATCGGAGGGGAAATGTTTCATTTCTTTCTCATCCTGCAGTGGGAGGCCCAGGACCTGAGGCAGAATGGCCCTCAGCCGCAGGAGCGGAGCAGGGCAGCTCCTGAAGGATTCTCAGATGGTATGCACCAAGGCTGCAAAATGTAGGGTAGGAGCGCGGCTTGGGGGCCTTCCTCTCCTAATTTCAAATTCTCATTCTGCCACCTAACAGCTGGGTGTCTGAGCAAGTTACCTAACTTCCCTGAGCTTCAGTTTCTGCTTCTGTAAAAATTAATTAAAACCTCACAGGATTGCTGTGGGCACCACTCTTCGAGGGATAAAGTTTATTATATAGCAAATCTTTGTTGTTCTTGTTTTACAATATTTTACAAATTAAAAATAAAATCATTTCTGAGTATATACATTCCTACTCTTCCTATTCTCCATGTAATTGTCTCTTTGATTATTTATTCTTTGTTTCTACTACCACTTTCATTTCTCATCATTCCAGGGAAATGAACGCCCTAATCAACGCTAGACTTCTATTTTGAAAACCTCACATTTTTGGATGGGGGTTCCAAGTGTAAAAAAATCGAATCTACATCCATAGTCCTGACTTTTCTCTGAAGTCCCATATTTCTTGCAATGGGAAAAACAGCAATGCTTGAATTCCTTGTCATCAATGAAAATTAAGTGGCCACTTGCATCATCTCTAGCTTTGCTGTTTTCCATCTGCCCTCTGCCTTTAAACAATTCGAACCAGCTGTGAGTTCTTTGGGAACAGGGACTGCTGCTTTCACCTCTGTCCCTACAAACTGAGCACAGTCGTAGGGGTCAATAAATAGTTGTCAAATAAGAGAGTGAATGAATGATTGAAGAATGAAGAGTTTTTCTGGTCGAAAAGGGTAATGACAATGGGAAAAGAAGGGAAATAAAACTAATAATCAAAGGTATCACTAATTGTTTTCCTCTTTAGATAAAAAAAAAATTGTTTGGGGCTGGGGAATTGTGATTGGGAATGCCAAGTTTTCAATTCTATTAATAATTAACTTATCTCTAGTACCCATTTCTCAATCTGTGACATAGCTATCCCCCAAATATTTTATATCATCACAAGGGTTTCTTGAGATAACCTCAAGAAATAGAAATATAGGGTTTACCTATTTCAAAAATTCCAGACTCAAATAAGTCAGCATCTAAAGGGACATAAGAATACACATGCTCGTGCACTGACTCAAACACAAACACACATGGGCCACCATCTTACCCATCGTGATGAGTAAATTGAGTTTTTATAGTACACCATAATTCTAAACATTTTGCTAAGACTCTTCTATTCTAGTGGGACTGGTGTGCAGTTTTTAATCATATTAGGTAAAAAGCATTAAAAAAATTCATCCCGAATCATTGTGGCCTGATTTGCGCAGGCACAAGGAGAAATCAAGTACAAGCAGCCAGGTTGAGGCCATTCTCACCAGCGATGGACCAGATGCCTGTAACATCTCTGTTCCTAAATGTCAAGGTCAGAGATCCTGAAGCTTCACTGGGAGAGAAAGCAAGGGAACCCGGGCCAGCAGCTATTGTCCCCTCCCCTCTCTTGTTCATCGAGGGTTGCCAGGTCCCCTCTCAGGACCACCAGGCATAGGTGTGCTGGTGGGGCAGGTCATGACCAGGCAGGTGGCCTGGTAGGAAGTTCCTGATGGACGCAGGGAACCTTGTCATCTCAGGCTCATCAAATCCACCTGGCATCAGCTAGAGACCACAGTCAGGCCAACTATGCCTTTTAGCAATTACCCAAACTGCCGTTCCTCTTAGGTGGTTATCTTTCACTCAGTAGATATTTGCTGTGCAAGATGGTGCAGGAAATTAAATTTTGAAAAATAAATTCATCAAACTCAGACCCTCATGTAAAGGTTGTTTTCAGTCTGTCAGGTAGTGGTCACATACACCACAAGTATGATACACCACAGAGGGTGAGCAATGCTTTAGACAGGCAGCACAGAGAGGGAAAGCCCAGTGTTTATCTCTTTCTCTGGACCTCTTTGAGTTAATGTCACAGCCACTCTCCTGCTCCCAGAAGCTGGCATAATTCAAGTGTTGAGATGAATTCACAACCCAGATGAAGGTAATTAGGGTTTCGCTGTAGTCCGTTTGGTATCGGGTAACTCTGTTCAAGATGTTCAGAGAGCTGTGAACCTCAACACTGACTAATGTGAAAAAGCCTCCTACCATCTTAAGAAAAGTGCTCACATGAGCCCATTTTGTGGCTAATGCATTTCCCGTGTCTCACAGGTCCCCCGTGCCGACTCAGTGACACTAATGGTAGCTTTTATCCCCTTTTCCACTGTACACCATGTATTGCCTTGACAGGTGGTAAAGCCGAACACATTTTATTTTCCCTGTAGTTACATTCAGATGTACGTCTGGGCCTTGTTATTTTGGTTTTGTTTTTAAATGAGAGAGGAGACAATTTGTTTGACTTTTTTTCCTTTTGCCTTCAATAATAGCTTTATTTGCTTTAAAGTACCCACACACAAAACGTACTTTTTCCTGCTGCTCAGTGGAAACTATACTCTGGGGAAGGATCCCATGCAAGGAGGAGTTTCTCAGATATCCACATGGGGACAGAAATAGGGAGTTTGCATTTATTAATTGCCTCTTCCATGCCAGCCTCAGTACTTACCACCCGGGCCCTTCGGTTCTTAATCTTCTGCCTACCAGACTTCGGGACTGGGTTCCTAAAATCTGCTGTAGAGCTTCTCCCCAACTGAAGGGCCCACAGTGCTTGCCTGAGTCTCCCTGACAGCTGCACTGGGTCTTTGATTTCCCTGACTCACTATATGCCAGCCTCCTCCTGTCCCATCACATTCTTGGCCATGGTCCCTCAAAGGCTGACCTGGTCTATCCAAGCTATAAATTTTGCAAATAAAGCTGCACGATCTCATGCCCTTGAGTTGATTTTTATCAGCAATACTGTAACTGAAAGTGGGGTCCGGCTGCTCATCGCTCAAAAGCCAATAAAGAGGCAAGGTTGGTGGAAAGGAAAGTTCGCTTTATTTTGGACGCCGGCAACCGGGGGAGGGCGGACTCCTGTCCAAAGGCTGACTCCCCCCACTGCCAATCAGGGGGCAAGAGCTTTTACAGATGGAGGGAGGGGCTACGTGCAGAAACGGCACAGGCAGCTCTGGCAGTCGTCTTGAAATAGGTCATCGGTGGTCTGACCAGCGTCATCTTGATTGTTTTAAGTACAGTTAATCTTCAGTTCCGGGGTCGGTTTGTTCCCATTTCCTTGAGGCTAATTCTCGGAATTGTGGCAGCTTGTGTCATGGCTACAGTCTGCTCATCACGTAGTTAACTTCTTCCACCCGGTGAGAGTTTCAGTATCTACAAGACAGCTCACAGGATACGGCTCAGAATATGATCTATAGCCCTTGAGGGGGAATTAAGTGTCCTTGACTTTGCTTAATGACTAAACTGTTATTATTTAGTCTTATTGGACTGTCTTCCTTTGTTTCTGCATTTTCTCACTTCTCTGATTAAACTTATTCTTTGGCTAAAGTTTTTCCGCAGACAAAAGGCAGGCGGAGGACACGGGGGGCAAGGACCACAGGGTGCTGCTCCGTTTCAATACCACCAGTGATTCAGTGAGCATGAGCTTGATATTTCAAGTAGAAAAATATGAGTCACATATTTGTTAGTGTCATAGGTCATGCATGTCCCATGGAAACGAGAGGCTGAGGCAGAGATTTGCTGCAGGAAGTTGACTGGGAAGTGCTTTCAGAATTAACACCCTTGAGGGATGAAGGAAGTAGAATTGATCAGACAGAATGTGTTGGTTTTTTATTGCTGCCATAACAAACTGACTTTAAAATAACTATATTTTTTGTTTTTAAAATATAATATATAACATATAAATTATCTACTTAGGACCTCGGAAACAATTGCTGTTAGATAAATTGCAGCTATTATGATAGGACCTACTGTGGTATAATCTCAATTGTTTACTTGGCTCTTCTGCTAAATAACTGTAACTTACAGGACAAGATACTGTATCATCCATCATTTTATGCTTAGCTCCCAGAACAGTACCTGGCATGAAGCAGTCTGCTTAATGCTTGTGGATTCGGTAGTTGATTGATCAAGTGGCTAACTGAATACATGAATGAATGATTTCATTTCCAGTCCTAATTTTTAACTTAGGTCTCCTCTTATAAGCCTTCTATGATATCTTCTCAATAGGACCCTCAAAACTTACCTGCCCACTACAAGTTCCTCATTCCAGCTGGACTGGTCTCCTCATTTCCTCCAATCTAAAAATATTGTAATTTAATCTCACTCCACACCTTCTTTCATGACTTCCCTCCTTCCCTCCCCGTCCAAATCCAACCCAGGTATCGAGATCCAGGTTGAGTCCCACCTACTCATGAAGACTTCCCAACTCACTGCTCTTGCCAGAAGTTTGTGTATCTTAAATTCTCATTTTCCTATACATCAGCAACACTCATTTTGCACTCTGATATAATAACTTGTGCTGTTTGTGTTTTATCTTGTTAATCATAATGCGATCAGATGTTTCTAAGCTCTTTTAAGGCAGGAAGTACATCTCATATCCTTTTTCATCTATTCTGAGTTTTTTTCCCCACATTTCAACAGCTCTGAAATCAGAATGCATTTTACAAGCAATGGCAATTAAAGTCATCTTAGGCTTGAATTGCTGTGTGTTCTTGTAGAGAGTATTTGAGTTTGCTTCTGTCAGAAATTACTAATCTGAAACCACTTTAGATTAAAACTGTAATGTATATTCAGACCACAAAGATGAGTGAATACCAGCTTCACATTTTCAAGTGAGATCTGTTTTCCTCCCTTGCCCAGTGGTGAGACTGAGACATATAACTTCCCCTGTCCTTTTCTGCCTGTCAGGATCATTTCTTGTTTACTCTTATACCAAGTGTATAACCTTTGTCTCAACTTAGTGCAGGATCTCCTACTACTCTTGGTACTCTTTTCCTTAATTGAAAATAACATAATAATCCACATCACAAAAAGTGGCACCTTATGGTGTGCTGAATTGGGCGATTGGGATTGACATGTATACACTGATGTGTATAAAATTGATGAATGATTAAAAAAAAAAACCAAAAAACTGATGACTAATAAGAACCTGCCGTATAAAAAAACAAAAACAAAAGTGGCACCTTAGAGTCAATTCAATATCATATTACTTTCTCTGCCCCAAGTGCTTGACATAGTATTATTAGACGATTAATATGTGTGTGCCAAATCAAATTACAGTTGCTCTGGATGCTCTTGTTCTTACTCCACAACCTACCCCTTTGTCAAATCCACTTCCTTTTGCTTATTTAACAACCCAGGTATTAGGTAATAAGCCCAGGTTAGTGTAGAGTAGCACAGGTTACTTCTGCAGTCTTTGAAATCAGGCTGCTGGGTTTGCACCTTGGCCTTTTTTGCTTTCTAGCTCTCATACCTCAGATGTATCACTTAACCTCTTTAAACCTCAATTTGCTCATTTGCAAAATTGGGGTTACTGTGGTACGGCCAAGGAATGATGTGAGAATTAATTTAGAAAATCATGTAAAGCATTCAGCCTAGTTCCAGGGTCAATGTAATGTTCGTTGATTCTTAGTGTTAGTATATTTTTAGTCAAGTAAAACATAAAAGTCCTCCATGTATACCAACACAAATAATAATACATATTAAGATCTCACTACGTCTCACTCAATCATCTGTGCCTCAGTTTCCGCTTCTGAGAGTAGGGATAATCTGCTAGGCTTGTTGTGCGGATAACGTGGGATAAAACATTGAAAACGTTCAGCATTCCGTGTGGCACGAGCTGTTGGTACCTCCATCGTGATATCATTTCTTCCCCAACACAATTCTGTAAAATGGGTGCTATCGTTACCCCCAGCTGTAGACCAGGGTTGCAATAAATTGTTCAAGCGCACACACTCACTGTCGTTTGAGCCAGGATTCCAGTCCAGGCCTGCCTGACATTAGAGTCTGAAGCTCCCTCACTTCCAGCTGCCAGTGGGAAGTTACTGTGAAATGTGCCCTTTAAACCATTTCTGCTCAGCACAGATTCTAATTGTGTGAACTCTTTATCAAACATGAATATAAAAAGAGGAATTGAAAGTGATGTGGAGTCATCTTTCTAGCTTCGAAATGGTTGTGGTTAAAAATATGGTTGTGGTTTAAACTGAGAACATATGGATATGATTTAAGTGTGAATTTAGCAAGCTGAAGAAAATAAACAAGCAATAAAGGAGAAATTTTAAGCAGGACTTTTTGTATTTCTGAGCTTTTATAACAAGTGACCAGAAATATCTTCACTTTGTCATCTCTGAAGCCGTGTCAGTTGTGTACAATGTCAATTGTCTGCATTCCTCCATTTAAAAGTGTCTTTTTGTATATTAAGAGTCCTGAAAAAGTCTAGCAGCCCTTTTTCAGTGAATGGGTGCTTTTCCTGCATGATGAAATGGTCCCTTTATCTGCCTAGTATCTTCTAACCAGACCAGAGAAGAATAATTGCCTAGAAATTTCTTGTTCATCATGTCTTACCCTTAGGAATAATAATGGAGCATATTGGTAATTACCCTGTTAGAATTTATCAGGCAGTAGGAGGCATTAGTAGATAATTATCGAATTCTCTAATCTCCTGAAATTCAGCATCAGTACAAAGCCTTTTAAAATTCCCATATTTTATAATTATTAATCTTGAAGAATGTTGTACCTTCTTACAGATAAATTGATATTTATATTTGAAGAATTAATGGCTTTGAATTTGCATACTATTCCCCATGTAATTATTTAGGAACTTGTAAATATAAGAATGCCAGCTCACAGAAAATTTGGGAATCTCATTTATCAAAGTTCTTATTAAACATCAAATAAAATTGTTCTAGTGTATGAAGGCACTAACCATTACTTCCTGAAATTACAGGTTTAGGATTTCTTTCATTCACTCAATTATTAATTCACTTAACACATTTTGTTTGAGCACTTGGGATGTGCTAGGCAGTGGGACATAGCAGTGAAAAAGACAGACAAAATTCCTACTCAAATGATGTCTACCTTCTGATGGAGGGACACAGCCATTCAACAAAACAATCAATGAGAAAATACGAGATAAGATAAACAATAAATGTTCTGCAGAGTTAAAACAGAGAGGGGACCAGATGGCAGCAATCATTTATTACACCCTTACTGACTTTTATTAACTATCATGAAGAACTAACACAGGTAAACCATAAACTTTGTCCCCTAAAAGCTTATAGTCTAGCAGTTTACTAGAGTATAAGCAATTTATGAACAATTTAAGAATAATTTATGGGTGTGAGGTGTCCCATGAGACAACTGTGGATAAAGTTTAGAGAGGACAAATGTCAGAGAAATTGCTTCCAAAAATGAGGACAAGGAGAGGAAGCTTTCTGGGAACAAAAGAGCCTTGCATGTGAATCTTGAAGTATGGGTAGGATTCCATAGGTAGATAATGATAAGAGGATGAGAAGAGATTCAGCAAAATCAATGAGTGTGAGCCCAGTGACAGAGGAGAAGTGTTGAGAAGGGCAGGCAGTCTTGTTGGATGGAGTGTATAGAGTGACTGGAGATTGGTGGGGATGTAGCAGAACCACAGAGGAAATATCCTGAAATGTTATTTGTATTGTTCCACTTGACTAGATGGTCAGTATAAATTCCCTCTCCCAAAGGCAAATATTTCAAGTTTCAAATCGACTGATGGCTTCAATATATCCAACAATATTTAAGTGTCTAATCTAGAAAAGGCATCTTTCTTAATGCCTGAAATGTCTCTTATTGTCTTCTCAATTTCTTTATGATTTACCTGTGATATTGCTGTTATTTCTGTGACATTATAATAGGTGTCAGTAATCTTTTTCTAAAGGGTGAGATATAACTATAAATATATTTTCTTAATTTTTAAAAAAAATTTATTTTTTTTTATTTATTTATTTATGGCTGTGTTGGGTCTTCTTTTCTGTGCGAGGGCTTCCCCTAGTTGCGGCGAGCGGGGGCCACTCTTCATCGCGGTGCGCAGGCCTCTCACTATCGCGGCCTCTCCTGTTGCGGAGCACAGGCTCCAGACGCGCAGGCTCAGTAGTTGTGGCTCACGGGCCCAGTTGCCCCGCGGCATGTGGGATCTTCCCAGACCAGGGCTCGAACCCGTGTCCCCTGCATTGGCAGGCAGATTCTCAACCACTGCGCCACCAGGGAAGCCCAACTATAAATATTTTAGACTTTGTAGGTCATATAGTCTCTGCCACAACTACTGGATTCTGTCCTAGTAGCATGAAAGAAGCCATAGACAGTACATAAATAAATCAGTGTAGCCATGTTCCAATAAAACTTTATTCATAAAAGTAGGCAGCTGGCCTGCCAATCTCTGAAACAGACTGGAAGCTTATGAAGGCAGAATCCATGTCTGTTCTCTTGCAGCACAGTGATTTTATGCCATGGATACGTTACAAATATTTGTAAATTGAAGAAAGTCACATAATGCTTCACATCATCTTTTAAGAAACTTTTAGCAGTGTCTTCTGAACTCTTTCATTTAAACATAATAACCAGTCACCAAATGGCTGATTAAATGAGTACACCGTTGATCCAGCTCATTTATTAAATCACCTAAGTAACTAGACCGACTATTTTGTAGCCCACTCATTTCTGACATGTGAACAGTAATTATTAGTGTAACTGCAAAGTAATTCAACTATTTATTCAAAAAATATTTTATAATTAGTTGACTCAAATGGTGTATGCTTTTGTTTTCCTATTCATTCAGACACGAGGAATTTGGAAAATAATTGAGTTTGCATTATCATATCATCATAATATACAAATATTTGCTTAAAGTTTATTTAATAAATGTGTCAAAATTCTGCTTAGTAATAGTGGTAAAGGATGGGAGACTGGGGCCAGAACCATAGAAACTAAAGTGTAGCTTGAGAAAGCAGGGAGATGTCAGAGAAGGAGACCTTCCCGAAAGGCATTTTGGGATATCCCAGGATGGGGCCCATACGTTCAGAAGCCATTCTGACCAACCAGGATTGGGCAAGGACACATATCAGATATGCTAAGGTCCAGGCAGACTGTAGGAAAGAGATCAGAACCAGAAGCTAGCAGGCTCTTTTCTACATTTGGATCTTTTATCTCCCTCTTATGAGAAAAACACAATAGCAACTATTGGCTTTAAAGAAGAAAGAAAAAGGGGGGAAAACAAGGATAAAAAAAATGACATGGTTTAGCATTTCAAAACTATGTCTGCCACTTCAGCATGTGGCAAGAAAATAAAATGTTCTAATGCAATTTCCTTTGCCCTCTTCTTTGTAATACATCCCTGACAAATGGTCAGTCTGGGTCCGTTATTTCAGTGATGTTTCCATCACCGCACTTACCTGTGAGAGAATAGATTCTAGAACAGTTAGATTGCTCAGGAAGTTAGTCCTTGTATTGAGTCATCGTGACATGACAGGAGGCATATAGACTTTAGGCTTAAATAAACAGAGATTGTTCAAATAAAGGCTCCTGTCTCTTGCCAACTCTGTGCCTTGCAGAGGAATAATGAGAAACTGGGGGCTGTTGATTAAGGATTAAAGTGTGACAGCCTGAAGTGCTCTTTGACAGCCTACAGAGGCTGTTACCCCAACAGAGATAAGTAACAAGCAGATCTAACAGAATCAACTGCAGAGCTCCAGAGATACATGCTCTGCCATTTGGTAAAAGACCTTGCAGGGAATCGTGGGGTCCTAAAACATGGAATGAGGTCAATGGATGACTCCTGAAAGCACCCCTCAAGCCTCAGAGTTTTGAGTCATGATCCACTCTTATCTACAGATTAATTTTAAATTAATTAATTAGATCCTTTAATTAACCGAAGAATCCCTATCAAACTCCCAGATGCTTTTTGCAGAAATAGACAAACCGATCCTAAA
Organism: Balaenoptera ricei; assembly: GCF_028023285.1. Classification (NCBI taxonomy): domain Eukaryota; kingdom Metazoa; phylum Chordata; class Mammalia; order Artiodactyla; family Balaenopteridae; genus Balaenoptera; species Balaenoptera ricei. The sequence goes on from NC_082655.1 coordinate 74,076,435, forward strand.
ATTCATATGGAAATGCTAGGGATCCGGAGCAACCAAAAGAATCTTGAAAAGAAAAACAAAGTTGGAGGACTTATGCTTCTCAATTTCAGAACTTATTAAAAAGTCACAATAATAAAGGCAACATAGTACTGGCATACAGAGAGACATTCAGATCAAAAAAGTAGAATTGAGAGTCCTGAAACAATTATATTCATGGCCAAGTGACTTTTGGCAAGGGTACCAAGACAATTCAGTGGGAGAAGAATAGTTTTTCAGCAAAATCTGCTGTGACAAATGAATCTCCACATGCAGAAGAATGAAGCTGGGCTCTGTATTGATGTCCTAGCGTTGCCATAACAAATTACCACAAACACGGTGGCTTAAATAACAAAAAATTTATTATCTTATGGTTCTTTAAATTAGAAGTCAGGTGGACTTACGGTACAAAAATCAAGGTGCTGGCAGAGCTGCATTTCTTTCTCTAGGAAAAATAAGTTTCCTTGGCTTTTCCAGCTGCTAGAGACCGCCTGCATCCCTTGGCTCTTGTACCCCTTCCCCCCTCTTCAAAGCCCATAATGTTGCATCACTTTCTCTATTTTTCTGTATTTCACACTTTCTTTTCTCTTTCCTCTTCTGCCTCCTTCTTCTATTTTTAAGGACCCTTGTGATTACATTGGGCCCACTTGGGTAATCCAGTATAATCTCACTACTTTAAAGTCATCTGATTAGCAATCCTAACTCCATTTAAAACTTTAATTCCCTGAAACCTTTGCCATGTACAATAACATGTTCACAGGTTTCAGGAATTAGGTTGTAGGCATCCTTACAGTGGCTATTATTCTGTTTACCAAAAGTTAAATCAAAATGGATGGTAGATTGAAACATAAGAGTTAAAACTATACAACTCTTAGAATAAAGCATAGGTGTGTATATTTATGATCTTAGGTTAGATAACAGTTTCTTAGATATGACAGGAAAAACAAAAGTAACAAAAGAAAAAAATGAATGTTTCACTACATAAAACTACAAACTTTTGTGACACAAACAATGCTATCAAATAATGAAAAAGTAACGCACAGAATGGGAAAAAATATTTTCAAATCGTGTACCTGATAAGAGTTTTATTTCAGAATATATGAAGAACTCTTACAACTCATAAGAAAAATGCAAGCAACCTAATTAAAAAATGGGTGAAGGATTTTAATAGACATTTTCTCAAATAAGATATACAAATGTTCAATAAGCACATAAAAAGATGTCAAATCATTAGCCATCATGGAAATTCATATAGAAACCACAAGATACTGCCTCAGATTCTCTAAACTGGCTAAAATAAAAAAAAACAGACAATAACAAGTGTTACCATGATGGAGAAATGTGAACCCTTAAACATCGCTGCTGGAAATGTCAGATGGTTCAGCCACTTTGAAAAAACATCAAATGCCAAATGATTCAGCCAATTTGGCAATTCCTCTAAATGATAAACATAGAGCTACTACATGGCTTAGTAATTCTACTCCTAGATATATATCCAAGCATAATAAAAACATATATCCATACAAAAACTTGTACATGAATACTCAAAGCAGCATTGCTTATAATAGCTGAAAAATTGAAACAACCCAAACGTCCATGAGTGGATGAATGGATAAAGAAAATGTGGCATATCCCTGCAGTAAAATATTATTCAAAACTTAAAAAGCAAGGAAGTACTAATACCTACTATAACACGGATAAATCTTAAAATCATTATGCTAAGTGAAAGAAGCCAGGTACAAAAGACCACATATTTTATGAGTTCATTTATATGAAATGTCCAGAATAAGCAAGTCTATAGAGTCAGAAAGTAGATGAGTGCTTTTATAGGGGAATAGTGGGGAGGGAGAGTGACTGCTTATGGATATGAACTTTCCTTTGGGGGTCATGAAAATGTTCTAAAATTAGATTGTGGTGATGGTTGCACAACTCTGTGAATATAATGAAGTCTAGTGAGTTACATACTTTAAATGGGTGAACTTTATGCTGCGTGAATTATGTTACAATAAAGCTATTTTTTAAAAAAACCCAAAGAACAAGTACATTAAAATTAAAAAGAAAATAATACAAAAAGTGTTTTGGTAGTTGTTGGAAAGAAGTCTCTGGACATTCTTTAACATAACTGTCAATAATTCCAATAACATACATCTGGGAAGAAACTCATTGTATGTGTAGGAAACATATCTGATGAGAAAAACCTAAAAAAATGGAAAATACTAGCATGAAATGTTACTTTAGTTTTCTAGTCATTCCAAATAACATCCCTATTGATTATTGTTATTCTAATAACTAAGTAGCAATAAGTATGTATTAGTTAACAATCTTTGAGAAAATGGCTCTGAGGTATGATGTATTGATTAAGAATTCATAGAGTCTGTCTAAGGGAAAAGCCTGGTTCTATGACATACTAATTGCATAATTGTGGCTAAATCACTCAATTTTACCTCACCTCAGTTTCCTCATCTGTGAAGTCGGTATAATAATAGTATATACTTCATAGGTTTATTTTAAGAATTAAATGAGTAAACTATGTAAAATGTTTAAGAGAGAATCTGGCATATAGTCAGGTTTATGTAAGCAACTAACATTATTTTCTCATCAATTACCTTATTTTATTAGGGTAACAATGATTTTCTAACCAAAACATTATTTTCTGTCATATATGACAAAGCTACTTTTAATGTTCAGTTGCCATACTCAACATTCTCCCAATCACCCAACATTTAAGATCCGATTTTTGTAGAAGTGGTGTTTTGACAGTGGATAAGGAATCACTGGAGTAGAGAGACCACGCCCTCAGTTCCTTAGAGATGAATGTCAGCACTATAGATGTATAGTTAGAAAGCAAATGTTGCTTCCTTTTTAATTTGATGTGATTAATATTAAGAAATTATCTCAGCAGGTAGAACATAAAAGCTAACTGGAAAGGGCATTGCATCGTGACATAAAGTTGCCTTTGGACTCTTAAGAAGCAGATTGTACAGAGTTTATTCACACCAACATTCAGCAGAGAGCCTGGAGGAGAAGCTGTGTAGTGGCTTCGGGGGCAACCAACATGTTGCTTGAATTGCGTCTTGATGGACCCTGAACACCAATTAAATAAAACATGTGAGCTGAAAGGGACATTAAATGCCAACTACTCCAATCTCCATAGCTGATATTTAGAACAGTTGATATAAAGGGCAAGTGATCTGTACCATGTATTAGGCACTATATTTTTTACCGTCTCAATTTAAAATTATTGTTATCTCAAGAGTGCTCAAACCACAAGTTATTTCAAAGTGCTATATACAAGTTGGAAGAATGCTCTATGTACATTAAAAGACATTTGAAAATTAGAACTTTAAAATATCCTCTACTTAGCCACATTTTGAAATGGAATTTTAACAGTTTTACGTAAGATTTTAAGAGAGAATTGCGCTTCTCTAAGCCATTGCCTTCCTTTCTGAGCTAGCAGGAAGGAGGTGTGAACTGTGAGATCTGACCAGCACTATACAGGTTTTGCACCGGACAGCAGTGCATCGTTTGTGTAGCGCTGGTATAAACAAACACCTCAGCATTTTAGAATTATCCCACCGACGGAGAGAGAGAGCTGGGTATTGACCTGCAGCTCCCGAGGGTTACTGGTTATAGAGAGATAAAGAGGATCCGGTGATGTGAATTTCCTGGCACTTCCATTTTCTGCTGCATTTATTCAGGCAGCCCAATCCTCAGGGGCTCCTGAAAAAGTCCTCAGAACCAGAAGGACAGAGCACGCCAGAAGGATGGGGTGGTGGGCTTTGAGGAACTGGGGCATCTGTTACACAGCTTACTGCTGGGTGTGGGAACTCTCTGTGCCCGCATGCAGAGCAAGAGAATTAATGACTCTGGAAACAGCGTTCAGCGACAGATGGACAGTTGGGGGGTAAATACGCAGCTCCTCACGGCGTCACTGTGAGGCATGTTCTCCTCCGCCCCCCTTGGGTGAGTTGCACATCCTCCTCCTAATCTGTCATGACAGTGATTCAGGCTAAAAGCACTGGATTTAAATGGTTGGTGAGCAAGAACTATGAAAGGGCATGACATAAACACTCTGCTTGCAACTCGAGTTGTACACGTGATCGTGATTTTAAAGGTTTATGTGAGCTGGACAAAGCGCTATAAAGGATTTTCCTTTCCTCCCAGGTTTACTTTTCAACAATAAACCCTAAATAAACAAACTACCTGTTCAGGGAAAAAGAAAAAAGCCCTTAGCAAAATGCATTACATTTGTGCGTTTTATATTTAACATGTTTTCTTTATTAGTTAAACATGAAGTGTACTACCTACACTTTCTACTTATAATTACATATCTTGCTAGATCTAGAATTAAAAGAAAGGAAAAAATTCTAGATGCAAGAAAGTTTACCCTACCACGTAAACATCATCTAACATATTTGTTTTTCTTTCTTTCTTTTTTTAAAGTCTCCTGGAAGGTTATAGTTCTCTCCTTGTTGCTATGGCTCAAGGTGTCCTGGTCACACGCACAAAGTAGATCCCTAGTGCTATGGAAAGTTAAAAAGACTTTGTTAGCCTATCCGTACAAACCCCAAAGCTTTATGGTGATATCAGTTAACATGAGTTTGAATTAGGAACTTTGTCTCCTTTGCAACATGTTTAACCATGTTAAGATAGTAAGAGTAGTATCAGAATGCTAACATGAAAAAGAGTGAGTTAACGTTTTTCCGTCGTTGCTTCCAGTGCTTTTCAAGCAACAGTCATCTTCGTGGCCTAGGTTCCCTAGAAAACGAAGCCTGAAGCACATCTTCATACGCGAACATGTTTTGAGAGGACCTCAATCCCAGGGAAGCAGAGTTCACTGGAGTGAGGCCACGGAGGAAGGAGGGTGACCACGGAGAGCACAGTACTGAACGACAAGGCTTGGTGACAAGGGGAGTGTTTACTCTTGTCCTCAGAGAGACTGTACGAAACTACTACGCTGTTTTCAAATTGTATTCAAGAGGGTGTTATTTGTAGTGAGGTGGATGGAGTTAGAGTCTGTCATACAGAGCGAAGTAAGTCAGAAAGAGAAAAACAAATACAGTATGCTAACACATATATATGGAATCTAAGGTGAAAAAAAAAAAGGTTATGAAGAACTTAGTGGCAAAACGGGAATAAAGACACGGACCTACTAGAGAATGGACTTGAGGACATGGGGAGGGGGAAGGGTAAGCTGGGACGAAGTGAGAAAGTGGCATGGACATATATACACTACCAAATGTAAAATAGCTAGCTAGTGGGAAGCAGCTGCATAGCACAGGGAGATCAGCTCTGTGTTTAGTGACCACCTAGAGAGGTGGGATAGGGAGGGTGGGAGGGAGGGAGATGCAAGAGGGAAGAGATATGGGAACATATGTATATGTATAACTGATTCACTTTGTCATAAAGCAGAAACTAACACACCATTGTAAAGCAATTATACTCCAATAAAGATGTTAAAAAATAAAATAAAATAAAATAAAAAATAAAAGAATTAGCACGGAAGAGAGGGAAAAAAAAAAAAGAGGATGTTAGAGGAATTATCCGCTCCTTCCATCTCCTATTGGTCGAGCTCTCCTGGGGAGCAGTAACCTCTCTGCACCTCCTGTCCAATCAGATCCCTCACAGCCTCCAGCCTCCGCAGCATCAGGGATGTTCCCATGGAAGAGCTGGGACAATAAGCACTGTCAGGGCCCTTTAGAGCGTGAGTGCCATTGGGTTAGGAGAAGCCGCCCCAGAACACACCCGGATCTGCAGGGCGATGGCTGCCCCAGTGACAAGGAGGCCACGCCCGTGACAGCAGGACTAGCCACTGCAGGGACCTCTCCGACCAGAAAGCAAAGCTCGTGCCTTAGTCCAGGGTGGAGCACCTATGGATTCGAGCATAGTATAGACCTATCTCCAGTTATCTTCAGGGACACACTTACAGCCATTGTCAAGTTCATCTGGAAGGCTCAGTGTATTATTATTGAGACCATGAAGAAATACATTAATTTACAATTTAGTAAAGAAATCAGTAACCCACTCCTGGAAATCAATCTGAAGAAATTCTATGGATCAACCCATTTTCAATATTACCTATATAAAAGCAGGGGAGACGTGTAAAGGTGTAAATAATTGACCGTAAGGAATTAGTTAAGTAAATGATGATGCATCTCCTTGAGGGATTATTATCTCATATTACTTCATTTTTAAAAGGACAGTTATTTTTAAATATTGCAAAATGGAGAAAATACTAATGACATAATGTTAAGTTAGAAAAGCAGAATGCCACACTTTCAAATTGTGATTCAAAATTGTGTTGGTCAGGAGAGGCTAATCACACAGAAGTAAAAAACAACCTAAACATCTCAATGGTTTAAGACAATAAAAGTTTGTTTACTGTTCACAACTAGTCTGCTGCATGTTTGGGAGGTTCTCTTGGCCAGTGTCCCATGTATTGTTCATCATTTTTTTTTTAAATAAATTTATTTATTTATTTATCTATTTATTTATTTATGGCTGTGTTGGGTCTTCGTTTCTGTGCGAGGGCTTTCTCTAGTTGCAGCGAGCGGGGGCCACTCTTCATCACAGTGCGCGGACCTCTCACTATCGCGGCCTCTCTTGTTGCGGAGCACAGGCTCCAGACGCACAGGCTCAGTAGTTGTGGCTCACGGGCTTAGTCGCTCCGCGGCATGTGGGATCCTCCCAGACCAGGGCTCGAACCCGTGTCCCCTGCATTGGCAGGCAGATTCCCAACCACTGCGCCACCAGGGAAGCCCTGGTCATCATTCTTGATCCCATCTTATTCTCCATCTTTGATGGAGTAGGGATGAATGACATCCTTCCCTGAACCACCAGGCTACTCAGTCATTAGAGTTTCTGACTGTTCTGTAAACGCAGGACTTTTCTACTATCTCAGAAATCATCAGATGTGTCAAGGTCAAACATCAGGCAAACCAGCATCTAGAGAACAAGCAAAAAGAAAGGAGGTCTCGCCCTGCAATGACTCACAGTAGTACGCGGGTCGGGGAGCTAGGCTCAGGCCGGGCTTGTCTGCTCAGACACAGAGTGCCTGCTGAGATCGGCTTGGAATGCCTGTCTGTGTGCCTGACCCATCACCCTGACAGCACAACTACAGTTTGTCTGACTCTGGGTCATAGTTCATCTTGTGCTGTCAGTTTCAGTCCTGGTGCTAGTATTACTCATGGGAGTCCAAGAGGGTTACATCTCAGATCATTTGATGACAACTGTCCAGCTTACTGCAGCACAAACACTTCGTGGAGTTGGGCACACTTGATTGAAAATCTCTTGCTCCAGCCCAGGAAGGCTATATTTACAGTTTATTTCACATAGACTGCCCTTCTTCAGATCCTATGTGGATATCTGTTTTGCTTGAAAAGGTCATTTATTCCGGTTATTCAGATTGCAACTAAAAATCTATGCACCATTGGTAATTTAATATGGATATAAGAAAAATTTTCTGAGAATCTTACGGATTATTAAACACAAAAATGGGCTTCTGAAGAAAATTGTGGGATATCTCCATGCCAAGTTCTTCGGTTCTCTGTGGAGCCGGGGGAACTGCTTCTCAAGGTGCTTCCCAGGCCTGTGATTTTATGATAGGGACCATAAAATCAATATGCTAAGTTGAGGAAAATTACATCTTACCAGTTGTGAGGAAAAATCTGCAGTATTCTAGATTAGCATTTATCATGCACTAAGCAAGTGTTGCTTCCTTAGAGAAGAAATGTACCCAGGCTCTTTGATTGCAAAGATTGCAGAAATGCAGCACACTTGGAAAAAAGTTTAATACACGGAGCATTTAGTATAACATTAAATGTGGCAAAGATGGAGAAAGTCTTTCCTTAAAGGAAATCATAGCAAATTCCAAGTGTAATCCTAATTACATCCTTGGTTAACAGAAAAACTGTAGTTAAAAAATCATTCAAGGGGATAGATTTAAGTTAATACTATAAAAGAGCATGAATATATAAATAGACTGGCAAATATCATGGCATACGGTTTTTGAACATAATTAAATTACACTCAAAATAATTCAGTGATAGGGCAGAATGTCAAATTAATATAAAGGAATCAACAGCCTCTGATACAGAAATCATAACCAGTTAGAAGATATAATATTGGAAAAAGTCCCATTTCCAATAGCAAAATAAAGTATAAAATACTTAGGAATAAACTGAACAAGAAACTTGCAAAACGTATGTAAGGCAAACTTTAAAACATCCCTAAAGTAGACAAAAGGAGACCTGAACAAACAGAAAAGCATCATTTGCTCGAGATAGGATAACTTAATACATGGTTAAAATGTTATTTCTCCCTCAATTGATTTATAAAATTAAGGTGATCAAAAAATAAATAAATAACAGGCATTTTTTGGAGCTACACAAGCCAATACCAAAGTTCATGATGAAAAATAAAATGCAAGAATAGCTATGACGACCCTGAAAAAGAAAAACTATGATGAAGTATATCCCACATGAAGGCATACTTAGAAGCCCCTATAGTTAAAACAGTGTGGTCTTGGCCCCTGAATAAACTGATGGACCAGTGGAATAGAACACAATCTGAAAATTGACCCAAGAACAAATGGAAAATTAATAAATGATAAAGACAGTATCTCAAATCACAAGGGCAAAAAAGTTTTAAAAGCCATTTGAAAGAAGATAAAATTGGATTCTTAACTCATACTATATACAATAATAAGTTCCAACTGATCTGAGTTATAGCAGTTGCCTGTGGGAAGAATCAAGGACAGAGCTTCCTGGGACAGGGGATGGAGAGTACGAAGTGTGCAGACACGAAGCCACATGACTTTGCACGAGGTATTAGTAAGCCCACAAACACCAGCAAATAACAAAGAGCTCTAGAAAGATTGAGGCAACAGAACTGATCATGTGTTCCTCTCGGACTTTAGGTCAATGCCACATCTCTTGTACATCATCCACATTTCAACCTTGACCCAGAGGTTTGCTTGGATGAACAATGCCCTGTTGAGTTAGAAAGAGTGCCTAGGAATATGGTAAGTTCAGGAAAAGGAGATGTATTCTTCATTAGCACAGAAAGAAAATTCTAATTTTGGATAGATTGATGATAGGTAGCTAGGTAGGTAGCTAGCTAGCTAGATAATGGATGGATGGACGGATAGATAGACAAATACATAAACACATGCAGACATACACACCCACTCACAGAGACACACACAATCAACCACAAACACCTTGCAAATATCTTCCAGCCTGTATTTAGATTTTTCTGGCTTCTTTTCCACTTTTAGACTCCCCTTGATTTGTATTTAATACAATTTCATTTATATAAGCATTTATAATATAGGAGGATTACACCATACAATATGACCCAGATCCTGCATTTTGGGATTCTTGGCTCACTTTGAAAGTTCAGTGATATTAGTGGTTCACCTGGGAGACAACATATGGAAACGAATTACTTAAATATGTTTCACATTCACTGATGAAATGATATAATGTCTGGTGATTATTTCAAAATAATCCAGGTGGTGTTATAAATGAAACAAGATTGGCCATGAGCTGATAGCTGTTGGAACTGGGTGATAGGTACGTGGGACTTCATTTTCCTATTCTTTCTGCTTTAGTATTTGCTTGACATTTTTAATAATAAAAACCTTTTTAATGAAAAGAAACATGTTTTATAAAATGGAAAAGAATGGTTGTCCCATTTTCCACTTAGAGACCATCATATACTGTGTTTTTATCCAAATGTTTCACGGGTTTATGCGGCTCTGGTAGTCCATAATCAAGAGGCAACGTTTTCTCTTGTTACAGAAAACACTCTATTGTTCTTTGATGACAGTGTGTACATTATCCACTTTGACCTCTGCGTTGTAAGAGGTAGCACCCTGGTCTATAGGGCTTGGTTCAAACTCCACAGCTCAGAGTTTTATTTGAAAATTGCAGTTATAGACTGTGTATGTTCTCTGAGGAAATGAAGTGAATTTTACACGTTGATTGCAAAAGGGGAGCACACCTGTGACATGCTAAATGTGTACTTGGAACGATCTTTCCTGTGCCCAACCTCCTGACGTGCTCTGAGGAGCAGAGACTCATCAGAACGCGTTCTCTCTGCTCTCATCCCATTTCAATGCCCAGAAATGGTCCCTGGCTGGGCGTTGAGGGTCAAGCTGACTGTGACGCAACTGAGCTGGCAGAGTTCTTCTGTGCTGGTCGGCTTTCCAAACACAGCCACCAGTTCCCCCTGAATGCACAATAAATCTTCCTTACTTCCTACTCTTGGCCCCATTGATGAAGAAAAGACTTCTCCTTATATTCACCCATTGTCTTTTAAATCTTTTAAAGAATTTCTATTGATGATGCAACTCTGCCCATTTTGAAAACATGATGATGAAACAGCATCTTGTTTTTAATAAAATGCTCATTGAGTAAGTTTTATTCTGTGTCTGAAAGCCTATTAGAAAAGCTTAAAAGGTAAATATCTTCACTGTGTTGCTATTGACAACAAGATAATTATTTTTTAAAAATTCTCCCAGAATTTGAGTTGGTGGCAGTAATTCACTTGGAGGCCTACACTGGTTTTCCTGGCCTGTGAGAGTGATGGTTCCTACACTCTGCTCCCAGACTGTGCCCTTTAGAACACCTCTCACCACACTGCTGAAGCAATAACAGTGTGTTTGTGCTAAATGACAAAAAAAAAAAGGACCCTGTAGGACCTAATGTCCAACCATCAGGTGTTCCCAGCTCCCTAATCCAATATTTCTGCTGTTACATTTCCCACTTGATGCTAGAAATTTACCACTGAGCAAGAATAACTTTTGCTCTGGTTTAGGGGAGTTATTTTCCACAGTAAACAGGTCACTTTATTTTTCAAAATTGTGTGATATTCTCATTGATTTAAGTTAAATGAAGTCAAAAGACTTCATTAAAAATAACTCATATCTAAATAACCACAGTACATATAATTCGGCTGATTTTAGAATCTTTACACAAGGTAAGGCAATGGCAACAGAAGTTTGGACACGACTGGAAAAAATACAGCTATTCTTTGTCTGACCCCTACTGTTTGCCACAGGTAAGTGTAGCATCAGAAAATACCAAAGGGAAAATTTGGCAGTTACTTTTAAAAAATGGTGTTTTGCTTCATTCAGAACAAGAATTTGAAAAGGGTTCCAGAATAATAATTCACCTTCACAAAACTATATACTAAGCACAGAAACATAAACGTGCAAGGAACCTTAGATATTTTCAAATTCAGCCTTTGCATCTGATAGACGGGAAATCTGAGAAAGCCTCTTTTCAGGGTCATGAGCACAGTTTGAATTGGTTTTCAGGACCCCACTTCTTTCTCCCTCACTCCACTCGTCTCTAATCTGTTCTACAAGAGCAGAAAGATAATCTGTGGGTTTTCAAAGCTTCCCACCACCACCTAATCTGCACCTTGAACGGCATCACCATCATCCCCAGGACAAGCAATGACATCCACGAGGACCAGTCCCCTTCCCGAGAAACCAGTGCTGGCTCCTGCCTGAGGCCGTGAGGACAAATAGACAGTACTCAAGCAAAGTGAAAGACAGAGACGGGCACAGAATTCCATCTATCTTAGCCCAACCCTAGTGCACAATTTTCTGCTTTCCATATGTCGAACTGAAGTAATTGCCTAGTAATGGTCCACTCCAACCGCAATTTATATGGCCCTCCTTTTTGAGGTAGAGCTTCTTACAATTCAACCAATTATGTTTTCTTTGCCACTTTCTCTGCTTGTGGATAATCTCTTCTTGTAGTTGGAAGCCTTCTAATGATTTGCATGGAATGTCACACTATGTGAAATTATCAACCAGAGGCTTATATTTTTCTCTATGGCTTCAAAAACAGAAAGGGAGCACATATTCCGTTGCTTTTGCTTGTTTGTTTGTTTGTGGGTCTTTGTTGGATTTTTTTCCCAAATGACATGCAGCATCCATAAGTTTTGGTCTCTTTGCCCCTTCATACCATCCTCAATTTAATTCTGCACATCTACTTTCTTAAAACATACTTTATTCAAATATTCCTCCTCTTCACTGGATGCTGAACTCAGCCTGTTCATAGATGTTTTCCCAAAGGTGTGTGTCTAGTTTTAGATCTTCAAATAACTCAACTTTGTTTCCAAATTAATAAGAATATTTGTCCTAATTAATTTCTCTAATTCTAAACCAGGAAATTGTCTCTCAGGTGTTTTAAGATACTTTCAACAAGACATGACCTTTCAGATTGGTAGTTCAGCAGAAGTTTACATAGCTAGTGGCCCAATTACACTCAGTTCTTTCATTGGGAATATTGCTAAGTGGCTCAAAGAAGGTCACGCTTGAAGATAGGATAATTATTAATCTCTGCTCTCTTATGTCTCTAATAACCTGAATATTTGGAATAGAAAAAGTCTTTTTAGAAATAATGGAAACTACTTTTACTAAAACTCTTCAAATACTTTGCAGGATATATGTACATTTAAGTTTGTTTGCTGTGTTTGGACGTCTGTCAGGATCAAAAGCAGTAAATAGATGCTAGGAGTAATCACGTCTAAGAGGAGACCTACTTCTTACCCATACACCACACTGCCCTCTGACATCTCTGTCCCTGTCTCAGCATCACCGTCACCCCTCCTGCCCAGCCTTCCTGGGTTTCCTGATCCCAGCCTGTGGGCCAGTCCCGCATCATTTGTATGAGCTCCGCCAATGGAATTCTGATACATCCCTCTTTTTGTTCAGAGATAATTCTATTGATTATATCCAAAAACCCTACCTGATACAGAAATTATTTTTAAAGAGTGAGTTGTAGACAACAGGTTCTCAAAGAAATAGGGGGAAATTTGGAACTAGTCATCTGTCTACATATAAAGCAGAAGGCAGTGAAATTCCCAATAATAAACACAAAGGGGAATGTAGAACTTCCTAAAGTGGCTGCAAAAACTACAGTTTCCCCACATCAAGTTCTTTTGAGAGAAAGGCTTTGGGTGGCTGGACTGCTTCTGACCTGAACAGAGCATGAAAAATGTTAGAACTTCAGACGGTCAAAAGTCAAGTAGCAGCATTTAAGTAAAAGAAGCAAAGTGGGCGTGGGCATTCTAGTAAACAGCAGGGAGCCACATGGTAACCACCTGGGCTGAGCACAGCAATACTGATGATGGTCAGCTGAGGATTTCCTGGAACCAACATACACATAAGCAGCCCAAAAGGGTCCTACTTTGTTTGTAGGACCATAATATATTGGTTTGCAAAAGACTTTTTCTGCTCATTTAATAAGAAATTACCTGCTTTGTAATTATGGCAGAGAAAAACTTATTCCTAGCCTTCCCTGAGTAATCAGTCATTATTCTCAACTTGAATATAGAAGAGTTTTATTGCTAGTAATTAAATCATGAGTGCATCTGTACTATAAAGACTATGAAGGAACTTTCATATTTATTCTGTGACTTTGTAGTTTAGATCAGTTTCATGTGTACATATGTCCATGCATGGTTACTCCTTCACCAAAAATATTTACATATTGTATAACTTGCTAAAATCTTCTTTGAATGTTTTAAATTTTTAATTTAAAATTACTCTGAGAAACCCAAGCTTATTTCACCTTTGAACAATAACATAAATTCTAAAAGGAATCCAAAGTTTCTTGTGAAAGAATTTGGGGTCTTCTTATTTTAAAGAAATGGCTTCTGTGAAAATGAAAAAGGACTTTCCAAGCCAATGAGGCAACGAGTACAAAGTCCACTTTTATCATGTGAAGCAGCTTCCAACACCATAAGGTTCTGTCAACAAGCAGTGCAACACGGTGTATGGTGGGTTATGGGATTATGGTGTGGAACAGAGTAAAAAAGATGGGTGTCCACAATACCTGATCTTGAAAAGGTCAGGGGAGAATTAGGTCTATTCTTCAATTTCTTCACTTCTTCCCAAATCAAAAACGTATTTTCTAAAATCTAAACATATTTTCTAAAATTTATAACCAACTTTATTGAGATATAATTCACATTCAATAAAATGCACTCCTAATACACATACAATTCAGAGAGTTTAGAAAAATGCTTATGTCTATTTATCAACCAGTATAAACAAGATATAAAACATTTCCAGCACCCCAGAAAGTTTCTTGTGACATTTTGCAGTCACTACCCTCCTATCCCAGGCCTCAGGAAAATACAGATCTGTTTTCTGTTACTAACAGAGTGTATTTAAAATGACAATTTAAATACTGAATGAGAAATAAGTAATTGTATAAGGCCAGCTCTGTGAAGGACAGTGGACATTTGTTACCACTCATTTAAGAAACCAAGACTGATATCCTAAAATAACCCTCATAAACATGCCCATCTGAGTGAGTATGCACTGTATCAATGTTACTACTCAAGGTGCCAGCCCACAGTGTTTGCTACTGCTCCATTTCAAGAGACATGCAGGATTTACAAGTAGGGGCTTAGGAACTTTTATAGCAGTTTGAGACGGCCATGTCATCCAGCTACATGATCACTTTTCACAGAAGTTCCATTTTACTGTATTTTATAAAAGTATTGGTCAGCAGCAGGGTGGGAATTTAAAAACAAAACAAAAGCTGGCGCTTCACCACAATCAGAGAAGTACTCCTCAGGCTTCCAGTGGTTTGGTTTTCCTCCTTCTGTTCTTTGAGGAATGGCTTTTAGGCTTTTAAAAGATACGCACTGAATCTTAACGCTGGAAATACATGAGTATTGGTCAAGATTTTAAAAATATGTAAGTTGAGAAAGAAATCCTCAGTGACTCACCTAGAATTAAACCAAAACAAGTGTCCAAGCAAGGGAAAAGTCATTCATAAGGAAAGGCTGAGGAAATCACTGCTGCCCATTGGTTGATTTAAGCTACTGATGCAAGTAGCCATTACTTCAACTAATGGTAATGAATCTTCTGATGAGCAATTTAGTGAAAATGTCCCCAATGCTCCCATTCTGCAAAAGGCTCAGAAGTTAAAAAGAAAAAAGGTATTTATTTTCTAAATTAATGGTGAAGAGATCATTGAGTAAAAGCAATATATAAGGATATTCTTTGGCAATAATAACTAATAAATTATTCTTAAAATTGCTAATATCTTGTGTCCTATAAAATGATTTACTAATACTAATATTGGCAGACACATATGGCACATTTTATGTCAGGTACTGTTCAAAGTGTTTGACATATATTATTTCAATTAACCTTCATACCAACCCTATGAGGTCATCACTATTATCACCATTTTACAGATGAAGAAACTAATGAAGAAGCTGAGTGACTTGCCAGTGTAACACAGCTACTTCATAGCCAAGCTGGGTTTTAAACCCAGGTAGTGTGGCTCTCAAGTTTACATGCCTAACCTCTGTGTTTGCCGTCTCTCTGCTATTGAGAAGCATAACCTTCACCACAGAAGCCATTGAATGAGGCAGCTAGAAAAAGAGAAGTACATCAATGTTCTAACTAAGGCATTTTCCCACAAATTTGTCACATCATTCAATAAGTTAAGGCATTGAGCATTAACTTCTTTTTCTTTCCTAGAAAATTTTCCTGGTGGCATTCGCTAATCATGCCGGGTTTATCTAGCGTCATAATAATCAACTGAAAAACTAAAGAAAAAATAAATCACAAACCAATTGGCATTTTTAATGAGGTTAGACAACTATTTATTTTTCCTGCTTAAATAACCATCTATTTTGAGTGCTATCAAGCTGTGGTCTACTTTGATAATGGCCTAAAGCCTGATCCAAAAATAAATGCTAATATGAGACTGCTGCTATTATGCTTTATTTCTGATGAAGCAAGGTGCCAGTCCTATGATTGAATTTCTTCTCTTATTTTATGTCTCTCTGGATCCAAGCACCACACACCCTCTATACATTTAATATAAATGATGCTGCATTTTGGTCATATTACAGAAATCCTATGGAATTTTTAAGTCTGGAAGACTTTGAGGGAGTGGAAAACATCTACAGAATTCAGATTTTTTCATGATATTTCCACTAAAATAGGATTGATTACTTCTGCCACTGATCGAAATGAGATGTTTAGCTTTTGACATTGTATATATTTGTGCGTTCATTTCCCATCAATTCAGCAACTAGACTCAAAAACAGCATTCAAATATATCAGCACCAAAGAAACTATGTCTTCCCATAGTTTCCCATGGTGACAAATGCCTCTTAGGAAAATTTCCAGTTAGATTCCCCTTAAAGTTAAAGCAGTCACTTGATAAAAAGAAAAGTATAAAACCCTACCCCACACTTTTCTGAGGTTGATTCACAGGCTAATGTGTAAGTTCTTTTCTATCCATCGTGAATGTAATACAAATGCAAATTTTGAATTAGAAAGAAAGTAAATTTGGGGATTAAAAAGAAAGATTATCTGAAAAATCCATTCATTTCACTTGAAGAGCATCATTAAACATGTACTATGTACTGTAATAAAAGTATATTATTATTTTCCACACAAGGATTTTTCTATTTGAATAACGGCAGAGCATAAAATGTAAATTTCAAAACATTTACATCTGAAAGCACGATACATGTCCTTGGTAAAAGCAACAAGAGAATTTTTGTACACCAGATTAGTGACAGATTAGTTCCATTAACATTTTAATTCTCTGACAGTTGAAGAGTCCCAATTTATCAGCTGAGATAGTCAAAGCTGGCCAGAAAGCAATTTCTTCCAAAATGAGCAGAAATATCTCGTGAAAACAATGGATGCTAAAATATAAGAACTGATGTGGGACATGTCAGTAGTGGTTTGGAGTATCACATACACTACTGTATATTTTAGCTTTGATTTTTTAAATATAGGAGTGACAAAACTGTGTTCCTCTAATTGCAGTTACCACTAACGGTGAAAGCATTAAAATGTTTAGACATTTCTTAAAGAGGCAATCATTCATCAGACATCCTTAAAGAGATTTTCTGTCCTCAAATTTGCCCCTGTGTATTTACTGAGTGAATATTATGTGCCAGCCACTGTACTAGCTTACTGTAGACAGAATGGTAAACAAGATATGGTTCCTGCCTCTCAAGACAAACAAGTAAAAGGCTAATATTTATATGATTTAATCATCTATACATACAAAGTTTGATTAAATGTGTCTATAAAAACAACAGCACATTATTTGAATAGCTTCTGTCTGGGAAAAAATCAAAAAATATTATTTTTCATTTTTTATTATAGAAAAATTATTTTTAAATCATAGCTTTAAAAAGTAAGATTAAAAGGAAGTGCGTCAAAAACCATAAAAGAAGTCTTGAGAATGAAATGTCTACAGTCTTTGAAAAGCTCTGACATATTCATGGAAATCTAGAAAGCCATATGCATGTGTAAGTCTGTGGACATGTCAAGGAAAGACATGAGAAAACCCTAATATTTCCCCTCTGGCTTACCTTGAGATTATTTGAAAGCAGGAGCAAAAGCTAAGGCACAGTTGTAAACTGCCATTTAAGGCATGCCCTAACACACATGCAGATTCCCTTGGCAAAGATAGGAAACAATGTTTCAAAGCATTTAAGGAAATTTCTGGCCAGACATTAGCTGACCAGTAAGTTAACCAAGCAGAGATTTCAGTGGTTCCACATAACAAAGGTTATGGATTTTACAGAATTAGCTCGTAAAAGTCACTAAACAAAGAGCAACAACAAAAAGTGATGGTAAGGCTGGAGTCTAATTTCCAGAAAAAACAATGTACACTGATTTTCAGCAATATAACTATCCTAATGCTTCAGGGATAAAGAGGAAGCTCCTGAAATCCTAAAATGCATACTTTCCTACCCCCCAGCACCACACTATGCCTTGATTAGCCAAGGAACTAAACTCATTATGCCTTTTTTTCCTACCTGACCGTTACAACTAGAAGCCTGAGGCTCCAGCCATCCCTCATCCATCCCCCAGTCCCCAATCCCTGAGAGACTCTGCACGGTCCCTTTTCTTTCTCCTTCTCTCACCTCTCTCCATCTCTAATTCCAGAAATCCTTCCACTGTGCCCTTCTGAACTCACCACCCATCATCAGCAAGATCCTCCATATTTTCAACCTTGTCCCTAAATGTTCCTTTCACCTTCTTTATAGAACAAAAGCCTGGCTCTCCCCAAAGACACCACCTTCCCCGTAATCCTCTCAAGAAATGGCTCTTTTTCTCCCGCCGTCCTTGTACGATTCCACTGAAAGGCAGAGTAGATATCTTTCTTCTCCCTCCTTCCCACTCTTATTCTCCATCACTTTTCTCCAAAACTTTCCAGCTTTGAAGACCATGTGATAAAAAGAATACTGCTTGTAAGTCCTCATGGATCCCCAGATCATTAGCCTACATTTCTTGATGACTTTGGCTCACTTTAGATCACTGTCATTCTCCCGTAAGACTGAGATTCCCTTCTGACAATTCTTGGAAATTGCGATTTATAGCAGTCTGATCTCTCAGTGTCTTTTTTTTTTCTTAACTTTTAATTTTATCTTGGAGTAGAGTTGATTAACAATGTTGTGTTAGTTACAGGGGTACAACAAAGTGATTCAGTTATACATATACATGTATCTATTCTTTTTCAAATCCTTTTCCCATTTAGGTTGTTACATAATACTGAGCAGAGTTCCCTGTGCTATACAGTAGGTCCTTGTTGGTTATCCATTTTAAATATAGCAGTGTGTACACGTCACTCTCGGTGTCTTGATCTCTTCTCTACGACGATCTCGCCCACCCGCTGTACCTCAGCCTCTCCCTCCCGTGGTGATGTCCCAGGTCTGTCATTACCAGTAGCTGTAGAACAGGACAGCATCTCCTGCTCAGCCCTCAGCCTGCAGCCCCAGATATATGAGAAGAGAGCTTCCCTGGTCATCAACAAAAGCCCCGACAGCAATGCCTCGGAATAAATGACCAGGGACTTGGAGACACTTATCTGGCCAAACTTGCTTCTTCTACTTGAAAAATAAAAGATGAAGGGTCTTTTTGTTCTATATGGAGAGGCCCACATGAAGATGAACATCAGTGCCTATTTGTATTACTTGTATCATCATTGGTCTCTTAAATAAATGAAATACATCAACTGTATAGTATCCACTCACATTCCCCACAGTGTCATTTAAATAAACCAACCAACCAACCAACCAATATAAATAAATAAATAAGCCGGAAGGAGTGGGAGATCCCAGTGTAAACAAACAAAAAAATTGCAGTTCCCCCAATAAAGTCAACTCTGGCACTTGGTGATTTAGATTTACTTTTTGTAAACAGTCCACATGAGATGGACTTAGTGTGTTACCCTAAGGTAGAGTTATGATTTTTAGCTTAATTTAATTTCAGTTCTGAATATAAGTCAATATCAAAATGCAAGGGATTGAGTTTGCCCTAGCAGAAGAGCACTATTCACTAATTACAGGCTTAATGTTAAATTAGGTCCTATTTCTCTGCAGCAGCAAAGTAATCAGAGGAGAATCCTATGCCTCTGTTAAACATTTACATTAGAACTGCCTAATTATGCCAGGATTTGTTTGGGTAGCACTGGCAGATGTTCTGAAAGGCTGTGGAAAACGCAGTTGCTGTTTCATAGGAAATGGGCACCCACTTAAGACCATCCTGATACTATAGCAGGGTACATGAGTGCACATGTAGATGAAAAAAATGTACCAGGTTTTTTTCGATATAATTCAGTAAAGTGGATCATCTGAGCACCTGTAAGGAAGCTATTTGTTCTCCATCTGCCTCAGGAAAATATTGCAAGGGTTCCCAAGGGAAGTCCACTAAACTTGGATATTTCCACAATTGAGTGTTATGGAAGAGGAAGGTGATGTAAATTATTACAATCAGAGTTTTAATCTTATTTTTAAAAAGTAATAAACCCACTTGAATTTCCATAGTGCCAACTGACAGTACATTTTCCAAGACTTCTTTATGCAACATAAGGCATGAGATTTGAGAGACTATGAGATGGTGCTGGTCTTAAGCCCCGGTGTTTTGTAGCCGAGTGGGTGGCACCCTGCCAGCCATCTCTGCCGAACAAAGGAGAGAACAGAGCTGGCTCTGTTTTCTGTTTTTCCTCCCATACTGGTGTACTTGGGCGGGGGGATGGTAAACTGTGGGCCAGACAAGTGACAGATGGCATGTGTGCCCCAATGAGACTTGCCAGTGCAGGAGGCTCTTCCTTCCCACCATGCTCAGGAGCTGCCATGGCTCTACATACAAGTAAGATTGTTCCAGGAAAGCTTGCTTGAATGGACAAGCTTGGCACTAACCCTGAGTCTGGCAGATTGCCTGAAGGACCCCTATTTGACTTACCATAGTTCTGGGTCATCACTGGACATTTCCTTTCTCTAGGAGGTATTCCAGAACAATAAAACTACTTCTCACTACTGCCAAGAACTCCCAGCACTGACTTTTCCTTTCTTTGAAGTCAGATTATTCCTGAAAAAAGAAAAATTAAGTTTAAGAAAAGAATAAAGAAAAATTTAAGTTTAAGGGAAGAATAAAATTCTCCCTTACAGGCAGTTTTGGGAAAAATCCGATGATGTAATCCTGCTTCCCTTCCAACCTATTGTACCTTCCCATGTCACTGGCTTTCTACTGCCATCCTTCCTCCCAAGCTCTGTCCTGCTGTTGTTCTCCCCCATCCTACCCCACCCAGATCCTGTTTCTCTGATTTTATAGGTAAGAAAGAAAAAATTCCTTGAAGACAGTGGCTGATCGGTTCCCAGCATCTAGCACAATGCCAGAATATAATAGATATGTAATAAATGCTTATTGAATAAGTTTAGAAAGTGCTATATGATATCAAGAAAATAAGGAGAAAGAATCAGGACTGTCTATGTAACATAACATATATCCCCCAAAGAAATAAGCCATATTAAAACAAAAGCTCCATGTATTAAATGTCCACACTCCTCTTCAGTGTTTGTTGTTCTTCCCACCAAAAGGTAGAGCCTATTTCTCCACGCTCCTTGAATCTGGACTGACTTTAAGTGTCGTTGACCCAGAGAACATAAGGTAAGGTACGTCCTAACCCTTACAAAACCTAGTCCTTAAAAGATTTTGCAGGTTCTGCTCTTGTTCTCTCGGAAGCCTGAAGCCGGTACATTCTGAAGAAGCCGGGTATAGCCTCCTGGGGGATGAGAGGCCACTTGGAGGACAGCCAAATTGCTCTAGTCAACAGCCAATGCCAACTGCCAGACGCGTGAGTGAGGCCAGCTTGAGTGAGGCCCCTGTCGAGCCATCCACAATCAGCAAAAGAACCACCCAGCTTGCAAACTAGTAGAACCGTGAGAAATAATCAATCATTGTTGCCTTGTTGGGGGTCAGCTGCCCAGCAAGAGATCCCTGAAACACCCCGTGCTGTCCGGGTCGTCAGTACCTCTCCTCCCACCGCAAGGGTCTGGAGCCTACGGTCCTCGGTAACAAGGCTGCAGCTACTTTCTTGAGTTCAGGGTACTCCTCAGGGTCCCCCAACCAGCCCCTGCTGCTCTCATCCATTTTCCTAGGATCCTGTACCTTTGCCTCATACCAGGAGCTTCTCTCCTTATCTCGCTCTCTCCAACAAATACATCTGTTGAATGGTCTGCTTGGTTTTCATTTGAAATTTTTCCTTGTGAACCTACTACTTGGGTCACCCCACCTGAGTTCCATGGAAGACCCCACAGCTCATTGAACCTGACCAGATTCCTGGGACACACAATGCCCAGGACTCTGCTTCTTCAGGAAGGGGGTTCTTCAGATCAATGCTTTAAGTTTCTTATATTTTAATATAAAATATTTTATATGAAATATTTAATATTTTAAAGAAAAAAAAGGCTATGGATAAATGTCACTCACATAATGAAATACTAATTATGAAACATTATCTTGAACACAAAACTGTACCCTCTCTCTATGTTCCATTAGGGCCTTTATTACTATTTGTAGTAAGTTTTTGCCGTTATATCAGCAGATGCTCACTGGTAACTTTCAGGAAGCTCTTTACCAACTGGTTTTGTTGTCATTTATTATCCCAGGAGTAACCTTCTCTGTTTACTTGGTCTGCAGTGAATGCCCTTTGACCTGGGTCTAGAGTCTTCTTCTGTGGTGATATTCATCTCATTAATTCTCTAGATACTTTGACAATAATAGTAATTTCAAGTTACTTTTAGTGGGAACATTCATTAAGTGCTTGGGGTCCCAGCTGAAAATGACAACAAAGCCCTTCCCAAAGTCCAGAATTAGTGTGACCACTAACCTGCCCCATGGCTGCTGCTGCCACAGAGGGCTGTGTTTCTGCTCCAGTCTTTCACAGTTGCAATCACTGCACCTGCAGATTCAGCTGCTGTGTCAGTGGCAGGTCATCGTGGCAGGTGGCAGTGGAAACCACTCTTCTGCCCTTCCCTGGTCACCAGCTTTCTCTCCAGGTCATGGGCTCCCTCCTGAATGTTCACTTACAAACTGAAATCAGGAAATAGGCTCTGAACTGAGCACTAGTCTTTCTATTTAGTCTTACCCATTGACTGCCACCCTCCAGAAGAGTTACAGAGGCTGAAAGCTTTCCTAGGAAAAACGAGTCACTCAGTGGCAATTATCTTCGTATAGAGACATCATGCCTCTGTGTCAACAACAAAAGAAAGGGCATGGTTCAGTGTCCACGCAATCTAAATGCATCTGGCAGAGTGCGTATTCCCCTTCCAGCGTACTCTTTCTCAGGTAGATTGCCCACCTCCACGTGACTTAGTTGTTCTTCTGGGGCTTTATCTTGTTCCTTTGTCTGGAACATCTCTTTCTGCTGTTTCATTTTGTCTAAAATTCTATTTGTGTTTTTATGTATGTGGAAGCTTAGTTATGTTCTCGACCTTGGAGAAGTGGCCCTCTGTAGGCAATGTCCTGTGTGTCCCAGAAGTACACTCTACTCTCACCACCCAACGGCCGGGAACTAGCTGGTCCCAGGGTAGATTCTGACCAGAGTTTAAGAACTCAGTTCCGAATGCTGTGGGACTGTGTACTTCTTTCTTCTGGCGTCTGCCCCCTGGTGGGTGAGGCTGGTCTAGAGACTTGTGGAGGCTTCCTGCTGGGAGGGCTGTGGATTTGGATCTTGGCACAATGGTGGGCAGGGCTGTGTCAGGGGGTGTCTAGAGGCGGCTGTGAGCTCAGGGAGTCGTTAGGCAGGCTGCCTGTTGATGGGTGGGACTGTGTTCACGCCCCGTTGATTGTTTGCCCTGAGGTATCCCAGCACTGGAGCCTATAGGCTGTTGGGTGGGACCAGGTCTTGGTGCTAATGTCCCATGTAAGGTGTCCTCCTTCAGATGAGTACTCCCAGATATGTTTGCCACCAGCTTGTAGGTCCCCAGAGAGAGCCACAGCCACAGCGTCACTGCTTTTGCCCTGGGTTCTGGTGCACGTGAGACCTTGTGTGTGTCCTCCAAGAATGGAGTCTCTGTTTCCCCAAGTCCTGTGAAACTCCTGTGATCAAGACCCACTGGCCTTCAAAGCCAAATGCTCTGGGGCCTTCTCCTCCCAAAGCCAGACTCCCAGGCTGGGGAGCCTGACGTGGGGCTCAGAACTCTCACTCCTGTGGGAGAACTTCTGCGATATAATTATTCTCCAGTTTGTGGTGAATAATTATATTATATAATTATAATACCTCCACTCAGGGGGTATGAGATTTGATTATATCACGACTATGCCCCTCCTACCGACTCCTTGTGATTTCTTCTTTGTCTTTGGACGTAGAATATCTTTTTTGGTGGGTTCCAGTCTTTTTTGCTGATGGTTGTTCGGCAGTTACCTGTGACTTGGTGTTCTCGTGGGAAGAGGTGAGCTCAAGGTGTTCTAAGCCTCCACCTTGTCTTTTCTCCTGGTGCGCAGCCCCAGGGGCGGACCTGGCTTTGGAGGCGGGTGCATCCCTAGCACCAGAGGTGGTGCGGCCTTGAGCAGGGTCGGGGGGCTGGGGTCAAGGGTCCCTGCCACCTTCCCCTCGGGTTCCCTGGCCACTCAGTGACGGCGGAGGGAAGAGACACTGAGGCGGGAGTTCTCCCCTTTCAGTGTAAATTTTTACATTTTATAGCATAATATTAATGTAAAGCAATTCTTGGGAAGAGGCTAGCAGGGATGTGCCATAGGGATGGTTCAAGTACGAACTTTCTGTTTCCTCGGCTCTAGAGTTTTGATGTCCTATGTAAAGAGTATTTCTGATGGTTTTAAATAAGGGCCACCTCCAAGAGGAATTGGTGGAAGAAATGAGAGGAATAGTTTCTCTCCCTCTCACTGTCCCAGGACTGAACCAAAGGAAGATGCTGCAACCGGTAACCTGTCTGATGCCCATATTTGATCCAACCTCCTCTAAGGAGGCGTTGTTAAGAAAAAGGCACCAGAAGAAGTGCAGCAAAAAGTCCCACCTACACAGGTAGACACACAGCATCTGTCCCAAGTGCAACGGCTCCCATCCTCTGGGATTTTGACATTTTCTGGGAAACCAAGGGTGTGGTAGAGAAAAAATTGCATGAGTTTTAGGTTCCGACAGACCTGGGTCCTAATCTAGGATTTGCTACTTTCTTCCCTCAGAATTTTGGCAGATTCTTCGTATTCACAATGTTGCTTTACAGTGTGTCATGAGAATGAGGATAAAAATGTAAGTAAAGTTTGAAATATGGTAGCTGTTATTGCATCTGTAAATGATTTTATGAACTAAATCACTTTGCATTAAATATAATTCACAAAACTCAAATACATTCTTTAATGATTTCTCTATAGCTTCTTTTAGTTCTTTCAGGCTGCTGGGATATTTTTCTATAATATTTGCTCACCCAGCTTAGTATATTAAAAGAGAAGTATCTAAAGCAAACTACACCATTATGTTACCCAAAAGCCCACTATTTTATGGAAAAGTGTTTCTTGCCTCCTAACCTGCGCTGCTGGCTGGCCATGAGTCCACTTTCTTCACAGCAATGCTGTCACAGGACCTCAGGCCTCTATACACAGGGTCCACACTTAGTCCTAGGGATGCGTTGAAGACCAGACTCCGCTCTGTGCTAAAGCTTCACCAGAGGATCACTGTGATCTCAGAAGGCTGAAGGCCATTCCAGAGCCTTCTGGAATTTCTAGAGCTGAAATAATAACAATGGTATTAACAACAACCATTGCATATTGAGTGCCGACTGCATATCAGCCATCGCAGTAAAAGTTTTATGTTCGTTGTCAACTCTTATCCTCGAAACGACCCTATGAGGTATTGCTACCCTTTTTCTACAGGCAGATATTGTGAAGCTTAAATGAGTTACACCACCCAAGGCCACGTGGCTATAGACAGTGGTAGAGTCAGGATTCAAATCCAGTCATGTAACCCATTTTATTCATGTTTTTCAAATTTTTTTCAGCTGCAAATACCTTTTATCCAAACATTACCCAGATGCCTAAAAAATAAAACTGACAAACCCAGCTGGTGAGGTTTGACTGGCGTGTGGCTGCTAAGAAATCCTCAGGGAGCCCTGGGATCCGGAGACATAGTGAAGATTATTCACTCACGAAGAGGCCCCCAAATGGAAAAGTCTTCTGTGGAAAGCTTAGCAGCGTCAAGGGCCATGGAGTTCTTAGGAAAAATGTAAAGTAACATTAATGGAAGTGTTGCCGTGTTAGGAGACTCTGTAGCCTGGAAGGTTTCCCGCTGTTTAGCCAGACCAAGCTCCTCCCTCTTCCATTCAGCCACTTACACCTGAGAGCAGAAGGGCACTTCACCCACTTCCAAAGAGAAAAGAAAGTGTGGGTCGTCCACTCTCCAGCCGGGTTGGCTAACAGAGAAGAGACTTAGAAAGAGGATCAGAGGAAAGAAATAATCCCAAAGAGACGTTTTGACATAAACTGTCTACACACGCACGTGCACACACACACACACACACACACACACACACACACACACACGGTTCCCCCGGAGGTTTGATCTGATAGCACCACCATTCAGGGAATGAGACTCTTTAGCCAGCCCCTCACCTGGATGACTGCAGGTTTGCAGGTGTAGCACTAACCTTACGCTGCCTTTATTCAGGGCAATCTACTTGGGCATTGCCAACATTTTATTCAACATTTCTATCATCTTTATGTCTGAGTGGTCTGTTTCAAACTCTGTTTCCATTTTCATTGCTTTTCTCAGCTTCAGCAGTTCTGATGTTTAATATGGAAATGGTCATTTTCTTGGAAGCTGGAATTTTCAGATTACCTTTGAGAACTGTCATTTTACTGAAAGAGGCTTTGATACTCAATGAGGGTCAGAGGATTTAGCTGAGTTTCTCTGATGAACATATAAAGACACTCTTCTCTATGGCCTGGTGATTAGACATGTTTTGGTGATTACTTTCTAGAACTGTGTTGGCACTGGTAGTTCTCAGATTAGGGAAGTTGCTAACCCTCCATCCTGCACCCTGAATGACAGACTTTGGCAAATAGTGACAAATAAGGCAAGATCTAATAGTCCATATGCACACTTTTTATATTTTTTCTGTAATCATTTATTAAGGTGAGCCAAACAAATTAGAGGTAAAAGATGAACAACTTTGCTGAGAAAGAAATTTAGAAGGAGTTCGCAATTACTTTCAATGTGAGACACACATTGCAACTTCCTTTTCGAGATTTCAATTGTTCAGACACTCCTGAAACCGGTAACAGCCAATATTCTGGATTTATTAAAGCTGGAAGATGTAGAGAGGAAATATGTGCATACATGAAGTGCACAAAATTTTAAATTCTACCTCTTCATCAATGTAGTACACTTCTAAGATAGGCCATATAACATTTATCTGACCCATTACTAGAGTATTTTATTTGACTTTGAAGCAACATCTCTTGGGAAATGTCAGAGCTTGTTTAAAAATCTTTTTCATGTACCCTGGCTGGGAATCCTTCCAAAATGCTCTGCTCATCTATAATCCACACCTGTTCTGTAAACAACCGTGACTGTTCACCTGGAAAATAAGCACCAACTTGGATTCTAAAGTAACCCCAAGTGATTTCTTCATCAGAAAGAGAAAATGAGAAGGAAAACATCAAGCCTATTAAAATATTAATAGAACTTTTACAAAATCATTTTACTTATGGAAAAGAAAAACACAGCTTTAGAGTAAGAGAACTATTTTAGTGACAAATATGTTTAGTTTAAAAAAAAAAACCAATTTAACAGAATCCTAAAGTAGGAATTCAGAGGTAATTATTCCTATCAAAAAATCACTATAGGGACTTCCCTGGTGGTCCAGTGGTTAAGAATCCACCTTCCAAAGCAGGGAACATAGGTTCAATCCCTGGTCGGGGAGCTAAGATCTCACATGCCGCAGGGCAACTAAGCCCAAGTGCTGCCACTAGAGAGCCCATGCGCTGTGTAGCCCGCGTGCCGCAACTCAGATTCGATGCAGCCAAAAATGAATAAATAAATAAATACTTAAAAAAAAAATCACTATACATTTCACTGAGGATTTTTGCCATAATTTAATAGTTGGGGCTCCTATCACATTTAAAATAGTATTTAAGATATAAAATTGAAGGTAAAATGCAATTGCGTGTACATGAATTCGAGAAAGATTAAATCTGATCTATATTACTGGCAAGCAGGTCAGTGGTTGTCTGGGTTGGGGAATGGGTGTAGGGAATAATTGAGGAGGGGCCCAAGTGAAATTTTGGGGGTGATAAACATGTTCTATATCTTGATTGCAGTGGTAGTTTCATGAGTGCAAACATTTGTCAAAATTCACTGAATCATTCACTTAAAAGGGGTACATTTTATTGAATGTAAATTATGCTTCCATAAAGATGACCTCTACTCCAAAAAGACAAAAATAAAACAAAACAAAGGTATGCACAATATTCCAAATATATATATATATATTTTAAACCAAGATATATCTTGAACTTAATTATGAGATGTAAAAACTTTAATATGTCCCCAAATTATCCATATTTATTGTTTTTATATCTCTTTTTCTGCCATGCTCCATTACCGACCTCTACTGAGCATTAAGTCGATTTTACAAGAAAACTTATGTCTTATCTTAATAGGTTTCCTTTCTACTAGTTACTATTTCTTCACAAATATATATGCTTATTCAAACTATTGCATATAAGTAATACATTTCTATTAAAATCCCTAGTAGAGCAATCTGCAGGGTCAGGATAATCATATGCCCATTAGAGGTGCTTAGTGGACTTCAAACTTATTTGTCTTGGGGTGCAGTCTACGGAAACCATTCTCATCTCGAGCTTTCACTTTTTTATTATACTTTTAAAATATATCTCCTGTCTTCAAAAATACTGGATCTGTATTAGTTTCCTATTTCTGTTTTAACAAGTTACCACAAAGTTAGTGGCTCAAAACAAGACAAATTTTTAATTTTTCACGTTCTGGAGGTCAGAGGTCAGAAATGAATTTTACGGGGTTAAAATCCACATGTTGGCAAAGCCATATTTTTTTGTGGTAGCTCTAGGGGAGAATCTGGATTTTTGCCTTCTCTGGCTTCTAGAGGCCCCCTGGCTTGTGGCCCCTTCTTGCATTTTCAAAAGGCATCACTCAGGGAATCCCCTGGCGGTCCAGTGGTTAGGACTCTGCACTTTCACTGCTGGGGGCCTGGGTTCGATCCCTGGTCAGGGAACTAAGACCCTTACATATATACCCAAAATGATGGAGAATAGGCGCTCAAACAAAAACTTATATATTGTTCATAGCGGCACTACTTACAATAGCCAAAAGTTGGAAGCAACCAAAATGTCTATCAATGGATGAATGAATAAACAAAATGTGTATCCATACAATAGAATATTATTCAGTCATCAAAAGGAATGAAGTATTGATACATGCTACAAGATGGATGGCTGAACCTTGAAAACATTATGCTAGGTGAAAGAAGCTAGATGCAAAAGACCACATGTTGCATGTACATGTATTTGAAATATTCAGAATAAGCAAATCCAAGAAGACAGAAAGAAGCTTAGTGGTTGCCAGGGGCTTGAGGGAGTGGGGATGGAGATTGACTGCTCAATGGGTAAGCGATTTCCGTTTGGGGTGACAAAAAATTCTGAAACTGGACAGCGGTGATAGTCGCACAACATTGTGAATGTACTTTATGCCACTGAACTATACATGTTAAAATCATAAAAATGGTAAATTGTATGTTTTGTGTATTTTACCACAATTTGAAAACCTAAGTAGAAATGATTCCTGATTCATGTCTTTCAAAGTTTCTTTTTATACATATGACACACTTGTATCTCATTGTTATTATACACTTAGACATTTTCAAACCCTAAGTCAACCTCTTCCCCACACCTAAGCAGAGTTTACTCAGCAGCCTGTAGATGGGATATTCAAGTGTAAAATGGGCTGTTTTCAGCTTCTAGAAATTCACATAAAGAAGGTTTTAAGTCTGATTTCTGTAATAACACCCACATCATTTTCTTCTACTGTGAGTCATTAAATGTTTAAATGACATTCTAATGAAACATCCCAAATCATCCCAAATGTTAATATCTGACTAATCGGCAATTTTTTTAAAGATTAAGAGAGACTGTGTATGTGGAGATCATTTTTAAAGAGTCTTCCTTTTCTTAGACACAAGCAGCCGTTCTGAGCTGACCTTGAGAGAGAATTGCCAATCCAACAATTTGCATATGCAATGTTTGCCACTGCACTTCCTTCAGGAGTAAAGCAGCTCCTTGAAAATCTGGCCTTTTATCTGCTAGCAAAGTTTATAGATTATAAAATTACCATTTTGCTTTTATGAAGATTGGATAAAAAGGGATTCTGTGTAAGATGTACTGCTGAAAAATAATGTTCGATCTTATGTTTATTATAACACAACCTGCGTATAATTGCAATCATTGTTGCTTTTGTTGTGGTCATCCATGTACAATGCTTGGTGTCAGTCTATTTATCTCTTGTAAAAATAAAATACAGTGTGTGTGTGTGTGTGTGTGTGTGTGAAAAAAAAAAACAAAAAAACAAAAAAACAAAAACAAAACATGTTCCATGAGGTAAAGGTAATACTCTCAAAATGAATGGAAAGGTAGACATTATCAGCAGAAAAATAAAAACTATTTTTAAAATGAAAAAAAAAAAAAAAAAAATAACACAACCTGCGTAAACCCAGTTGGCCCAATAGACCTCTGAAGTATTTAACAAATAGTGTGATTATCTCCATTTCACCAAGGAGACAGTACAGCCCAGGGGAAGCAGAGAAAGTCCAGATGTCCAGCTTCCAACACCAGGGCTTGAATTCAAAAGAACACTGCTTCCAACATGTATTCTGTCAACGTCAGCCTCATCCGGTTTGTTTTTGTAAGTAAAAGTTTCCAGAATAAATTAGACTTAGAAAATACTGAACAGTATATCCTGCTTTTGAAGCTTGGGCACTCATATGAACATATTAAAGGCCCTGAGAATTCCTGCAGTGGAGAAACTTGTTAGATTTTGTTTAGCTTAGCACATGTTTGCTTCTAGATTTCATTATTCCATGTAATGCTGTTTGTATCCTACAGAAAACTCTTAATATAAGATACTCTAAAGGACTCATTAGAATTTCATGTACACACTGGTACTTATTTTTATCTTACCCTTGATAATTAGCCCATAGGCAGTAATATGGTCTAGGGTATTGTAGAACCCTGAAGCTCATCTTTACACAGCCCCTAAATAATGTGCTATCTTCTGCCAATTATGATTATAAACAGGTGAATTACTTAATATTGAGTATAAGAATCATATTGCCATCATTAACTTCTACCACTACTTATACATTTATTGGAGAGAGCAGGTGTCCATAAAAGCAAGAAAAGGAACAAATGTCCATTCTTCACAGGATCCTCGTGGGTCATATGATAATGATTTGAAGAGCTACTGCCAGAAAGCACGTGCTAGGAGTCATGTTCACTGACCAGGAGTCCTGCTGGGGCATGGGGACAAGGGCGACTCCTACTCCGAGACTGACCTGCAGACACTCAGGGGAAACAGATGGCTCAGGGTATCAAGGGAGAAGAGCAGGTGTCTTAATCCTCTTCTGCAGCGATGGCTCAAGTTTTCCCACGTCTGTGAGATCAAGACCCTACCCTGGACAGAGCAGCATCTCCGTCACACTGGCAGAGGCTGGCAGCAAAGGGAGAGGTCTGGAGGGCGGTACATGCGAGGGAGTGTGTGACATCGAGCACACCTCTCCCACTACTGGCTGCTCACTCCCTAGGCCTCTTAATTTGTCTAATTGAAATCTAAAAGTAATTGGTCATGGTAAAAAAACAAACAAAAAAACAACCCACGAGACCATCTTTACCAAGGATCACCAACAAATCAACTTTACTGTTTCACAGTTGTCTGCACAAAAGGAAGCATGCAGCTTTCAGACCTAACACTCAACAGTAGCAATTGGCTTCCTCCAAGGTTCATGCAGGTAGAGATGAGTATTGTAAGTAAACACAAGCATGTGGACACAGTTGGAATCACATTTAAATTGCATGGCAAACTGCTATGGACTACTAAACAGCAGCACCAACCAAAATGAATTCTTTTTTTAAGCCTTTTGAAATCGTGTATTGATGATAATTTGATTTTATTTAAAGTATCCCCAAAAATAATAAAAAGAAAAATACTAATGCATGCAATAAAGTGAAATAAAATACCCATAGCTCCCAAAAGTTGCTTTAAGATATCCCAGGGTACCACAGTGAACTCACAGGGGTTTTGCAGGATATTTTAAATGTTCAAGGGAAACAGTGCTACTCAAATCTGCCAGTCACCCTGCAAACTATTAGCTAGAGTTCGTTCATATTTTCAGTATTCGATTGTGCCACCTTTCTGTAGACCCTATCATATCTTTGCAAAGCTATGTTTTCTGTAGTTGCTATGACAAAAGGCAAGTGCCTCAACAAAAATCAGTGTGGAACAGAAAATGAGGGTGGAGGTGTCTAATCCGATTCCCAGCTAGTTGTGAACGCTTCTGACTGTGCAGTCACCAGCGAGAACAGGAATCACTCCTTATCCATCTTTGCGCAACGTCCAGCAGAAATGCAATGCCTTGCATGAGGCAGGTCCTCCCTAACTATTTGTGACATGTTACTATTGGATAAATACAACAGAAAGTAGCACATCACTACAGAGCAAAGTGCTTATTACATTGTGTATACAACAGTGGTGAATGTGTTTTGGAAAGCAGAGCCTGCGCTAAGGAATTTGTGGGAAAACCCATTTGTTCCTATGGGACGAAGCAAGAAAATCCACGTCATCTTTTCTGACCCATCTGAGATGCCCTTTAGGCCCCAGGGTTCCTCAAACAGCTGGAATAACATGTGCAAAATAGTTTCATAAGTGAAGGAGGAAAGGCATCACCGAATCAACCAATCAACGTTAAGAATAGGATGGGGACTTCCCTGGTGGTACAGTGGTTAGGAATCCGCCTGCCAATGCAGGGGACACGGGTTCGATCCCTGGTCCCGGAAGATCCCACATGCCGAGGAGCAACTAAGCCCGTGCACTACAACTACTGAGGCCTGCGCGCCTAGAGCCCGTGCTCTGCAGCAAGAGAAGCCACTGCAATGAGAAGCCTGTGCACTGCAATGAAGGGTAGTCCTTGCTCCCCGCAACTAGAGAAAGCCTGCGCGCAGCAATGAAGACCCAATGCAGCCAAAAAAAACCCCAAAAAACAAAGAATAGGATAAAGGAGTCACTAAATGTTCACATGTTCCAAATGTCCTGTGTCCCAGGAAAAAAGAGAGGTGGTGTGAGAGACAGGAAATGAGTAAAGAATGAGAGTCACAGAGACTCCATTATGAAAGGGGAAGGATAGGAGGGGAAGGGACATCGTTAAAAAGTAAAGCTGTGTGTGTGTGGCTTCAGTAGCCGCACCAGGGATGGTCTGGGAAGGAAGGGCTGACCAAGAGGAAAGCAGCACCTGGGCTGAGACTACCGTGGTTCAGAAGGGGAAAGAACTCAACACAGCCCCATTCAGGATGGGAGGGCAGAAGAATCTGGCCATGCTGTCACCATGATCATTGTTCCCCAAATGTGCTAAAAAAAAGACCACAGTAGGCACTGGAGGGGGTTTAGATAGTAGTGGAGGGGTGTCTCTTTCATTGTAATGGCTATATACATATTTGTATGCATTTCCTTGTGTTCTAAACATATACCTAGCATCAAACACTTAATATCACAACATTATTGCTGACAAGAAGGAGGACAGAGTAAGCTACATTGTTACCCACCAGACACATACGGCATGGCCCGCAGGCATGCCCCAGAGCTACTAAATGTGTGAGCTGGTGAAGACATCAGGTAAATGTTGGAGATCGGAGAAACACTGTTTATGATGATTCCCCAAGAAACTGGCCCTGGCCTTTCTCAAATTTTGCAGGACCTTGTTATACAAATTCTTGTAACGTTGCAAAGCCTAACTTTGGGGGAAAAGAACTTGTTTGCTGGTGCATCTAGATAGGAGAGCAGTTGCTTTGAAAAATGTGAAGAGAGCAAGATAAACATTTCATGCCCGGACGTGCACAGGTTAGAGCTCCCCAGATGTAAGAGGAAAGAAGAGTCCATAGGTGTGTGTAGTAGTAATATCAGGCTTCTGTATATTATGAATACCTAACGTGGCACAGGTCTAATAGGGAAAAAAACCTTTCTTTAATCATAAATTGTATCATTTTATGCCTGGTTGTTCCTTTTACCACAAGGAAGAAAAGAGTTTGCATTCATTAGAGTAAGTTTACCATTCTAAAGGAAGAATAATATTTTTATCATTTTCTTCCCTGAAACATGAGCTTCAGAAAAATTTTTAAAAGAGTAATATTTTCTGTTATTATTTCCCCACACTGATTTTTCACGATTTTCAAAGTATTTCCTGTTTTTAGTGCTGTAATCCACTTATACCCTCCTCAGGGAAAAAGATGGTCAAGGAATATTTCTTGGTAAATGCTCTGAATTTATTCCAGCTTGTTTTGTAATAAAAAATATTCTGGAACATGTTAGTTGGTAGAAATGAAGCAAAGATGGTAGAAATAAGCTTTTTTAACAAGACCTTATTTCACACGTAGAACATGTTGAAATGCTACTGAGATGGGAAATCAAAACAGAACTGAGTGTTAAGAATTATTGAGAAGAACACTGTGTGTGTGTGTGTGTGTGTGTGTCCGTAGAAAAAGAGAGCTGTCCTTACTCACTTTAAAAATGTGCATTTTCTTTATTGAACTAGAAAACAATATTGATTTCGAGTATTCTCATTTACCACTGAATAATTTTCCCCAAGGATCAGAAAACAATGCAATAGAAGATTTGTTGATATAATTAATTATAATACTATTGAATTAATAAACTACAAATAAACCCATGTCTCTATGGATGCAAGTGTGATCTATTAAACACAAATATATCCTAACAGTACCCCCAGCTCCAAATCCAAATGTATGCAAAAATTAAAAGCAACAGCTACCTATAATATTTACAATCTAACTTCAGAATTCACTCAAGAATTGGTCTAGTGTATAAACGAACGTTGTAAAACATGATAGGACCCATCACTGCCAGTGTGAGGCATATATAGAAGACATCAGAACACAAGGTTGAAAATGGTTTGTTCTAAAATGGGATCATAAATGAAGGGGGTAGGAGGTGAGAAGACAGAGATCACTGGGCCAGAGGGCAATTGAGAAGGCTTCATGGAAGAAGTGGCAGCTGATACGGACCATGAGAAGTAAGAAGTGCAGAGGTAAGTAGGAATGGGAGAAAGAAATTCTAGACAGAGGAATCAGAATAAGCAAAGCAACAAAGAGAAAAGCATGGGATGTACAGCCTTCAGGAGAATGAAATCGGTTTGGAAAAAGCCAGTGTATATGAAGGAAATTACTCATAACAGCTAAAATATGCCAGAAACTGTTACATTTTATATATAGTATATCATTTAATCCTCACCACAATCCTATGAGGTGGGTACTATTTTATCACGATGTTAAAATGAGGAAATTAGAGCATTAGGGGGATTAAGAAACTTGTCTGAGTTTCTCCAGGTGGGAGGGGACACAGCTGATGTTCAAACCCAGAAAGTACGAGTTCAGAGCCTGTATTCTTAACTGAAGCATCATATTTTACCCCAAACTGAACTCAGCACCTTCTGCCCCAGTTGTGTTTCTCCTCCTGGAGAAGAGTGCATCTCATTTCAGTGTTTTAAGCTGCATCCATCCACCCAGGGGCTGACGCCAGAAATCAGGCACCATCTTGACCCCTTTCTCCCTTCACCTCCACATCCCATCAATGGCCTAACCTGGGCTTGTTCAGCTCCGTAGAGCTCTCAAGACCTCCGCACTCCTCTCCATCTCCCCACCTCTCCTATGGTCCTGGTCACCCACTACGGCTCACCCGGGCTGATGAACAGCCTCCTATGTGGCCCCTCAGCCTCCAGTCTTGCTTCCCTCTGAGCAGTGGTCCTCAAAATGTGGTCCCAGGACCAGGGCTTCAGCATCCCCTGGGAGCTTGTTAGAAATGCAGATTCTTAGGCTCTCCCCAGATCTACTCAGAGGTGGGATTCAGCAATGGGGGTTCTAACAAGCCCCGCAAAGGATTCTGGCACACACTGAAATTTGAGGTCCACTCCCTCAAGTCGTCTCTCTCTACACTGCAACCTGGGCACACTTTCCAACTGCACATTAGATCAAGCCCTTTCTTGTGCTGATTAATTTTCACGCAATTTCAACTTAGGTGCTGTTTCTTTGGAGAAATCCCCCTACTCAATTCATGGGGGTTCCTTGTGCGTCCTCCCTTGACCCCCATACTTCCCTACCAGAGCACTTATCATACTTGATTAGAATTGCTTACCTGTCTGTCTCTCTCTCTTAGCTGCACACTCTAGAAAGGCAGGGATGAAGTTTGCCTTGCTCATCACACATCCCCAACACTTAATCACTTGTGAAGGAGAGGGAGGGGAGGGAAGGAGGGAAGGAGGGGGGAAAAAAAAAGAATGGATGAAATGACAGCTAAGGTCATGTTCTAGAAATCCTGAATGTCAGGTTACAAAGTTAGAAGTTCAATAGATAATGCGGAGTTATTCAAAGTTTCTGAGCCGGAGGCTAGGAGGGGGGAATGGTTGAAATGCTCAAACCACAGGCAGAGGATGACTCATGGTGCAGAGGACGGGTTGGGCAGAGTAAGGGAAGCAGGAGAACAGAGAAGTCCTGCAAAGGAAGACAGTGAGGGCCTGAATGGGTTTTATGGGAAAAGGAACAGAACTGGACCAATGTTTCTTGGCTTTGGATTATCTGACCAGAGCAACCCAGAGGTGATACAACCTGGAAAATGCTGATGATTCAAATCCAAATGAATAAAAAGATGGTGACACTATTAGCAAAAAAATAATAAGTGTGGAAGTAAACTAAGTTCTGACTGAGGGAATGATGACCTTAGGGGTGGGTCACATTCAAGGTAACTGGTAACTGTGGGTTATCTGGATAGAAAGGTCGGGTGTAAATGTGGAGGTGATGGCCTCAGGAGGAAGAGAAGCCTAAGGAAGCAGGCTTGGGAGGCATCTGTAGAGAGTTCAGGGTGGAAGCCACAGAGAGCCTGGTGCTGGTGATGGCTAGTGATGTAGAGAAGGTGAAGGAAAGAACTGCTATTTGCGGGTGGGAAGGGGGGCAGACTTCTTAAGAATCATTACCAACACACATAAAAGTTAAAAAAAAATAAAAATTGTAAACCCACCAATTAAAAAAATTCGTTGGAGTAGGTAGTATTTCCTACCTCAGTTCCACTCTCCCGGGTAAATAACACCGACGTGCCTACTGGTATCCTCTCCAGCCTTTTCCTTTGCTTATTCATACGGAGCCTAAGGCTCTCCTTGGGGTCCACTCCCATCTCAAAAATCCATACCCTTTCAATTCATTCTCCAGCAACATTTAACAAATACTAGAGGGAAAATGGATTTCTGAGCTCAGAAGCATACAAACCCATAGTTATGATTGCATAGAGAGAGGGAAACATATGAAACATTCATGCACTGAATTTTTTAGGCCTGAAGTACCTTGTTAAAATGTAGCTTTTTAAAATCATACACTCAAATATTCAAATGCCAGTTTTTAATGGAGGAAAGTAATTATAAGCATTATATTAATTATGCATTTAAATACTTCAGGTGGTTGATTTGATATGCAGTTTGGGTTACTTTACTTTCCTATAAGTATTCAAAATAAAAAATAATTACCCTAGAAGTCTATAAAAGCTTTTACGAATTTAGCCTGTCCAGTGGAGGTAAAGAGTTATCAGTACCCAGTGAGGACACTTGGATCGTTAGCGTAGACCCCTCTCCAGCAATCAGGAGAACTGACTAATAAATCAGCTTTTTGAACCATATAGACAGAGAAGAACCATGAAGAACATTTTTGACTCATTCTGATCATCTCTAAATCTTTGTAGTCACAGCATAGCATCCCTGGGAATAGTAAAGTTCAAAGGAAAAGGGTACTTATTGATTCTGCGAGTAAGAATGAGTGGCTAATGCCTGTCCTGTTAGAATGTGAGTTCCATGAGGATGGTTTTATGTTGTCTTTTTTCCTATTGTGTCCCTAGACTTTAGTAGCATTATACAGAGTACGTGATCAATACCAGTGGAAGGAAACAGGGGTGGAAAGAGGTAGAAAGGGAGCAGGGGAGGGAGGGAAAGAGAGATGGAGGGAGGAAGCCTCCCCATTGGGACCAACTATGAAAACCAGACCACGCCAGACTACATTCAGGTACATAAGGTACATTTGTTTTGTGTGTGTGTGTGTGTGTGTGTGTGTGTGTGTGTGTGTTTTAATTTTATTGGATTACACTTGATTTACAATGTTGTGTTAGTTTCAGGTGTACAGCAATGTGATTCAGTTATACATATACATATATTCATTCTTTTCAGATTCTTTTCTCATGTAGGTTATCACAGAACATTGAGTAGAGTTCCCTGTGCTGTACAGTAGGTCCTTGTTGGTGGTTACTCACCCTCTTCATATTTTCTTTTAAAGATGAGGAAGAAAGGAAGTTCTAATTCCCTGGAAGCATTCCTTCCTGGCCTGTCATCACCAGGGAGTTATGCTTGGCCTGCTCTCTGTAGGGTACCTTCCCAAAAACTATTTTCAAAATTATAAAGTCAGCCACTTCATATTTTTTAAGCATCTGACCAAGGATCTCATTTATTTTTCCACTCTACGATGAACAGACTATCTCAGTTGTGAAGATACTTAAAATACTAAAATTGTCCTTAGCAGAGCAAAAGTTGGGTTAAATTTCATATCTACCATATTTATTTTAGGAAGATAAGAATGTTCCCATCTAGATATTATTGAAACTACCTTGGTGAAAACTTTCCTCAATAATCTGAGCCACTTTCCTGTAAATGTTATTTTGAAAAATATATGGCCATTTATAAAGCACTTTTAAATATATTTTCCGAACAATCATGGGAGAAAATAGGAAATCCCATTCTACAGATTAGAAAATTGAGGCTGAGAAGTACTTAATAACATACTTAAAGTTACAGAGCTTGGAAGAGGAGGAACAGATATATGAACTGTGATCCATCTGCTTTTTCCAATCAGCTAGCTGACTCAGAGAAAAAAGAATTTTTTTCTATTATTCGTATTTAATTCATAAACCAAGGCAAGCATCTTGCCACTAGCTCTCATTTTCTAATCTCTCACTAGGTTAATATAGAAAACACTAGCTCTGTAAGAATGGATTAAATTCTCACAGGAGCGATTCCTCAATGTGTTTGAAAACTACACGAACCATCAATACTTCCGCTTCAATTACCTAAGCACCTAA
This sequence comes from Balaenoptera ricei, assembly GCF_028023285.1. Taxonomy (NCBI): domain Eukaryota; kingdom Metazoa; phylum Chordata; class Mammalia; order Artiodactyla; family Balaenopteridae; genus Balaenoptera; species Balaenoptera ricei. The sequence goes on from NC_082655.1 coordinate 74,115,182, forward strand.
AAAGTCTTTTCTGTGTGTTTCAGAATGCACAGCTGTCAAACTGCTCCATCCATTTTATTTGTCTTGAAATTAGTATTTGTGTATCTTTCCATTGCTGATGCCTCCCCTTGACCTTCTAGACTGAAGTTGCCTTCAGAAGAGACAAAATATAAATGTAAGTCATAGTATTCAAAGGCAGGAAATGGCCAAAAGCAATCATTTGAAAACACACAACAAAAAGTAGCAGTTGATGATTCTTAGAAAGTCAACTTGTTTCAAACATGAGGAACTTTTTTTCAAAATGACCAGGAGTAAGGCAACAAGTTCAGAGTGTTTGAAAATCTTGAGGAAAAGGAATCTTTCTTATCCCGGCAAAGAGTAACTTGGTCTTTTTGTAGTGTTTAGGATTTGGCCATTCTAATAGGTGCGTAGTAATATCTCATTGTTGTTTCAATTTGCATTTCCCTGATGACATATAATGTTGAGCCTCTTTTCATATGCTTATTTGTCATCTGTATATTTTCTTTGGTGAAGTGTCTGCTCAGGTCTTTGGCCCATTTTTTAATCAGGTTGTATGTGTTCTTATTGTTGAGGTTTAAGAGTTCTCTGTATGTTTCAGAAAACAACCCTTTATCAGATATGTATTTGCAAATATTTTTTCTGTCCTGATCTTCAATCTTTCAGCAGTGTCTTTTGAAGAGCAGAAGTTTTTAATTTGAATGAAGTCCAGCTTATCAATTATTTCTTTCATAGATTGTGCCTTTGATGTTGTATCTAAAAAGTCATCACTATACTCAAGGTCATTTAGATTTTTTTCCACAGAGCTGAGGGATACCAGGATATGCCACCCCAAAGTATGCTTCTTTAGTATATGGATTATTTTGAGCTAAAGGCCACTGAAAACTATTAGATGCAAGGAAAGTTCTAAAAATTGGGCACAGGTTTTCCTTTTGTAAAGTAAATTTACATTTATAAAGAAAATTTCCGTTTGAGAAGTCTTCCTCTCCCTTACTAGGAGGAGGAGAACTAACAATTCTTTTTTTTTTTTTTTTTTTTGATGAAGACAAGAAAAGAGAAAAATCCATTTATTTATTTGTGCCTTTTAATGGTATTCTCTGTGTCCATTCCAAGAATAAGACAACCACACCAGGCCAAGCAAACATGGACACAGAGTTATAATGCTCCTTTACGTACTAAGTACACAGCAGCAATTTTATGTGGCCTTGAACTTTCATCAAATCTGTTTCCGGGTGCTGTCAATTCCTCCTTTAAAAAGCACTACTGTACATCAGCAAAAATACAGGACTCAAAATATGTAACAGGATTGCTTAGTGGAACAAGAGATAGCATTCCCTGAGAAGCATAGTAAAAAGTCTACAGAAAATCATATGTGATATTTAAATATCTTATTAATTGTTAAGCAAATAGAACATCTATCTTGGAACTTCATGTTAAATGAAGGTAAGGTTAACTTACCTTTGCCCACGCTCTTCACTAGAAGGAAGCAATAGCAGAATAACTGAGGCAGAAGAATGGATAAGTGACCTGGAAGACAGAATGGTGGAATTCACTGCTGTGGAACAGAATAAAGAAAAAAGAATGAAAAGAAATGAAGACAGCCTAAAAGACCTCTGGGACAACATTAAACGCAACAACATTCGCATTATAAGGGTCCCAGAAGGAGAAGAGAGAGAGTAAGGACCAGAGAAAATATTTGAAGAGATTATAGTCGAAAACTTCCCTAACATGGGAAAGGAAATAGCCACCCAAGTCCAGGAAGTGCAGCGAGTCCCATACACGATAAACCCAAGGAGAAACACGCCGAGACACACAGTAATCAAAGTGGCAAAAATTAAGGACAAAGAAAAATTATTGAAAGCAGCAAGGGAAAAACGAAAAATAACATACAAGGGAACTCCCATAAGGTTAACAGCTGACTTCTCAGCAGAAACTCTACAAGCCAGAAGGGAGTGGCATGATATACTTAAAGTGATGAAAGGGAAGAACCTACAATCAAGATTACTCTACCCGGCAAGGATCTCATTCAGATTCGATGGAGAAATCAAAAGCTTTACAGACAAGCAAAAGCTAATAGAATTCAGCACCACCAAACCAGCTCTACAACAAATGCTAAAGGAACTTCTCTAAGTGGGAAACAATTCTTATCAATGGAAAAATGGCACCTACTTAAATCTGCATAACAAACTTTGCTAAACAACCCTTGTTTCCCATACTTTTCCTGGTCACCTTCCCAGAACCTATCCTGCCCAGATGCCCAAAATGTCTTTTCTTTTGTTTTGGTCTAAGCTGATATATAAATCCAAGTTCTAACCATCCCTTTGAGCTTCTCATCTCTGGATATTCCTATGTGTAAACTCATGCAAATAAACTTCTGTTTTTTTCTTTTATTAATCTGTCTCTGGTCTTTCTCATTTACAGGAACTCAGGTAGAGAAGCTTAGATGGGTAGAAGAAAAGATTTTTTTCCTCCCCTGCAGGGTCTAATTTTGAGGACCTGCTTTCCAGTGTACCTGGTGACCAAAAATGAATTACGCAACCTCACTGAAACTCTTCATTTTAAAATGGGGAAAATTATTTATATGCATGTGAGACTAAATGAGGCAATGAACATGAGGACTCTGGTACATTAAAAAGTAAGAACATTAGTACTTAAGGGTTTTAAAGGCACCAAGAATATCATTATGTAACCATGCAGGAAGCAGGAACCAACCCTAAAGAGACTTAATACCAAAATCATTTCCACTTCACCTTGTTTTCTGTGTGGCATGAGAAAATACTAGCTGAAGCTAACTTGGGACTTGCAAACAGGGACCCCGTCCTTAACAGCTGTGAGGCCTTGGGAGAGTAGAGTAATCTCTCATGCCTCAGTTTCCTTGTCTGTATGGGGTAAGCGGTAGTTTCTAGCACCTGGAATTGTGAGTAATAAATGAGTTAACACAGAAGAGGTCCTGGCACACAGCAAGGGGTCATGGAAGGTTAGTAAAAATTATTGTTGCTATTGTTGTTTTTGTTTGCCAGCTGCAGGCCTGTCTGAGCTGTAAGTACTAGAAGGTTCTGGTTGACCTCTCCTGCTGCTCACTTTCTGTCAGCCTTTCTGAATCTGTGTCTTTGCCTCAACTAGACATAATATGAGGCTCAAATGTGAGTGTGGGTGTATTTTGATTTGTACTGTATTTATGTATAAATAACAATTTATTGCACAAACAATTTCTTGCTTCTGTTTCTGCAATGAGTTATAATTCCTTCCTGTTTCTCTCTACTCACTCACGTTCACTTCCCTTTCCTCATCCTTACTTCCCCACCCCTGCCAGAGTCAAACCAAACTTAGCTGAAATGGCTTTTTATTGTGAATTATCTGTGCTGGATCAATAGCTTTCAATGGAACAAAAACGTTTCCTACCTCCTTGAAAGCTCACTTTGCTTTTGTTCCTATACTCATTGCATTGTTAAGAAAACAATCTCATTTTAAGAATAAATTTACTTGCAGAGATATTCAAAACAGCCAAATCTGATTAGTTCTCAAAACCAACATCAATTTGGCATTTCCAGTCATGAAAAAAAAAAAAAGCAATATTACCAGTTCTGTAGTAGCTTATAGTCTTTAACTAAAAAAACAAACAAACAAAAAAACCCAAGAAACAAACCAAAAAAACAGACATCACAGACAATATAGAATTGTTAAAAGTGCAGGTTTGAACCCTGACCTGCTACTATTAGCTCTGTGACATTGAGCAAATCACTTGACATCTCTGAGCTTCAGTTACCCTAGCTATAAAGTGAGGATAATAATGGGTACCTTTAGTGCCGTCGTGAAGATTAAATGCAATAATTGCCTTGAAATGCTTAGTACACAGGCTGGTCTTATGAAATACTAACAACTAATTTTAAGTCAAATGATTTTAACTTTCAATTGTCACTTTTAAATACATCTGAGCTTTGGAATGTACCAAAGCTTTTCTAAAAATCTTTATTTAATCCGTTAGCTATGTGTACAACATAGGTAGTTTTGTTCTAAACTATTTCACATGAAATAGTCTCTCTTGTTTGTGCATATGACCCATTTGATCTGGGAGCTGGTGTCTCCCTGAACTAGGGCAAGGATTTTGAGCCCTATTATCATGCATGACCAGTAAGAGATGAAAGTAGCCTTTATTTTTCTTTCTGAAACTTAATACAAACTGACGGACCATAAGCAGCCATTTCTGCCTCTGTGTCAGTTCCAAGGAGCACACCACACTTCCTGACCTCCCCCTGACCTGAGTTCTTTGCCATCCCTCTGGGCACAAATGGAAATTCACTCCCCGGCTCACAACCCTTCAGTCTCTTTGCTTTCCCTCCTAGATCTGCTAAATAAAAAGTGGCAAACTTCCAGGTCCCTCTCAAAACATTGTATAGTACTTGATTGTTAAAAAAAGAAAGAGAGAAAGAAAGAAAGAAAGGAAGGAAGGAAAGAAGGAAGGAAGGAAGGAAGGAAGGAAGGAAGAAAGAAAGAAAGAAAGAAAGAAAGAAAGGGAAAGAAAGAAAGAAGACTACATATGATTCCTGCCTCTCAGAAGTAGCTGTTAAGACCACCACACGGTGCAGCATGGGGTACACAACTCCTGGAAAGGGGCAGCTGAGGATGACTCCAAATTTGGTTGGGATGAGTGGACCCCTAAGATGCATCTAATTTTTCCATTGTCATGTGGCTACTGAGCTGATCATGTGGAAGAGAAACTTTCAGTTCAGTCTTGGATAAACTTCTTGGAAATTGTGTCAACTTGGGCAAATTTTACATGATAGGCAGGAGTGAAGATAGGACCTGCTTTCATCTGATAATGTTTGTAAAATATCCTCTGGGGACTTAACAAAAAGATTTCTTATTTTTTTCAAAATTCAGAATATTAAAGACAATTAGATAAAAAGATGAATGTTGAATGTCTCCAAATCTGCTCTAAAATTTGCCTCTTTGGTGTTAAATTGTATCTAGCATTTCCAGTGTAACTCTGAATTCCGTATGGAACTAAGCATAACCGATGTTTTGTGTGTGCAGAAGCCATGTGCCCTACCTGAAAATTTCTAAAATCCAGTTATTCTTTTTTATTATTAGAAGAATAATTAGAGTAGGGTTGCCAGACTTAGCAAATAAATATACAGAACTCTTGTATTCTGAAATTCAAATTTAATCAAGGGTCCTGTATTTTACACAGTGACCCTAAGTTAGAGAAAATTTTTTAAAATAAAAAATAAATTAAAAATAAAAATGGTAATGATCACATAGATGGAGGCTGGGCAGGGGCTGGTGTCAGATTCATTGACATCAAGAGATCAGCACAGAGATACTGGACCCCGATTCTGCAGATCAGAGATACCCAAATAGAACCAAGAAACTCATTTTAGTATAGACAATAAACCTTTATAAACAATAAAGCTTTAATATCTATCATTAACATAAAATGCTTAAAAACTTACAAGGACATACCAGTGATATATTAGAAAAGTTGAAAAGTGTTATGAAATAAAGTTCACCAAGTCCAAATGGCTTGAGTGAAATAAATGGGAAGATACAGAAAAGTAATTGATATATTGTTATACCCCTCAGGATGACACTGCAAGTGCCCAACTAGAAAAGTGACAGCATGGCTTTCCGTGAATCATGAGGATCCATATGCAGCCTGAGACTGTTTGTTTCAAGATGATTTGAGAAGAACCAAGAAGGTATCCTGTTTCAACCCCAACTGATATACTGCAATTCAATTCTAGCACTACGCGCCTGGAATTAGTGCACACTCCACAAGTTAAAATCTCGGTCCTCCACATGACTGTCCCCACCCTCAGACACCAGCCAAAATGTCAAGGGGTCCCCAAGCCACCTGCACTCTGGGCCACTGGCTACAAATTTGGAGGTTCCTACAACCTCCATCGGTTTCAATTATTCACTAGATTGACTTGCAGAATTCAAGAAAGAGTTATACTTCTTATCACAGTTTTATTATAAAGGACACAACTCACAAACAGCCAAATAATGAATCCCATAGGTCTGGGAAGGTCTCAAATATGAAACTTTGTGCCTTCTTATGAAATCATGGTGTATCAGTTTCCCAGCACATCCACGTGTTCACCAACTAGGAAGCTTCCCTGAGCTTCAGTGTTCAGAGTTGTTACCTGGATTTCATTGATTGATTAAATCATTGGCCACACGATTGAACTCAATCTCCAGCCACCTTCCCTTCCCCAGGGGTCAGGCAGCTGGAAGTCCCAGCCCTCTAATCTGTACTTGGTCTTTTTGGTGACCAGCCCCCATCCTGAATATATCTAGGGTCCGACCGTGAATTACCACATTAGCATAAACTCAGGCATGATCCAAGGGCCTCGTGAATAACAAACACACTTCTGCTATTTGAGAAATTCCAAAGGTTTTACAAGTTACATGCCAGGAAGTCGCGACAAAGACTGGATAAATTCTTTATTATACAATAAAGGGTGAGCAATAAGAATAAGCGTTTGAGGGCTTCCCTGGTGGCACAGTGGTTGAGAATCCGCCTGCCAATGCAGGGGACACGGGTTCGAGCCCTGGTCTGGGAAGATCCCACATGCTGCAGAGCAACTAGGCCTGTGAGCCACAACTACTGAGCCTGCGCGTCTGGAGCTTGTGCTCCGCAACAAGAGAGGCCACGACAGTGAGAGGCCCACGCACCGCGGTGAAGAGTGGCCCCCGCTCGCTGCCACTAGAGAAAGCCCTCGCACAGAAACGAAGACCCAACACAGCCAAAAATAAATAAATTAATTAATTAAAAAAAAATTTGTTCATCTTTTCTTTACACTATTTCTTGCAACAGTATCTTCTAGATTTGTCTTTAAATACTTCACACAAAATTCTTCTCAGTGAGGAGTTTTGCATGGCAAGGTGTTCAAAGCCTTTACTTTACATGCCTGAGAATATTTATTTCATGCCCTCAGATTTAAATGACAGTTGCATCAATATAACATTCCTATGTTCTAAGTTTTTTTTCCTCAATTCTTCAATGCTTTTAAAACACTACTCCACTCTCTATAGACATCTGATTTTTGTTCTTCTATAGTCTTCTCTTTATATATGTGGGTTTTAGAATTTCCTCTTTGTCTTTGGTGTGATTAAATTTTACTATAAGCTGTGGATGTTTTTCCTTATCTCTTCTCTTTAGTATTCTATGTGTCTTTACAATCTAATGCCTATTTGTTTTTTTAAAATTAATTCTGCAAAATTTATTTATTATTTATAAATACATGAATAAAATAAAAATTTAAAAGGTATTTGTTTGTTTATTATTTCTTCAAATATTTCTTTAAATATTTCTTCCTCTCCATTAATTTTTGTCTCTTTCTGGGACCCCTATTAGTTAGATATTCTACTTCTATCTTCCATATCACATAACTTTTATTTTATAATTTTTGTTTCTTTGCTCTTTCATCTCTTCTGGGAGATTTTCCAAGTTTGGTGCTCCAATTCACTAATTCATTCCTTGGCTGTATCCATTCTGTTACTCTTCACACTGATATGTGCTTTATTAAAAGTAAAACTGTGGAAACAGCAAATATTTCTGCTTGGTTCTCATTTTCTTTTTCTTATTGCTAATCATTTTCCTGATCTCATTTTTCATGCTTATTAGGCTGCATTTAAATTCTTGGTCCATCTGTTCTGAGAGTTCTACCTCTTACAGAAACTGTAACAGTATGTTTTTCTTTGAAATGCTCCTCCATAGTCTTGTCATGTTGTTGAATGAGCTCTTGTTTGCCCTGAACCTACAGGGCAGTGCATCAGACAAGACCCCAGAGAACGTGAACTTCGTGAGCTCAGAGGAGGAGGGCATGGGCCCTGCATGGAGGGCCACGACCAGGAACCCACATCACTCAGTCAGCCCTCCTGCCTCAAAACAACTCGGCTCAGCTTCTGCACCCTTACTAGCCCCACGCATTCCAGCCACTCCCAGTAGTGTGGTGCCTGGGACCCTCTCTAGATGATCATTCCCCACCTGGTGGCTTTGGAGGGACAGAGGGGAGCGGGGAGAGCACTGCCCATAGTCAGTCCCCGCTTGTTTTTCTCAATTCTTAAGCATGAGACATTCAAGCTGCCCTGATTTTCCTCCAAAAGACCCTTGAACCAGAGCTCTAGGTTTCTGCAGGTGGCGGGGCTGGCACTGTCTGGCCCAAGGCATAGCAAGAAGAACAAAAGCAGGACTCTACGGCGTCCTTCCTATTTCATCCTCACACCACACCAGCATCAGCACTGCCTGCTACCGCTCACCCAGCCTCTCCCCGCCACACTCCACCCCAGTTTTGCCCCACCCTGTGGTTTCTTAGGTTTTTTTTGTGGTGTTTTTCTTCCATCATTCCTCCAGGGTTGACCTCTTTGGGGGGATACAGGGAAATCAGCACTCTGTAGAAACCAGAAACTGACCACTCTAGTTCCTTAACACAGCCAAATGAAAGTGTACACATTCTTTTGTGCACAAGCACAGTGTAACAACACCCCCCCACCCCGGAGTTGTCTGGGGCCAGCAGAAGAGGGCAGGGAAAGTAGGGGAGAGAACCCCCAGTGATTCTCAGCCCAGGATACTCAGCAGGAGTTGGCAATGATACACTTTTGTTATGAGATTGGAAACTTCAAGGAGCTGCTTGAATGGGGGTGCTGAGAACATGTATTTGAAAAGAATCAGTGTTGGCCCAGTAAAATTTTAAGGGCCTATCATTGTGTTGAGACATTTAATTTTCTTTATGTGAATACTTACCGGGTATACTTCCTTATTTTAGGAGCATATAGAAAGGAAGGGCAAAGCAAATTTTCCTTTTTTTTTTCTTTTTAGGCAATGCAGATATTCAGAAGGCATTTGGTTCCACAGGTCTGCAGCTTCCGGGATGCTTGGGTCACGCTTCACTTTACCAAGGACAGTGGGAGCCATGGCAACAGATGAAATTCATGAGAGAATAAGAGAAGAAAAGATGGAGGCTGGAACAGTAGAGGAACCCACCACAAAAAGCAGATGGGGAGGAGGAGCCCCTGAAAGAACTGGGGAGCAGCGAGAGGAAAAAGCAAAACCATGAGCAGGGGGATTTGAGAAGCCAGGGGAATCAAGTGTTTCACAAAGAGCAACCACAGCGTCTAATACCCTGGTCAGGTCAAGTACAACCGGGGATGAAGTGTCCTTGATTTTAGGAACAAGGAGTTTATGGAATTCAAAATGCTAGAGGCAGAAAGCAAAACTGAATTAGGGATGAACTGATAGTGAAGGAGAGAGCAGGTATGAGCAACTGTTCCAAGAGATTTGGCTGTAAAGTGGAGGGTATTGGAGGAAATGAGAGAGGTTTTCCATATTAAAGAACTGAGCATGCTCGAATGACTAAGGCAACAGATCTCAACCATGGCCAGGAAGTAACGCCACCTGGGAAGCTTTCATACATACCTGTGGCTAGACCCTGCCCACGGATATTCTGATTTAATTAGTCTGAAGTGAGGCTGAGGCGTCAGTTTTTCCGAAAGCTCCTCGGTAAGTCCAATGCAGCCGTATTTGGAGCCACTGGTCTAAGGGAAGGACCCAAGTGAGAAGGAAAGAGCGAAAATATAAGAGAGAAAAAAGATGGGAATTCCCTGGTGGTCCAGTGGTTAGGACTCGGTGCTTTCACTGCCGGGGCCCCGGGGAACTAAGATCCCACAAGCCAAGAGGCGTGGCCAAAAAAAAAGAGAAGGGGAAAAATGGTAACCACTGGAGTGAACGGGGCTCAGGCAGGGCAGAGGAGTTGGTCTTCAACAGGAGCGACATTTCTTCTGGTGGGGAAAGAGAAAGGGAGGAAGGATGGGTTCAGAATTTGGCAAGGGCACGGCTGAGATAGGGAAGGAAGCCCAGGAGTTCCTGTGTGTCAGGCTGCATTTTCTTTGTGAAGTAGGACGACAAACCATCTGCTGCGGGGTCTGGGGAGTAGTTGGAGAGGAGATTAAGGACAGAAGAGAAGGGCTGGAATGGTCGCTACAGCAGGAGCCTGAAACAGAATTTCTGACCTTGCTGAGGCCCCATAGGAGGCTGTGGTGGAAGCAGTCTATGCTCTTAGGTGACTTTCTCTGGCAGTGTTAAGACTCCAGGTTTTCTCAGACGGGCAAAGTGGACATTTATAGTTACATGGTTCATGATTGAGAGGCCAAGGGACACAAAGGAAAAAGTGCAGGTAAAGGGAGTTATAGGTGTGGATTGCAGAATCTGGGGAAGATAGAAAAGGAATTGAAGAGACAAGAGGGCTGGTGGGAAGAAAGTAGAAAGTTCAACAGACTGGAAAGATCAATGAGATTGAAAAGGAAAGTAGCAAGAGAAGCTGAGTCATGGAAGGGGAAGATAGCAATGTTGTCATCAGAGTAGATGTTGGAATTTGAGTCTTCAGATGTGCACGGAGCTGGATGATGACCAGGTCTGGGTACCGCCAAGCGTGTGCATGGCTGAGGCAATACAGGAGAAAAAGCACCAGAACTTTCCATTTTCCAGAATACCCACTTTCCCAAATATTTCAATTAAGTCTTACTTATAATTTATATCTATGGTTTATAATTATACTATAAATGGTATAAATAAATATACACTATATATAATATATAAATATAGTTATATATTATAACTATAGTTTGCCCAGCATATTTTTGAAAATATAATAATGAGGAAAAAAAGGAAAAAATGTATATACAGATAAAAAGGACTAGATGATCATAAACCAAAATGTTAACAGTAAGATCATGGTTAATTTTTTTTTCTTTTATTTTGTCCAAAAGTCAAATATTTCTATAATTAGAAAAGGCAGTACATTTTATATTTTAAAAGGAAATGGTTTACCCTAAATGAACTCTGGTCTTTCAAGATTATTAGTCTGGAAAGGAAATAATATTCTGAACTACGGAACATAGTGCCATGTATTAGCACAGAGAACCTAATGCAAAGAGTCACTGCAATGAGTCACTTTCTTTCCTGCGTGTTTTAACCTGTGAGATAGCAATCAGGCCTAATTATCTGGATTTATAAATATTTACTCTCAAGACAAGTTCCTTATGTTGATAATGTTGACTTAGTAAATGCAAGTTGACATTGATATATAACAAGACTTCCTCTTTTCTAGGTTAGGTATTCTACTGAAAGAACTTCAGGAAGGAGAGCAAGAATAAAGCGAGCAAAGAAGAGCTTCTCTGACTACCCAGTTTTAACCTGCAACCCCTTCAACAAACACACACACATTTCCTGTTCCCCTTTCAACCTTACTTTCCTCCCTAGCACTTATTAACATAGTATCTGTGCCACAGGAATGTGTGAAATCTGATATACACACATACACACAAGTATTCGTGTATCTCTGGTATAGATTAATTCAGAAATTCTGATTTACCTGGTCTGTGGTAGGACGTGAGTGTTGCTATTTTTTGAGGGTCCCAAGGTGATTCTTCCCTGTAGCCAGGACTCCCCATCATCAACTCAGTTAAATCGAAATGGAATTTTGGGAGGCTTGCTTCCTTGTTCCATGAATATCAAGACATTCTCTGGGCTGGTAACATTCCTGTCACTTTTGGTCCCAGCCACCTTGAATACCTGCTTGTTCAATTTCCTGATACACAAATTTTCAGTGTCTGCCTTTTTGTCTCTCCTTGAAGAAATTTAAGTGTACTAACCAAGTAAAAATGAAGAAAACAGATGCCTATGGTCCTTTGAAAAATGATTAAGTAAAGGGCAAATCACATCTCTTAGGTACTTCAAAAGGGCAAAATGAAAGAAATGCCTTGATGGAAAGGTTACATCTGTAAGAACTTGTCAAGGGCTGCTTGAAAATGTTTAATGGTGAGCACAGGGCCACAGGTGGCAAGAGTGCCATAATGAGATTGAACAGAAGCCCGGTAGCCACAGCTGGCAGAGGTCACAGAGGGCCGCTGTAAGGAAGTTCATCAGGGATTATGAAGCAGCAGCTGGCAGGGCTACAGGTGAAACCAACTCAGATGACATAAACTTTACATAAAAAATCACTTTCTCAACCAGCATCATCTTTTTTTTTTTCAAGTTTTGCTTTTGAAATAATTATGGACTTATAGGAAATTGCAAAGATAATACAGAGAGGTCCCATGTACCTTTCACTCAGTTGCCCTGGATGGTTGCACCTTGTGTAACTACAGTCCAATATCAAACCCAGGAAACTGGCATTGGTACCAGGTGGGTGTACAGTTCTATGCCGTTTTTATCATATGTATACTATCATGTACCATCACTACAATTGAGATATAGAAATATCCCATCATTTTCATTTCTCCGGGATAAATGCCCAGGAGTGTGGTTGCTAGGTCTTCCCAGTGGATTGATCTTTCTATCCTTATGGTCCTCTCTGTACCTGGTAATTCTCTTTGCTCTCAAGTCGGCTTTATCTGCTTTCTTCTGACTCATGTTTGCTTGATATATCTTTTTCCACTCTTTTACCTTTAGCCTATCTATATTGTTATAGTTGAACTGAATGTATTATATACAGCATATAATTGTGTCATTTTTTAACGCAAAGAAAATTACTAGACTATCTTTTTAGAGGTTTTAGTTTGATGGGAAAATCTTGCAATTCCCCTGTTATTAACATCCTGTTATTAACAATCCTTGCAATTCCCCTGTTATTAACATCCTGCATTAAATGTTCCACATTGGAACATTTGTTACAATTGATAAACCAATATTGGTACATTATTATTAACAAAAGTTCATCATTTACATTAGGGGTCACTTTTGTGTTGTACATTCTATGGTTTTGACAAATACACAATGTCATGTCCCCGCCATTCCAGTGTCACGCAAATAGCATCACTGCCTAAAAAATCTCCTGTGCTCCACCTACTCATCCCTCCCCCACCCCAAATCCTCCACAACCACTGATCATGTTACTGTCTCTGAAATTTTGCCTTTTCCAGGATGTCATGTATTTGGAATCACACAGTATGTAGCCTTTTCAGATTGGCTTCCTCTACTTAGCAATATGCATTTAAGATTCCTCCATGTCTTTTTACAGCTTTAGTGGCTCATTTTTTTTTAACATTGAATAGTATTCCATTATATGAATATATCACAGTTTGTTTATTCATTCACATGTTGAAGCCGTTCACATGAACCACCCCAGCAGGATTATCCCAGTGTCCTGGGACTAATGCCAAGGGGCAGGGAAGCCTCAGGCTGACCCAGGACAAGAAATGGGACTGGAATCTCTAACCAAGCCCACCATGCTCTTCCACAGATGCTACCTCCTTTCTAGCGTCTGCTTATTCTAAATAACTATGAAAGGCAGGACACACATTATCCAGATACGCATTCATTTATTCCATAAATATTTATTGAGCACCTACTATGTGCCACACGTTGTAGGTGTTGGAGGGACAGCAGAAATGAAGCAAGTTCTCTGCTCTCCTGGAGCTTATATTCCCATGTTGGGAGATAGACAGTGAATACACAAGAAGAAAGATACACACATATACAGTGTAATTTTATGGCAATCAATACCATGGAGAAAAGTAAAGCTGGACAAGAAAGTAGAGATTGCCAGGGTGAAAGGTCACAGATGTGTCGGGGAAGGGCTCTTTGTGGTGGCGACCTCTGAATAGAGACCTAAGAAAGAGAGGAGAGGGGCCTTATAGACCTGCAGACAAGTGCAAAGGTCCTGAGGTAGGATCATGTTTGTCATTTTTAGAAAAGCCAACCAGAGTGAGTGAGCAGGGGAGGAGAGAAAGTCAGAGGGGAAGCCAGGAGCTGGATCACGTGTGGCTTTAGAGGCCATGAACAGGATACTGATTTATGCTAAACCAGGTAGAAAGCTACTGAAGGCTTTTTGTTGTTTGCCTCGATCTGGCTTATACTTTCTGACAGTCACCCAGGAGGCTGCAAGGGGTACTTTCTGTGGAGGGTGCCTGCAGAAACTGGAGCACCATCTTCCAGGAGATGCTGGTAGTTTGGGAAGGACTAGCTGTGGTAGACTTGGTTGAGAAGAAGTGTGATACGGAATCCATGCCCAATTTAGAGCCGGAAGAATTTTCCGATGAATTAAATGAGCAATGTGAGAAAAACAGGAGCACGCAGGTAGAGGCTGAGTTTAGAGCCTGGGCAACTGGGTGAACCATGGTGCCATTTTCTGAAATAGACAACACTGAGGGAGTGGCAGGTGTCTAATGAGAAATCAAGAAGCTCTGATGTAGCAGATGCTTGACCTTAACACTTTTTTGAGGTAAGTAGAGGACTTTCAGGAATCCCGCAAATTCATAAATACCACCGTAACCTATGATTTTTCCCATAAAATACAGTATAGTGGCCTCTTCCTTTTGGTCCCTTAAAGATCTCTCTCTTGCTTGAGAACAGTTATGGCTGAGGCCAGAGAACGTTCTTGAAATGTCATAAATGTCCTTTTCTTATTGCTCCGTAAGACCACAAAGTGTACCCATTCAGGGTGTGACTGCTCCACACTAGAATTTGACATTGCACTCTAGTTTATCCAGAAATTTTAATTTTTAGCTAAGGATTTTTTTAGACATTTCACTTGCATCATCAGCATTAGCAGTAGCTTCTTTTTTGGCCGCTTTTCAAAATGAAATAGAATTGGTTTCACCTCACTAGGTGAAAATTGGTTTCTGAATATGGGACGATGACTCAGCATAAGAAAGCCAAGTCACAACAAGATTGCTAAGTGAGCTGGGAGCATCTCTCAGGAGCTAAGTAGATCATTCAGTAACATCAGCTTGCCTATACCTAATATACTCAACTGTATGAATCAGTAAAATTTGAAATTCTTTCAAGTTATAAACCAGGTTTCTGTTTAAACCTCACAGATGATTAAAACCATGAATTTTAAATGCAAAAATGTTTAAGTTGATCACATCCAGTTTCTGCTAATTTGTTTAACGTCCCATATGCTATCCATGAAATTATATGCTCTGAGACTTCTCCCCTTATGCCCTGTGGTAATGCAAAGCTTCCTTCCCCTGCCTACTTTTAAGAATTTGTTAAGACCTCAATAAAGCTTTAGATATCCTAAAGAAAATACGTTTGAACGGAAACAGAAAGACTTTGGTTCAAGTTCTATCTCAACCATTTACAAGCAGTGTGACTTCTGGAAATTTGCTTAGCCTCTCTGAGCATGTTTCTCCATCTTTCAGTGGGGATAATGACACCTACTGTGTGAGGTGTTTGAAAATGGCCCGGAGTAAGTGCCTGTGGTGGTCATGGAGATGCACCACGCAGACTGCCCTTCAAGAGACGCTGCCGTGAGGAGCTCGGTGTGCCAAGGGCTCTGGCTGCCACATCTTTGGATTTGCTGTGGCATTTACATAGAGGCCATTCCTCCCAAGCCAAGACATGGCAGGGGTATTAGCACTGGGCCATTTGACGTCTAAAGGTCAAACTCTGCTGGGGATTCCCATTGGAATCCTGGCTGAGATTTTTCTCAGAGCTGCTCTGAACAACCTATGACTATTTCTACCCAGTCATCTTTCCTTTTCTGTCTCCAGGCACAAGAGTCAGACTGCATCACAGGCTGAAGGAGCTCCCTGTCTCCTCCTGCCCTCTAGCCCTTCATCCTTCACACGTGTTTCCCTCAATATACCTCCTGCATGTCTGACTGTGTCTTAGTGTCTGCCTCTCGTGGGACCCTAACTGATATGCAACCTTTAATGGAGACAAGTAGGACCTTGGACAGGAGTCCTGAGTGGTCCCGCATTTCTTCTCACCAGGACATAGACCACATGGCTGCTTCTCTGCAAGGTTACTTGTGAACAGCTAGTTCAACATTAGCCATGCTTGAAAATTTCTGTTCTGCAACTGCTCTTAACTTATGACCTCCAAAGCACATGTATCAACTTCCCAGCATGGTTTTGTCTGTTCTCTTCAGAATTCTTAACTCCACCTTTGTGTCAGGTCCACTATCACCCCACCCGACCCCATCCCATTGCTATTCCAGCTCCTTAAAATTTCCAAGCTCCTGGAAATACATATACAGATAACCTCAGGAATTGGCTCATAATCCCCCTATATTAACATTACCAAGGAAACAAGAACTCAGCTGTGCAACTACCCAGACTGCCTCCAAGTTTGGGTCATAATCATTAGTGTAGCATGGAGGGCAAAGCTTGTACTCTACAGGCAGACTGCCAGGGTGCAGATCTTGAACCTGCCACTTATTAGATATGTGGTCCTGACTATGAGAGTGTGATTTTGAGTAATTTGTACCTCAATTCCTTTGTTTTGTAAAAATCAGGTAACAATCACATAATGAATGTTCATTCCTCATTAATGTCTGCTATTATATGTATAACCATAAAATGTTTTTCCAATAAACTAGGATGCTTTTATGAATTTGGTTTCTAAATATGGATTTGGTTTTAGAGAATAAAGTTAAAGTTAAGGGATTGTGTTTCCTACATCTGTTCATTTACATAAGTTTTGCAGTATTAGTTAAGCCATATCAGAGTGCATAGTGCCTGAACATAAGTAGTTCACTAACAACAAATTAGCTGTCATAGATTGTAATGGTTGGACGGTAGGAAAAAAGAATTAAAGAGAAAATGGAGAATAAATGGAAAGAAAGCTAGGCAATAAAATAACATCCAGGACCAAGGAGTAAAGATGAGGTTTCAATGTAGCAGGATCTTTATCTCTCAGTTTGTGATGCAAAGTAGCAGAAAGAACAGCACTCTGGCTGTAAGGCAGTGTTTCTCAACATTTTCTAACAGCTTCATTGAAGTGTAAATATGTTAAAACCAGCATTTATTTAATATACACAGTTTCATGAGTTTTGACTTAATAGCCATGAAACCACCACAGTGAAGTCAACTTTTTAAAAAAAACAATTGTCCCCTACCCCGTGAGAAGCCTTTTTAGATATTTTTCTGTAACCATCCCTCCACCCCATGAAAATTTAATACCACAGGTATGTGTTTATGTGGTATGGCCCTTTGGAGGTGACCATTGTAATATCTAAAAATTTTTTTGCCCCCAGGGACCAATTTCCCCCCCCATTGGAGGCAACACGGCCCTTGCTGAGAAGGTATGCTGTCAGGCGCCCTGAGTTCTAGTCCTGTGTTAACTGATTATTCAACCTTTGCAAATCACACTCACTTTTTGAGACTCAATTTTCTCATTTGTAAAATGAAGAGGTTGACCAGTATGCTCTTGAAGACATCTGCAGCCCTGGAGTCCTGACTCCTCTGTGGTCCACCTGGACCCCCGGTAGCTGACTCATCCTGCCCTCCCTGCCTTCTTGCCCACCCATCTTTTCAGGCAGAAGAAGAAGGCAGCACACTCTGTTGTGATTGTCATTGTGTGTGCCACTCTCCCTCCAAAACCACACAAGCTCCTTTAAGACCAAGTCCATGTGCATTTGGTATAGTAACTGGCAGGAAATGGGCACTCGGTTGACTCTGCAGAATGGGCTGCACAGTGTATGTACAGGTGGAAGTAGATGAAAT
Organism: Balaenoptera ricei; assembly: GCF_028023285.1. NCBI lineage: Eukaryota > Metazoa > Chordata > Mammalia > Artiodactyla > Balaenopteridae > Balaenoptera > Balaenoptera ricei. The sequence goes on from NC_082655.1 coordinate 74,132,636, forward strand.
CGCCAACGTTAGACCTTTTTGACATCAAAATATAGGCTAACTCAGGCACTAGGTAATTAAATGACACCTGCTTTCTACTGTAGCTCTCAGGGTAGTATCCAGCATTTCAAGAGGTCAAGAAATGTTTAAAGAAGGAAAGAAAGTTCACAGTGAGACAAAAGCAAAGAAGTCATACTGTTAACCAATTTTATATTTCTTCAAAAGTGCCTAGTAACATTTAGCTAGAGCAGATTATTTTCCCCTAGATCCAGCAGGTTAGTTAATGAGCTTGGCCAAAGTTGGGCATATAGGGATATTGCTATTGCAAAATTTTATGCTCTTTATTGTATAAATCTGTCATAAAAAATGAAAAGGAAACAATTGCTTACATTTGTAAAGCACTTTCTAGTTTCCAAGGGACTTTCTCATTAAGTATCTCATTGCAGGCTCCAGAAAAGTTTCATCTAGTGCAAAAGGCAGTCAAACTAAGTAAATCCACTTAACCAGTAATTGGATCCTTCCACTGTCAACCACATTTTTATCTTATGTAGATGTCTTAAGCATTATCTTCACAGACTAGTTGAGAGTATTCACAGTTGCCATGGATACAAGATGCCATTTCTCATCCTCAGCCATCAACCCTGTGAATAGACTAAGAAAATGTAAGAAACCAGTCCCACTAGCAGCTCCCAAGGCTTAACATCATAGAAAGCAAGAGGTAAAAGGATCTTTATCTGTCTGTGCAGATATTCTTAACCTTAGGTACATGAATCCCTAAAATTGACTAGAAAACTTGATGGCTATGAGAATGTTTCTTATGAAATTCCATAGGTTTCATCAGATGATGGAGGTGGACAGGCTTCATGATGACAGCCTACCATTTACATATGAGATAAGGGAGCCTGGAGAGGCCAAGGGAATTTCTTGGGGTTCCACAGCACTAGTTAGAGGCAGAACTGGACTTCTGGCACTCCTAGTTAAATGTTCTTTTCCCTTGTCACTCAAATGTCTTCAGGAGGCATAAAGTTTTGACTTCAATCAGGGAATAGATATATCTGTGTGTTTAGGAATTAGAATATGAAAGGGTCTTGCACAAGCCTGTCTCGTTTATCCTAAGGTTCCAGCCTTTAATTGGGGTGAGTTAGCATTTCCTTAATTACACAATCTCAGCAGTAAAGTATACAGAAAATGAGTCATTTCACAAGGTGAAATTTGGTGGGTACACGTTAAAATTTTGAATAGAACGGTTAATATGCTGTGATTATAGATGAACACATTCAGTCTCCTTGGAAATGGTTAGGGCCGATGCCATTATTTAAGAATTAAGAAACTGGGAGCAAATCTCATTTGTAACCTGAACAGCTTTAACTCGTACAAAAAGCAGCAATGAAGATGGTGGAAAAGCTTATTCATGTAAATGTCAAGGACGAAATTTTAAAAGGCCACAATGCCAAAGTTACAAGTGAGAAGATAGGAAATGTTAGTAGAATTTGGGAAATAAGATTTCCCTTAGTTTTTGAATGTGGGAAGTTTCTCAAATTATCTGAATAGTACTTTAAAAAATATATAGTTATCTTATCAATATCTTTAAAACTAGTCATTTAAGTAGTACTTTAAAAATATAGTTATCTTTTATAAGATAACTATATAGTTAACGATATAACAGTTTATAACTATAAAATACAGTATAAACTATACAGTTTATAACTATAAAAATATAACTATATTTTATAACTACATTTTTAAAAAATATAGTTATCTTATAAAAAATATACTTTTCTTAGTCTAAGGACAATCAATTAATTGGATGCCTAACTTACGTAAGAATAGGGAAACAGTTGCTGATGTTTACAAAAAAATAGCATTTTCCACCTCATCTGTCCTTGACCCTTTATTCTGGCCCCTTCCTCCACGCAGATCTTCAGATCTTCATATTTTGTCCTCCCATCAAAATTAGCTTTCAAGAAAAAGTCACAATACTAAAAGATAAAGCCCTGGCAATATTGTCAATGTCTATATGGCAAACTGCCAAAATCTCAAAAACTGCAGGGAAATAAAACCCCTGAAGCATGTGTTACCCTATTAGCAAATGTCCAAATCTTTTCTGGCCTGTACAGTTCCGAAAATAGCAGGATGTCGATCCGAGGAACTGAAGCACCCGCTTCAAAACGAAGGACACAATGAGCGCGTTTGCTGCTCACCAGGCAGCCAGCTAAGTTCCCCCAAGTGTCGTCGGAAGTCCTGCTCCCCATTCTTCCAAAGCCTTCCAGGTCACCCAGGAGGGGACCACGGAGAGAGGAAGGCCTTGGATGCCAAGATCCCGCATGTCCGGGAGAGCGCGCTGGGGATGCGGAGGTGGAGAGGAAGCTCTGGCCGCGGGTCTCCGGTGGCTCCGCTCCCTGTTATCTCAGAAGAAAAGGACTGACAGTGGCTGTGGCCCAAAGATCCACAGGTGAAGACGTGAACCTCGGAGACCTTCTTTACAGCACATCTCACTGTACGGGGCTCTCTGGGCGGGACGGGGAAGTAAGCAAACGGCGGGGGAGGGGCAGACACCGCGTGGGGAAACCATCCATCAGTCACGTCACTGGACTGATTCCGCGAAGGGTAGGGAAGATGCTACTTCCCTCTCCAGGTTCTGGCTCCAGCTTTTGGCCGTCTAGGAGACAACTGAAAACTGTTCAGAGCAGCTGCAGAATTACGGCCTTGGGGACCGGTAATCCTTTTGGAGCATGGAAGCTTAGAGAAGGTATCACAAAATGCTGTTCCGTGAGCCCCCAATGACCCGACGGCCAGCCTACTATGTGTAGGGCCCTGTGGTCCAGCGTTGAGATGGGAACACAACCTGATTACAAGCTGCTTATGGTGACGACTGAAAGAAACCCCCCTCCACTCCTGCTAGAATAACTGGGAAGAGGGATACCTGGCCTGGAGTGAGGGCTTCTAAGTGGGGAGAGCAATGGGCCCCAGAGATGGATTGCATCAGCCATACTTCCCTGGCACTGCTGACTGCTGTAAGGCTCCGTGCCCCCGACTCCCAGTAGAAAATATTTTTGGCCAGTCCCTGGCATGGTGCCTTATTTATTTGCGGAGCTGTTATTCTATAAGATCTGAGCCAGAGGCAGGCCAGTTTTTTTGCCAGTCATGCTGAATCTGCCATCCTTCCACCCTCCCACCTTGTATTTTTCCTCGGAGTCCCCAGTGTGGGTCCGGGAGGAGGAAGGGCTTTCGGTTGCTCTGTGGAGATTCTTCCCGATAACTCCAGGACTTTTCACCTGCTTTCTAAGCCTCAGCCGTGGAAAGCATTTTAGCTCTGAGTCCACAGCACCTCCCAGGCTGAAAATATCTAGGCCTGTTTTGTTGACAGGTTGGGGAGAAAAGGCCAGGGGGTAAGGGAGCAGCTGGCACCCACACTCTGCATGCCCCCCTTTTGCTGTGTGCCAACATCTGCGCCAGAGTGAATGGCAGTTATCATTGCACCATCACGGGCAGCTCTGAAGGGGGAGGGTCACTGGAGAATAGCAGAAAAGGAAGGGGCAGGGGGATCTCCCACATCTTTCCTTGATGCTTTGAGGCAAATGATGGTAAGACAGTAGGGGGGGACGTCACATCACTTCACGATGGTCACCCTTCCTGTACAACTGCCTGTGCACACAGCCGAAATTAGACTTGAATAAGCATAATTCAGTAAGCATTGCTGCTTATAAGATCTGCTTCTTCTGAGAACCTGAATTTGAGTCGAATGAGTCTAGTGATAGATCTTTAGTACTTGAAGTGATCCTTTTAACTTGAGACTTGGCTTTCTTTTTTTAAGGATTAGTTGAAAACCTGAACTGACAGTACACAATAACCTATGTGAGACTGACCAAATTCTTAATGTACAGGCACACATGTCTAACCACTCTCCATAGTACTGAGCACAATTCTGGTGTTAGAGCCAACTTCTTCTAAGGTGGAAGTGAAAACAAACAAACAAAAAATGACCCAGGCAAACTTGGCTAATAGGATAAACTTTTCTTTTCCATCTAGTTTTCTGTCATTCACAGATTTTCTTCTCTGTCCCATGCTAGCCTGATTTGGAAGTCCCATCATTATTTTGAAGTTCTCATTCTAAATGTAGAGAGTTGCCAGTTTATCTGCTTATAATTGGTCAGATTTCACATTTTAAGTAGGTATTCATTAAATATAGTTCTCTACCTCAGGCTACTGGATTTCCTAAGTGATGACTGCACAGCTTCATACAATGGTTCCTTCTCTTCCTAGGCTTGCTTCTTAATTTCTTTTGCTGTTTACGGCTGCCCACAGTTGTGTGACAGGAGAATGCTAAATGGGCAAGCCCCACTTATTTTTAAGAAAATAAAGAACATTTTGGGTTGCATGCTACTTGAAAAGACTTCTTCTTTTGTCCAAAAGGCATTCATCTTACATTTCTTCTTTTGCATTTCTATAAAATACAAGTCCTTACCTGTAGCTTCCCAGTGTTTTAAAGGCTAGCCATTTCATACCCACACGTGGAGTGCTCACCAAGAACAGTTCAGCTTGAGAGGTACAGTAGGGCTTGGGACTAAAGCAAGAGGGTGTCAGGTAAAGTCTTGTGGTCCTCTGATCTGTGTGGCGAAAGCATCCCTCAGGCAGAGGAACAGCAAGTGCAAAGAGCCTGAGGTGCGAACATTTACGTAATACCTGCTCTGCGCAAGACACTGCCCAGGTCACCAGGAACACACAGATGAGGGCAGCGTAGTCCTCACCCTGGTCTGTACCCTACATGTAGTTTCCTAAATATTGTTTGTGACTTTATTTTTACAGACGCCTAAGCACTATATCAAGCTTTCCACATTTGATTTCAGTTTCCTCAAATTTGAGAAAGAGAATTAAAAAAAATATCTCTTGGAATATGTCTAAACGATCAAAATGTCTGCACTTAGGTGTTTAAACAATTGCTTCTGGAAGGATACCTTTGGGTAGCTGCATTCCTCAATTCTTCTTTTGAGTTGGAGCTAGAAAAACTAAGTGCAATATGGATGCCGTAAAGAAGCAGAGAAAATAGAATCATATATTTTGTGAGACAGCCCCTTGGAAATGATTTTCACTGTTTTACTAGACTACTATGCTTTCCGGTGCTGGGAGGAGTAGCTTCAGTGAACATCTAGAGTACTGGTGTCTCTGTCTCTAATTCAAAGGAATTTGCCAATAGAGCAATGAGTTCATTAAGTGATGAAGTCAGCACTGAAGCGGTTCCATGAAGAATTAGAAAATATTCAGGTCTACTAGCATAGAGTCACAATATAACACTAAACAATTAACCATTTTTAAAAGTAATGGATTTCATACTTCTTAAAGTAAAGAAATACTGTAGAATTCCAAATATATTGGCAGTGGTCTTTAGGTGAATAAAATCTGGTTGTGGTGATACAAAGAGACACTCCCTATTTTCCATGCTAGCAAGTTCTTTGGCAAAGTTTCTTAGGATTTATTTTTTGGTACAGGCCAAGTAATGTTTATCATGTGCTTATGAAATTGCAGAATAGATTCAAGTCAGAATAATGTCAGTATAAAAAGGACTGAGCCGGGGACACACAGTTTTGAGGACATTAGCCAGCTGTGGCCCCCTTTGCCTGGGCAAAGCGATGAAGCTATTCTTTTCTACTTCAAAATAAAAAATAAAAAGGACTGAGCCAATAATAATTATATGTAGGATATGCATGATTTCCCATCAAGTATCAAGAATTTAAGTTGACTAATTGATTCAAGTTGCATATTGTAATAACACTATTTATTATAAGGCAAATACATCTGCTTTATATAGCTAGACTTGATGAAATTGGAGGACCCTAGAAACTAGTTTCAGGATACTTTTCTTTGAATAAGGGACCTGTTTCCAGCTCAAGAGAATGGTTTTCATGAAAGACATAGAAATTATTATATTAGTTATACACACACACACACACACACACACACACACGCTATTAGATCCTTCAGGCAAATATAGTTTAAGTAAAATTACCTTGCAGATAAATTGAATCCTTGAGATTCTTCCACTTTCTTTTTCTTTTCTTCACTTCTCCAATGCTTTCTAAAGACTCCTAAATCACATTAATATTTCCTTTTATATACCGTAGAATTGCCATACGTATAATCAGTAGTTATTCTCTAATTATTTGATTTTTCTCCATGCTTAATTTCTTTCTGGCATTAATTTTGAGATATAAGAAAAATCAATTAATTCTATGAGTTCCCTAGACTAGGAAACTTAAGACCTAGCAACAGCTATTACTTAAATGCTATTTTTTACGAAGAGAAGTTGGCACTAAGTACCACCAATCCTGATAGAAAATGTAAAGAATTGAAATGAAAAAAGGAACTATAGGTTTCTTAGCTAATATGTTTTCAGATTATTTTTCCATATTATAACACAGTATTTCCAATTCTAATCTATTTTTGACTAGATTTTAAAATTACTTCTTCTTTAATTTTTATTTTTTTTATTTTTTTTATTTTTATTTTTATTTTTAAGGATTTATTGATTGATTGATTGCTATGTTGGGTCTTCGTTTCTGTGCTAGGGCTTTCTCTAGTTGCGGCAAGCGAGGGCCACTCTTCATCGCGGTGCGCAGGCCTCTCACTATCGCAGCCTCTCTTGTTGCGGAGCACAGGCTCCAGATGCGCAGGCTCAGTAGTTGTGACTCACGGGCCTAGTTGCTCTGCGGCATGTGGGATCTTCCCAGACCAGGGCTCGAACCTGTGTCCCCTGCATTGGCAGGCAGATTCTCAACCACTGCGCCACCAGGGAAGCCCTAAAATTACTTCTTCTTATATGAATTCATTCTATGTATTTATGATACAGATACTAGCCAGGTTTATTTTTTCTCTAGTAATATAAGGTCAAGCTGTTTGATGAAAATGCCAGTTCATTTACTTGTTGAGATACAACTCATACGGGAATAATTGTTTTGGGAACCCTTTGAGTACAAAATGCTTTAAAAGCGTTCTTGTATTTACCGACATGGCCCTCATTGCAACATATTCTACTAATGTAAAATGAAAACACACAACTGAATCATCACGATCAGTTGAAATTCATTTTTTCCACTACAGAAGAATTTACTATGAAAAATAAAAACAGGGAAATACTCATTTTTAGTTTGCAATAATAAAATTTCATTTAGGAAGACTGCTTACAAATGAGAGCCACTTTCTAGGAAGCAGGTAGAATGCAACTTTAAAACAGTGTTCTAGTAGGTATACATAAGTCTAGAAATACTTAATTTGGAAAGCATTTAACTGGAGGTTGTGAAGGGTCAACACGAGGGGAAAAAAAAAGCAACTAGGACAAATCTTGTCCTCAAGTTCTCACTTGGAAATCCCAGTGGTGAAGCCAATGGAAAGTTTATGGAAATATCTGAAAGGCACATTTGGCCTAGTTCAAAAGCTCTCTTAAATTAGTATTTTAATACATTGTCCTAGTTAAGTCTTGCCTTTATGGTCCTTTTAACATTGCTTCACCCAGGGTTCATTCATAGCTTACTCAGAAATCACAAAAATGAGGATAGGCTAACAAGAGACCTTTGACCTTTTGTTTACTTTAGGAGGTAACTTGACTTCCTAATCTTCTCCATCCCAATGCTGAGAAAAGGCCCTATGTAAAGAGATTCATGGATCCAAGGTAAGCTTTGTGTTTTTTAGTGCTCATAAAAAGGGAAGTAAAACAGATGTAAAATGTATAATACTGGCACTTCGCTTGGGAGAGTTTAGTCCCTGAAACTAAATTGTGTGTAACTGACAGTATCTAATGTCATGAATATTGTTATAAGTTTTATTTTATAATACTGAGTATATAAATGTCATTGTAACTGTTTCTTGCATTAGAAGGAGGAAGTCAGGAAACCTCTAACTTCCTGTGATCTGTATTTACAAAGCTTCTATTTTGGCCTGGTACTAAGATACACAGCTATGTATCTTCTCAATGGTACCAAATTTGGTTTCTGGAAATGCAGGAGCAAAACATCACTTCACGACATTGTGGAGTCAGGTACCAATGAAACTTGATTTCCTCAAAGAGGTAGACCTTGTTAAGTACCCACCATCAGGTTTTTTTCAGACCTATCTTTGCAGGTAGGACCAAAGCAGCTTCTGGGAGAAATCTGCTAAGAGAAGAAGGAGCCGGCAAGACATTCTCTGCTCAAAACTAAGCCTTGTCCTGGAAGGATAATTTGGACCATACACTGTGGAGCCAGATGGACTGAGTTCATATCCCTGCTCCATCATTTACTAGCTCTGTGATCTCCTTACTTTATGTAACCTCTCTGGGCCTGAGTTACCTCATTCCTAAAAAAGGTACACAACGAAAGGGTTTTGTCAGAATTTGAGTTCAAATATCTTGAACATTGTTTTCTCAACTTAGTTCTCATTATTATTTTATATTAAGTTCTTTCACTTAGATTTGTCTCTTAGCCCAGCTCTCCCCTCCCATTGATAAGGGGGCCTGTAGGGGGAAAAGCTGTGTGAAGGCAGAAGGAGATGGTAAGCTAAAAGCTGAAAGAGCTGCTTTAGTAAAAACTCTGTGAGCTTCCCTGCCCCTGCTCTACCTTGGTAACTATCTACCATTATTTCACAAAAAGCAGAGAGGGCTTCTCCTAATGATGCAACACAACCCTCGGTGGGCTTCTGTGAATCAGAAGAGGCGGATGGGGCCAGGGACCTGCCAATGCGGGGTGGCAGGGCTAGAGAAGAGGAATAAAAGCAGATGCCACTCTGCAACCATCTATCTAGTTCCTCTGCCCTCTTGAGACACTCCCAGGCGGTGCTCGGAAACATGGTCAAGAATTGGGGCAAGGTGTTAAGCAGTTACCAGAAATGTATCAAATCACCAAGCATGTCTGGCTTCTCTGTTACGCACCAGGCCTTGTGCTGGCAATTGGCGACACTAAAAGATGATGATGACGTCCCTGACCTCAAGTCCCCGTCTGGCTCATCCAGGGACCCAGATATTTTTAAGACCATGTGTGGAATTCAGAAGCAGCTGAAGGCCCAGGAAATCTGCGACTGCACGGGGGACCCACGGTTGGCGACATCAAGGGAAGAGGAACGGGAAGAGGAACGTAGACGGCAGCCCGGAGGACAGAGATTTCAGACAGAAATTTCCTGCAGGGCAAGAAAATGAAGTTTTGTTTTACATTTACATTTGCACCTCTTAACTAAGATCGTTTGAAAATGCTGATGGCACAAACGAAGTGAAGTCCTGGTTTAAAACCGAACAGATCAACTGCTTATGGCTTAAGCATTTAATTAGTCCTAACATCACCATTTCAGAAATGTCCTAACATTAATACTGACGAAATACAATTTTTTTCGCAAGAAAGGGGGGGTTGCATCCCTTGGCGTCTGTGTGCATAGAGACGTGGGACATGAACAAAATTCCAGGTGAAAGGCCAGGAGGAGGTGGGCTCTGTCCAGACGTTGCACACGTGCCGCCCGTCCCGCCCCCTGCGCCCCGCCCCATCCCGATCGTACAGGGTCCGCCAACGCTCGCGAGAGCCGTCTCGCCTTCCACGTCTGCCACGTTCCAAAGGACCGGGACAGTCTGGAAAGTCGAAAGCAGCTCGCGCTAGCAGGCGGCTGCGTCGCGCCAGAACAGCCCTAAATCTGTAGCGGGTGGGGGAGCGCGGCCGGGTTCCGCCCCCCTCATAGGGACCCTTGTGATTGGCTTCATGTCCCGTCACTCAGCTTTCCGCCGGCGGGGAGGGGGCGGGGCTCAGGCGAGAAGGGGCGTGGCCTAGGGGCGGGAGAGCGGCGCGCTCTCGCGTCGGGAGGGCAGTCACCGGCTCGGCGCACGCGAGGGCCGGGCGTGCGCAGGAGGCACGCGGGCCAAAGTCCTCAGAGGCGCTGCGGGCGGTGCCGAGACACCCGCGCGGCTGCTGGAGCCGCAGCCCGCACCCGCTGCAGCGCCCGCCGCAGTCAGCGCGCCCCGCGCCGCCCGCGTCCCCCACGCCCTGAGGGAGCCCCCCACCCCTCGCCTGCTCCAGCGGTGCGCGCGATGGCCCCGCGCAAGAATGCCAAGGGCGGCGGCGGCAACAGCAGCAGCAGCAGCAGCAGTTCCAGCAGCCCGAGCAGCTGCACCAGCGGCGGCAGCAGCAGCCCCGGGGCCCGGAGAGGTCAGAGGCGCTCCGGGGCCGGGGTCCGGGGCCGGCCCTGGGGATGGGGCCCGGGCGGCGGGCGCTGCGGGTCCACCGTCCCAGATGCCGCGGAGCGTCTCCTCCATCCTCCGTGTCGTTCCTCCTTTGGCCGCGGGGCGGAGGCCGCGCTCGGTGGGCCTGGCGGGCGGGGTCCGCGGCCTCGGGTTGGTCACGCCAGGGAACCCCTTCCCGGCCGGTCCTTCACCTGCAGTGCGCAGCCGAGATGGAGATCGTATTGATCTACTCTTTCTTGGCTTGCCGTGTAATTGGTGATGGGAGTAAGAGAAACAATTTACCTTTGCCGTGCGTGTTTTGGGGAGTTTGGAAATGAGCCAAAGTCAGAGAAAATAAGTTCCTGGCAAACCAGCAGCTTTTGAGAGCAACTCAAAGGAGAATATTCTATGAGGGCTGCAGGGGTGAGTGTGTGGGAGTGATTCGAATGTTCTCGAAGACTATCTTAGATATTTTTGCTTTTATGTAGCTTTCTTATGGTGCGAATACTGGGCGAGCTTCTCTATTTTTTCTCTTTGTCTTTTAAAAAAATCTATGGATATTCACCTTTCTCTTCCATGGGCTTATCCAGGAAAGAGGGAGAACAGATGTTTTAAATCTGTTTCATCTCATATTTCAGTGGTTCTCGGTTTCTTTTATACTTCCTTTGACTCATATTTAGGATATTGAAACTGCTATACACATGTGTATTGAATGTGAGCTGTAAACTTTCTTTTTTGAAATGATTTTAGATTCTTTGTTTCCTGAGGTCTGCAAGTAATGTATTTATATGTATCAAGAAAGTAAATCAGAATACTATAGTCATACTTTAAAGAACTGTTTTTTAAATGGCACTTACCACTATCCGACATTATTTATTTTCACGTGTATTGTCTTCCTGTCTCACTCACTCCTTGTTCACCCCTATTCCCAACTCCTAGAGTGGGTCTGGCCCTTAATAATTGCTCAATAAATTATTTGATTAGTGGATGAATAAATTTAAATGGTAGTGCAGTTAAAATCATTGCATAAATTTACACTCTGAGAACTAATATTTGTAGAGAAAAAGTATAGTTTGAATTTCAAAACAAGCATGTTAATTTACCTTTGGCGTAAGTAAAAGTTTGTGTTCCTTTGCCACTTGCCCTTAAATGCCAGTCAGTTGACTTAAACAGGCAGACGGGTAGATGCACTTGTCTCAGGCAGCTCTGGCTACCCTTTTTAAAGTTTCTAAATGAGAAGAGCCCATTGGATAGCTTAAGCACCAAGCAGAGAAAGCTGATAAACAAGACTTTAATGTTAATTGTTTTCAAAAGTTTTCCGTAGCTGTTTACAAGGAAAGCACATCTTTGTTCCATTTTGTCCTTTGCAGTCGTGGGTAGAGTGGGTTAACTATATCTGAAGCAGTTGCTTCATTATGTGGCCTGTTGTTGGTGGGAATTAGGAAGTATTAGGAAGTGTGTATTATATTCCCACCCCCAGTGGTTCAAGAACTAAACCAGTTTTAACAGGTAGGTAATACATTTAGGAAATGTTAGGACCTAAATGAATATATTCCAACTTTCATATTCAGGCATTTTAGAGCAAGTTCTGTCTGTATTTGAGGATCTACAGCCTTTCAAGTATTTTACACATCGATTCTATAATTGTCATGAAACAGACATAGTGTATAAAAGAGAACATGTAAAAGAGAGAAGTATCTGTATTACCAGAAAAATCTCCAAACAGAGAGTTGGTATTGGAGTGTTGCGTGTTACATAATGAGCATTCTTTTTCCGCAGCTATTTTTTTGAGTAAATGGTGAGTTCTGACTGTGTGCCAGGTGGAAGGCACTGAAGATGGTGAGGAGGATTCTCGGAGTTGTAAACAGTTACACTGCAGTGTGAAAGTGTGATTCTGTTTATGTTGGTTTCTTATAGTAGGGTATACCGGAAAGATCGAGCCACTTCTCTTTTGTTGCTGTGTTTATTGGGTCACTGATGTGTAGACATTGATGCCCAAATCAATCCCATGTGCTGGGGAAATCATAGAAGCTGAAGAAATTTTAGCTGTGGTGTTACGGTGAGGCCCAGAAAGATTGTCTGGCTCATTAAAGGTTATGTACTTCTTGGAAACCCAACTAGTTAATGGATGATCCAAGACTAAACCCAGGTTTTCTCTTATTTGATCATTATATTATAGTACTGGACTTTAGGTTCTCTAATTTTATAAGATTTTATGGAAATCTTAAAGTAGATTATCTTTTAAGTTTCCTTCTGGCTGTCTGTGGCATATTACACCTAGTTATTTAAGAAAAGTCTTCCTTTTGTCATACCACTGATTAACTTTGCTTTTACTAAAATTATGTGTGAAACAGTATATTTGAAAATCTTAGTTTGAGAAGAAGTGCGTGGGCTCAAATAGTGTGTTTTTTGAGATGTTTTGCATTGAGAGTTTGAAGTTGATGATGACATTGGTCACATTAAACATTATTATTTCTTAAATTTGTGCATGAAAGTACAGTGGAAAAAGGACCCAGTCCTTTGAAGCATGCACTTTAGGGAAAATGTGATTATCTCGACTTCTGTTTATCTTAGTGGTCATTTTTTTCAAAAGTGGTGCTTTGAAACTGTGACTTTGGGGCTTTACATAACACTTGGATTTTTAAAGCAGGTGTCTGTTTTTTGTTTAACTCTTCAACTTAAATTGAAAACATTAAATGTCTAGTTTTTTGCAGAGCTCAGTTTTACCTTTTCCAGTTTTATTCTTTAAAATATAAAAGAAACATGAGTAAATTGGACATTTTACCTTTAACTTGCATATAAAATCTTGACTTGCATGGCCAGTTGAGGCCAAGGGAAACCTCTTTCAGATTTATTGATTTGAAAATCTTGTTTAAAAGGGATAACGATGTACTTTGGGACTTATTTTGTAGTTACAGACACTGGTATGTATAATGTTTTTGTTTAGCTTTTCTCTTTGGAGTATCAATCAGTCTTTCCCTGTAGCTTCTAACTTGCTACAGGAAACATCTGTTTATTTTGTCTAATAGTGTCGCGCTACTACATCATGCTTTACCGGTAGGTGTCACTGTAGAACAATTTTTCCTCTTTCAATTTGAAGCTTCAGATTATGTAACACCAACTAGTTTTTAAAATTTAATCAGCCCTGTACACACTCAAAACCATTGATGGAAATCTACTTAAAAAATGCTCGGCCACTGCTGTTTAATTCTCTCAAAATCGCTAACAAAAGGTTTTGGATTTAGTAGTAAGAGTTGGCCCCTAGCAGTCTTATTTCTTTAGGCTTATTGTATTCAGAATTAAGTGCATTGATAGACTGTAAAATTTATACATTTGCAGATATTTGATGGGTGTTAATCACTTAGAATTTTTTTCCTTCCTTTTTACTGTCAGTATTTCTTAGACTACTTAGTAATTAACGGATACGATACATTGCTGATTGCCTTCTGGTTCCCTTGAATGAGGAGGCCTTAGTGAAATTCCCTTTCTTTAGCCAGAGAATGTCAGTTAGGGCCAGTTGCTTAATCCTCCAGTAGTCATTCTAGAATGAAAACATAGGAGGGCCATAATTCTTCCACCGTAAGAACTGTGTGCTGTTTTGTGTTCAGATGAACAGCGTTTTGACCACCAGGCCAGATTGTATGAAACCAAGGGCTAAAAAATGTTCTGAGGGAATTCTTGAACACAATTTTAACAACCTGTGTTTGGCTTAGGAAGTAAAAGGAGAGTTCCATACTTTAGCTTTGCTCGAAAATCGTGTGTCTCAGAGAGATTACTAGGAAATGAGAGGTTCTGACTTTCAGCTGATTGCCAACAGGGTAAGTTGGATAAAGGATCGTGTAGGCTATCCACTCTATTTTTAGTTAGTATTGGAAATTTCGCCCCTGCGTTCTCTGGTCCCAGTAGAATAAACCTTATTATCTGCAGAAAGACAATGTAGTTTGGGAAAGTCTGATGACCTGGATTCGTATCCGTTTAAGAACCGTGTGGCAGGTCACTCAAAATTTCTAATCCTGGTCTCCAACGGAAAGAATTATTCAGAGTTGTGATAGCCCTAAAATCAATTTTACATGCCTTCCTGTTCCTCAGATTTTTCATTAAAGTACCTCTAATGGTAAAGGTGAGTATAAAACTTTGGAGACTATATAAGGCTGTAGAGCGAAGCAGGCTACTGCATGCTTGAAACTTTTTTATGATTTATTTAAAGAAATCATTTTCTGTTATATTGTGTAGCATCTGTTTAAGTGGATGTTTAGAGGTCATGTTTATACTGGGCTCTGAGTATCACTTGGCACATTTCTGTCTACCTCTGGGGGGTGTAAGTATCCCATCTGCACATCACCCTTCAAGTTGCTGATTCACCCTCTAACCCCTCCCAGATCTGTGCTATCTTCTGTTACTGGAGCTCAGATATATTTCAGTCTTTTGACGCTACTCGCGCACACTGTTTTAATATCATGAAAATATGCAACTTAGTTTGTGTCTTGGGTACTTCTGCATCTCCCACGTGGTTTGACTTCATTCTGTACTAAGATACAGAACACTTTAAAATTCACTTCTCTTTAATAAATCCTGTATGTACATGGAACCCATCTGCAGTTTACCCAGATCTCTGGGGAAAGCCTCAGCCATCTGTCAGGAGACGTGAGTGTGCTCCGGGCGGCTCCTGTGTTTCAGTATCTGCTGCCCCAGCATCCGCGCCTGTTAGGATGTCCATTTCTTCCTTCTCTTCATCTCTATGTGCCACTGTAGGGACACCTATTCCAGAGTCGAGTGCTTTAGCCACTTCACTTTCTCCTGGTAGTGCTGGGAGCCAAGGGGATATTTCCTTGTCAGTCATTATTATTTTTTAATGAGGGTGCTTCAGGCATTTGGTCTGCATATATTATTTGTTTTTCAAGGGTGTGTCTTGTTTACCTCTGGCTGATGTGGATATCTTTTAATGGCAAATCGGTGAGTGTAATTTAGTTCTCATCAGATTGATGACACCTGAGGACAGATTTGCTGTAGATAACCTGTTAGACTCAAAGGAAATTTTGAGCTTACTTGGTGAATAAATCTTTTTTTTTTTAACATCTTTATTGGAGTATAATTGCTTTACAATGTTGTGTTAGCTTCTGCTGTATAATAGAGTGAATCAGCTATATGTATACGTATATCCCCATATCCCCTCCCTCTTGCGTCTCCCTCCCACCCTCCCTATCCCACCCCTCTAGGTGGCACCGAGCTGATCTCCCTGTGCTATGCGGCTGCTTCCCACTAGCTATCTATTTTACATTTGGTAGTGTGTATATGTCCATGCCACTCTCTCACTTCGTCCCAGCTTACCCTTCCCCCTCCCCGTATCCTCAAGTCCATTCTGTAGTAGGTCTGTGTCTTTATTCCCGTCTTGCCCCTAGGTTCTTCATGACCATTTTTTTTTTTTTTTAGATTCCATATATATGTGTTAGCATACTGTATTTGTTTTTCTCTTTCTGACTTACTTCACTCTGTATGACAGACTCTAGGTCCATCCACCTCACTACAAATAACTCAATTTCGTTTCTTTTTATGGCTGAGTAATATTCCATTGTATATATGTGCCACATCTTCTTTATCCATTCATCTGTCGATGGACATTTAGGTTGCTTCCATGTCCTGGCTATTGTAAATAGAGCTGCAGTGAACATTGTGGTACATGACTCTTTTTGAATTAGGGTTTTCTCAGGGTATATGCCCAGTAGTGGGATTGCAGGGTTGTATGGTAGTTCTATTTTTAGTTTTTTAAGGAACCTCCATACTGTTCTCCATAGTGGCTGTATCAATTTACATTCCCACCAACAGTGCAAGGGGATTCCCTTTTCTCCACACCCTCTCCAGCATTTTTATTTGGTGAATAAATCTTTAGAAAAGATAGTGACATAAGATCTTTTGAAGGATTGGGGCTGTTCTTTGGCCCCCTGAGAGTTCCAGGTGGCTGGCCAGTCGTTCTGGCTGTAGTATGACTGTTCTCATGTGCCGTAGAGGCTCTCTGTGCTCTAACGCGGGTGGGACTGGGGGTGGTGGGCGGGAGGGTGTCTGGTCAGAGTGGAAACCATTATTGCTGTACTTGGAGAGGTGCCAGCGTTTCTCCTGCATGTGTTCCTACAGATTTAACCCTGTGACTCATTCTGTATGGAAGCCAGCAAGCAACAGTCTTAATTTTGAGTAAGAAAATATGACTTGAGAAAATAATCTTATTCTATCACCAGTATTGTATAGCTGCCATTTCCCATATCTTATATAGGTTTGACAGCCTTTGCTGTCATTCCCTAGTGCAGACTCGGTGCTGTCTTGTTGTTCTCCCCTTTGTCTAACTTCTGGTTCTTGTTTATTATATTGCTAATATACAGTTTCTCACACTATCTTTCACACTCTGTTTTAATTCAGTTTTCCTGAATTGGTCTCCTGGAAAGTCTTTGATTGGTCTTAGGTTCACAGGTAAATTTTATTTAGAAGTTAATTTCTTTCCCGTAACATGAAAATAAAAATCTGTGTTGTGAGTGTTTATTGCAGGAATACCTAACATTTAAGTTTTCCATTCTTTGAATCAAATCAATTTGAATAAGGTGGCTGTCACTTACTGAATTTTATAAAGTATTTATAAATTGTTTCATGCTTTATGCTTTTTGCTTTTTGGTAGCGTGCCATCTCTCTAACTTTCAGAATACAAATATTTCTATGTGCTGCTCTTTCAAACTGTATCTATTTGAAATATTACATATTAAGACGTTTACATGGATATAAAGAGTAATGCAGTGGTTACCACGTATCCACCATACAGATGAGGAAGTAAAATGTCACCAAATTCTTGGTTTCTCCTGTCCTGTGTTATCCCTTTCCAACCGCTCTTAAATATTTTGTGATAATCATTGTCATGCATTTCTTTACAATATGTAATATGTAATATATGTTGTATAATGTTATGTTGCATATTATATACTGTATATCCATTTGCATAAAATATATCTGCTGTTAAATGCCATATATACGAAAATTGCTTAGGAAGTATATCTATATCCCTATGTATAGAAACATAAATATATACATATATATACATACATATATAAACACTTGTTTAGCACATGTTAGAAGTTTTATGAATAGGTTCATACTTGGCACATTCATTTGACCCTGTTTGAGATTGTACCAAACTGGCTTTTTGTTTTCATATATATGGTTCTTCACTGTATGAACGTGCTACTTTTTCTTTAGCCATTTTGGGGTCCAAGACCACTTTGTTTTCATTTTTCTTCTTTCAAAAACTGCTGCTCTGAACACTCGTAGAGCTGTCTGTCCCATACATGTCTAAGTGTTTTTCTAGAGCAGCGGTCCCCAACCTTTTTGGCACCAGGGACCGGTTTCAAGGAAGACAATTTTTCCACAGACACGGGGTGCAGGGGAAGGTGATGGTTTTGGGATGATTCAAGCTCATTACATTTACTGTGCACTTTATTTCTATCATTATTACATGGTAATATGTAATGAAATAATTATACAACTCACCATAATGCAGAATCAATGGGAGCCCTGAGCTTGTTTTCCTGCAGCTAGATGGTCCCATCTGGGGTGATGGGAGACAGTGACACCCGAAGTGTGTTGCTTGTGTCTAGTCTACTCCGTGATCTTGTTTTGGTCTCTGTCACTGCAGAAAACCCTGCTTCACAAAGATAGGATGTTGGAAATGGAAGCAGGCTTTTCAGTGCTTCTGTGGCAATCTCAGGATATTCCGTCTTGACTTTAATCCAGACATATGGAGATTTGAAGTTGTCTCAAACATACCTTTAAGGCCACCGTCATCTGTGATCTCAAGCAGTTGATCCTGTTCTAGCACGGAAGTCTGTTCACCTGGCTTATTCACAAAGGGGGCGTGGATCCATTCCTTCCCCGATCGGGGGGTCTTTTGTGGGTGGGAAGTAATGCTCAAAGTCTTTTGAAAGCTGAGATAGGGGATCATGCCCCAGCTGGGAGAAAGAAGGCCCTGGCTCAGTCTCTTTCAGAATCTCTGCTAATGTTTGAAACATGTCAAAAATCCCCATGTTCACTCGTCGCCCCTATAATTCCAGTTTGGCTTTGAATGCAGCCGCTTTATCTGCGGACTTGAACACAGTTGTCGTTCTCCCCCGAAGTGACAGATTGAGTTCGTTGAGCAGGTTAAATATGTCACACAAGTAAGCAAGTTTTGCAACCCA
Source organism: Balaenoptera ricei (assembly GCF_028023285.1). Classification (NCBI taxonomy): domain Eukaryota; kingdom Metazoa; phylum Chordata; class Mammalia; order Artiodactyla; family Balaenopteridae; genus Balaenoptera; species Balaenoptera ricei. The sequence goes on from NC_082655.1 coordinate 74,150,990, forward strand.
TTCTGTGTCACTGAAGTGTGCTGCCAGTGGTGACTGTTTTTCTAAAAGAAATCTCTGGAGCGGCTCTCCTAACTCAGAAACTCTGACCAGTGATCTGCCTTTAGAAAGCCATCTCACTCTGTGTGTAAGAGAAGACGTGTGTGCTCTATGTCCATCTCCTCACAGAGCTGTGCAGACGTGAGTTAAGGGCATGTACTTTAATGGGGCTGATAATTTTAATCACATCCTGCGAAACATTGTTAAGTTTGGGTGACATTTTTCAGCCTGCCAGCACTTCTCTATGGATGACACAGTGCGTAGACTCACATTCAGAAGCGACCTCTTTGACCCGAGTAGTGAAACCAGAAGGCCGTCCAGTCATGGCAGTCGCTCCGTCCGTGCATATACCGACACAAAATGACCAATTCAGTTTTCCTGATATGTAATCATTCAAAGATTTGAGTAGTTCTGCAGCTGTGGTGTTGGTTGGCAACAAAAGTGCACATAACATGTCCTCGTGCACATCCTTCTGAAAAATATATCGCACAAAAACAAGCATTGTTGCCTTGTTGTCAACATCGCTAGACTCGTCAACCTGGATTGCGTACCACGGTGACTCATTAATCCTCTCGAACAGTTGTCTCAGTATCCTCTGCTATTTCATCAGTTCATCTAGTTATGGTGCTAGCCGAAAGAGGAACACGTGCCACCTTTTGAACTGCAGCCTTTCCTGAAAGTTCACGACAAACATCCTTAGCAGCAGGCAGGATCAACTCTTCACCAATAGTAAAGGGCTTCTTAGCTTTAGCAATGCGGTTAGCCGCTAAGAATGATACTCTCAGTGCAGACACTGAGCGCATGAAGTAGTGGCTGTTAATAATTGCTTCCATTCTTCGTGTTCACATTTTTTTCTTTTGTAAAACTCCAAAGGCTTGTCTTTTAATGCACGGTGCTTGGTCTCCATTGGTGAAGCAGTTCTGAAGGTTTCATGGCTTCGTTGGATAGCAGGTCACCACATATTATACAAAGCTGGCTTGGAGAATGTGAATCACCTGTTGCAAGGAGCCCCTAATTTAAGTAGGACTCTTGGCATTTTCTTTTAAATGCAGCTTTCTTTTTGTTGGCAGTCTTAGAGTCTTCTGCTGTTTCATCATTGCGTGTTTCCCCCTTTTCAAAGTTCTCCAGTGACGTTTGTTTTTTACTGATTTTGGCTAGGGTTAGTTTGTGGGCTTAACAAAACTGTGACTGAGACAAGTGCACAGCGTGGGAAAGAGGCATGGATGGAAGCGGTAAATAAAATAACGGGCAGGCTACGTGCGGACTAAAATAAGTGTCGGATTCTGACTTAAAGCCTGCCACCAGATGCAGCTGTACAATTGAAGTACATCAACTCACTTGCCACTATAAAGCCTGCCACCAGATGCGGCTTAGTTGTCACTTGTCACTCACTGATAGGGTTTTGATGGGAGTCTGCAAGCACTTGATTTATTATGGTCTCTGTGCAGACAGACCGCTCTGCTAATGATAATCTGTATTTGCAGCCGCTCCCCAGCGCCAGCATCAACGCCTCAGCTCCGCCTCAGATCATCAGGCATTAGATTCTCCTAAGGAGCCTGTGACCTACATCTCTCGCCTGCGCAGTTCACAGTCGCCGCTGATCTGACAGGAGGCGGAGCTCAGGCAGTAGCATGAGCAATGGGGAGCGGTCGTAAAACAGGCCACCGACCAGTACTGGTCTTTGGCCCCGGGGGTTGGGGACCCCTGTTCTAGAGCATAATTTAAGATTGGAATTGTTGGGTCATAGAAAATACACATATTAAACTTTACTAGGTATTACCCTTTTTTTCACCCGAAAATGGTTGTATCACTTTACACTCCCACCTCCCATGAATATAGCTACCTGTGTGGTGCAACCATATTACCAACGCTCGGTAACCTTTAATATTGCTATTGCAAGTTTAGTGGGTGTGAAGTAGCATTTTGCGTTTTAAACTTGCATTTACCTCATCACCAGTGAGGTTACCAGTGAGGATAGCTACTTGAGTTTCCTTTTCTGTGAATTCTTTACATATAACCTATATTTTTTAGGTTTTTTAATTTTAATTTTAATTTTTGATTTGTAGAATTTCTTTCTTTATCCTGAACCATTTGATTGTGTGATAAAGGGCTTCTTCCAGTCTGTGATTATTCACATTGTCATTTTCTGTGGTATATTTTGTTGAACAGAATTTTTAGATTTTTAATATATTGATAATAGCATTTTTCTGTTTTCTACTTTATGGTTTGTGCTTTATTTAACACATCTTTTCTAACAGATCATAAAACATTTTCTACTTTTTTCTGTAAAATATCTTAAATTTTGCCTTTCACATTTAGATGTCTAAACTGTGGGGTGTAGATATTATTGTATATATTGTGAGGTGGGGATCTGATTCAATATTTTTAAAGAATGGATAATGAAAATTTCATGTACCATTAACTGAACTGTCTTCTTTCTACACTAATCTGCTGTATCACCTCTTGTGTGTAGCTACCTGTGGCTCTGTTTTGTTCCTGGCATGTGGAATTGGGCAAGTCCTTCTACCCTGTCTTTTTCATCATTATCCTAGATGTTTTTGGACATTTCCTTGCCTGTGTCCTTTTAGAATCTGCTCATCAAGTTAAGTGTCATGAAAAAATTTCAGAGTTTGACTGGGATTGTTTTGAATTTATAGAACAGTTTGGGACAAATACAAATTTATATGGACTCTTCCTGTACATGGACATAGTGTAACTTCCTACTTATTTAAGTCTTACAATGAATTGTTATAATTTTATCCAAAAGTGATATGCCTCTTTTATTAGATATAATCTAAGTACTTTATTACTTTGTTTTTTTAAACTAACTTTTTATTAGGAAAAATTTAAAATATACACCAAAGCTAAAAGAATTGTATGATGATCCCATCCAGATTTTGCAGTGGTTAACATTTCATATATTTGCTTTATATCATACTCATCAATTTATTCTTTTATGCATTTCAAAGTAAGATGTAGACATCAGTATACCTCATTCCTAAACATGTATGCATGCCTGTTATTAGAGCTCAACATTTGTTATGGTCCCCTGCCCCCTTCCCCCACTGAGGTAATATTATCATACAGTAAATTGCACAAATCTTAGTATATGATTTGAGGAGTCTTTATAAATGTATACATCTGTGTAACCCAACCCAAGATGAAGAATATTTCCATGATTCCAGGAAATTCTCTCAACCCTCTTCATTGCTACCACCTCAGCCCTCAGAGGCAACCATTGTGCTAACTTTTCTCACTGTAGATTGGTATTGCCTGTTCTAGAACTTCATTTTGTAAATACTTTTTGTGTAAGGCTTCTTTGACTCAGCATATTTTTGAGGCTCATCCATGTTGCTGGTATGAGTACCTTGTTCCTTTTTATTGCCAAGTAGTTCATTGTGTGACCATAGCACAACGTGTGATCCATTCTTTTATTGATGGACACTTGAGCTTTTCCTAGTTTGGACTAATATGAAGAAAAGTCTATGAATATTGTAATATTGGAGAAGTTTTTTTTCTTTTTTTAGTGGACATATTTCTTCATTTCTCTTGAGCAAATACCCAGGACAGGAATTAGTGGGTTATAGGGTAGGTGTATATTTAGTTTTATTAAAAAAATAAAAATAAAAACCTGCCAAAGTGTTTCCAGAGTGGTTATACAATTTAATTTAACTCTCACCAACACTGTGGGAATTTTAGTTGTTCTATATCTACCAACATTTGGGGTTGTCAGTCTTCTTAATTTTAACCATTCTGGTGGGCGTTCAGTGGCTTCTCACTGTAGTTTAAAATTGTCTTTCCCTGATGACTATGATGTCATGTACTTTTTCTTGTGCTTATTGGCCATGTACATTGTTATCTTCCTTTGTGAAGTTTCTGTTTAGGTTTTTTTGCCCATTTTTATTGCTTTTCTGTCCTTTTGTTATTGAGCTGGAATTTTTATATATTCTAGATAGTTTTTTCAGATATATATATTGCAAATATTTTTCCCAGTCTATAGCTTGCCTTTTCATTTTTTAAATAAAATATTTTGAAGAGCGAGTATTTTTAATGGTGTTTTTTTTTTATGGTGTTGTTTTCTGTATCTTGTCTAATAAGCTTTTCCTATTCCCAGGTCACAAAGCTATCCTCCCATATTTTCTTCTAGAAGTTTTGTAGTTTTAGTTTTTGTGTTTAGGTCTATGATCCATCTCAAATCAATTTTGGATTAGTTTTTTGTTTTTTCCTATGGATATCCCGTTGTTATGGCACCATTTGTTGAAAAGACTTGGCTTTCATCATTGGATTGCTTTTGGTGCCTTTGTCAAAAACCATATGACAATATAATTGTAGACCTATGTCTGCACTCTCTATTTTCTGGCACTTTCAGATTTATTTGATTATTTTATGGGTTTTAGCTACTCCGTCTATTTAGTTGTTAACCAGTAAATACACTTGGAGGCCTCGAGGGCTGACATAGGTCTAAGATACAGTTACTGATGGCCTCTGTGGTACTAGTAGATTTATGTGTGAAACAAAATTACCCTTTTGCTCTGTAAGGTTATGTAGAGCAGGGCATTTTTAAGGTGAAATTAGTGTATGTGAAGGTGCAAAGCTTATAAGCAACTTGTATTTATTTTTTCTTCTGGAGGTAGTGCAGTATTTGTGTTAATAAGTCAGTTGTTGGAATGGTCTTGTGCTCGGTGAGACATTTGAGATGATGAATAAGGATAGAATGAGATTGAGTAAGACAGAGAGCTGGTCCCCAGCTTAAGTAAGTACTGATTTGGAATAAATTACGTACATTCAAGACCTTCCCTCTCCCTGGTCCCTCAACAATGCCTTGCAGGCTCTCCGTGGTTTCTTAGTTGAAAACCGGTGTTTTCAGCCCCAGCTATTTAAATCTTCAACTTTCTGAGCTCGGGACCTACTACTTTCCATTCAGTTGCGGCATGTGGCTTCCTCCCGCTGTGCAGGGAGACCAGAGGACGTCCTGAGGAGTACTCATCGCTTCAGTGGTGGGTGGGGTTGGCCTTTGAGTTGCATGGCACTGGGGGGCAACTGATGTGAGGCTGATGAGGAGACATGGTCTAGGACCTATGGTGGCTGCAAAAACCAGTCCAGTTGAGAATCTCAGCAAGCTTTTGCTCTGATTTGGGCATGAAAGTACCCAACAACTGAAGTAGGTCTTGAATACGTAGTTCAGTAACGCTCCTTTTCTTTCTTCAGACTGAGGAGCAAGCCCAACGGGGTGGTGGGTGAGTGAAGATGAGCCAGCACCACAATTAGGATTTAAAATCCTGGCAGTCACAGCTCTCCTGGACCTTCGGCCCCCACCCACCTAAGAGGGAAGTCAAGGCTACGGTCGGAGTCCTGGGTCTCTCTCGAGGACCCTTAGTGGGCACCACTTTCTCAGAGACCTGAACTGTCACTACCTTCTCCCTGAGAACTCTCCTCCACCCCCTCCCACAGCCTGGACCCCCTTCTTTAGTCTTTCTCATTAAATGAAAAACAAAACAGAAGACACAGAGATCCTGTACTCTCCCTCCTCTAACCAGCCAGATACTGCAAATGAGTAGTATGACTCCTTGCCTTCTCTCCTTCAGGTCTTTCTGGACTCAGCAGAGACTAGTCCCAGATCCACTGGGCTCTTCTTGTTCCTTTTCCTTATCTGCTCCCTGAAGGATAGTCTTCCCGAGGATTCTTTGCCTGGCACGGTTCTAATCCCATGCCACACAATCTTCACTTAATAACAGTCGTGACAGAGGAAAAACATAGCACCTGTTACTGACTGCTAACTATGTGTCAGACACTGTGTACTTCTTTATACGTCAGCACTGAATTCTCACAGTAGTCCTCTGAATTCCCTTTCTGTAGATGAAGAAATGGAAGCTTAGATCAGTTTGCTGAAGATCATGGAGCTCGTAAAGGTCGGAGCTGGAGTCAAGATCCCAATTCTGACTCCAAAGCTACTTTAGTTGAATGTTTTAGATCCTCGGTAGTTGTTGCTTAGATTACTCATAACTGGTCCTATTTCATCCTTCTGTCATTGTCATCTTCATTAATTGGAAGTTAGATCATGTCTCTTCCTTATTGGAAAACCTTGAGTAGTTCCCCCGGGTACTCAAGGTGTAGTTCAGATTTCATAGCACCATCTAGGAGGCACTTCATGGTCTTGCCTCTCTTACCCTCACTAGCCATTCGCAGCCTTGCTCCCTTTATATGTATATTAATTAAGCCATATTTAATCGCTCTCTGTAGTCTCCACACATGCACTTGCTGTTTCTTCCGTGACAGCACCTCACTTTCTCTTTCCCTATGTGGCTCCTGTACTTCCTTCAAGATGCAGCTCCTCCATCAGTTCTTCTTACTCTCCCTTCATTGTCTCCCCAGAGGCTGGGTTTTGCAACCCACTTCCCCCTCCCCCAGCTTCTGTAGCGCCCTCTGCAGTCAACTGTTTTAGCATCCTCATTGATTCACAGGTTCCTTCAGCAGATGAAAGTGTGACCCAATCATTGACAACAAAATATCAGACTGAACTGGACCCAAGTACTAGCGCCGCCACTCAGTTTTAACCTTTAGTACGTCAGCAAACCTCTCTAAGCATCTTTAAGTAGTTCTCCATCTTTCAAATGGAGATAATAATACTCATATCATACTTATGAAGATTGGCTGCAAAGTGACATGTAGTAAGCGTTTCCTAACTACACTTATTCTATATGGGTGATACCACCACGACCAAAACAGACATTTTCTTTTGTACCGTGATGATCTGTTTTCTTTCATTCTTGCTTGATTGTAAGGGCAGCTCTGTGTTAGGAACAGACATCAGATGCAAACTCCCGTGAAGAGTTTAGGAATTGATTTCATTTAAAAAGATGTGATGTGCTCATACCAAATGTGGTAGGATCAGTGGCTCAAAATGTCCTCAGGGCATGCACCCTCTCAGTGTAGGTGTCTGCCATCCTGAGGCTGGCTCCTCCGGGATTCAGGATGGCAGCCGGCGGCCGTTGGGATTGCTTGCTTCCCTGTTCACGCTCAGCAGAAGAAGGGGACTTTTTCTGTTTTGCTTAGAGCAGGGCTCCTTGGCTCAGCCCTACCTGTCTCACCATCGCTGGCTGCCGAGGGGTTGCCACCGTTGTTCTGATCAGGGGTCAGCATTGTGGTCTCATGATCATGTTATTACATTTTTCTTTTGATTTCTTTTTAACTGATTTAAGAAGTGAAAACCATTCTTAGCTCCTGGTTCATACAAAAATAGGAGGTGGGTCACAGTTTACTCACCCTGGTCTAGAGTAATTGTTAGGGTTGGGAGAGTTACTCCTAATGTTTGGTGTAGGTAAACACCATGTTTCGTTTTCTTTTTATCTCCAGTGCTTAAATGATTGGGTGTAGTAGGTGCTCAGTAAATATTAGAATGAACAAATACAGGGAAAAGTCTTACTTCCCTCTCATAGATCAAAAGGGCACTGAGAGTATATAGGCTGTGTTTTTGTGTCTTCTACGCTGCCTTGAATGTAATAAGTGCTCCAAAATTATGTGTTGTGTAGGTGGATTTTTTTTTTTTTAGGTTTATGGTATGGGCCATAAGACAGATCACAAAGTCCTCTTGATGTTTATAAGTGTTGGAGCTAAAGAAATAAAAATTATTAAGATGTGGAGAATTGTTTAAATCGATCAAGTCCTTGCTGGTAGTTTCAACATTGTAGTACTTAGGCCAGTAGGAAGCATTCAGAGTTTGTACATTCTGATTGGAAGGAGGGTTGGACCAAAGCAGGCATTTATTTGTTCTGCATTTTGTGAAATTAGAAAAGCTCTGCTTACTTTGCAAGATTTTGATTTCTCCTCACTTTATTCTTAAAAATGACTCATAGATAGAGTAAAATTATTTATGTGAATACCGAAATACTGCTAAGTTTTTGTTCCCTTTATTTTTTGGTTTTGGCTTTTAAAATTCTTTTGTAAGAAATATCAATATTTCCTTCTTGACTTAAGATTAAAGTTTGTCAATTTTAATTAAAAAATAAAAAATATGAACAATGCTAACATTTATAAAGAAGATTGTCCCTCAAAATGCTATATATCTTTAAATTCAAGAGGATGGTTCTTCCCAAGTGATTATTTTATCCACATTTTCCCATATATTCTTTTTTTTTTAACATCTTTATTGGAGTATAATTGCTTTACAATGGTGTGCAAGTTTCTGCTTTATAACAAAGTGAATCAGCTAGACATATACATATATCCCCATATCTCTTCCCTCTTGCATCCATATACTCTTTTACCCTAATATAGTACTTACCAAAATGAATTTTTAGTTTATTTGTATTTGTTTTTCTCCTCCACTGGACTGTAAGCTAAGCGGCCTCTCTTGTTCATTGCTGTAGTGCAGGGCAGGGATTTCAAGAGTATTTGTCGAATGAATGCATATTTAGGTGCATGGAGAAAACTGTGGAAGCCTTTTAAAATTTACCATCCTGTGATTTTGATTACTTTGTGTCTTAAAATCTTTACATTAGCTTATAAAGCTGAGAGAAGCTTATTCTGCTGATCCGAATTAACATGTTGAGCAGAAAAGTTCTATTTAGAACAAGACTTTTATCCAAGATGGTATTACAAATCTTTAGCCACTGCTAGGGAAGGGACCCCAGTCAGGACAGCACCTGTAAAACATACCTTTGCTGTATAGCTGATTCACTTTGTTATAAAGCAGAAACTAACACACCATTGTAAAGCAATTATACTCCAATAAAGATGTAAAAAAAAAAAAAAAAAAGCATACCTGTGCTTTCTGCCTGAACATTAGCTTCTCGGGAACTGGCATAAAGCTTTGAGACTTCAGCCTTTTTAGGTGGTCAGATTTCACTGGGTCATACTCCTAGGAACTTCGGCAGCAGCCTAGTATGGTGACTTTTGTTCCCGGTGACCTCAGCCAGAGAGGGAGGTTGTGAGTTTGGTGAAGCTGGAGCTGAGGCGGGGGTCAGGGAGGGAGGTTAGAGTAAAAATGAGTCAGTGAGAGCAGAGTTAGGGGGCACCTGAACAGAACAGGTGGTGACATTGACCATCACTTTGGTTTTGAACTGGGGCAGGATTGGGAGGAAAGGGACAGACTTGGGGTGTGAGGCGGGACAGCCGAGTCGACGAAGCCGATGAGGTCCCAGCTGGACCTGCCCTGGCCATTCCTGTCCCTCACCCAGAACCAGACTGTGGTCCGGTTTTGTTTTCAGAATATTCCATGTATGTTATATTTGCTTTACCATCTAGATGGCCCCCAAAACATTTATATTTGCATTGTTTTTTTGTGGGAGTACCGTGTAAATTGTCCAGTGAAGTTAATGAGGTTACTATGTCCCGGGTCCTGTGCTCCGTGGGGAGGGGATACAGCAGTCAAATCTAACACCAGCCTCTGGGAAGGTCACTGTCCTATGGGCTGCAGAGCAGTAAATACTCCGATGAACGAAGTGTGCGTGGTTCAGGGAGTAGGGAAAGGAAGACTAAAATGCGAACCAGCTAAGGCTTTTCAGGACTCTCAAAACTACAGCCCCAGCTAACGTCTTCTGGGCAGTTAAACTCTGTGGAATCATGGAAATTAGAAGAGGTGACAGACACTTGAGGGACAAATGGCCCATTTGTATTAAAGAAAGAAAAGTAGATTCAGGGCAACTCTAAACTGATGTCTCATGACAATCCTAGGCAAATTCTAGAATTAAAAATTTTAGGGAGGGAGGGAGGGAGACGCAAGAGGGAGGCGATATGGGGATATATGTATATGTCTAGCTGATTCACTTTGTTATAAAGCAGAAACTAACAGATGATTATAAAGCAATTACACTCCAATAAAGATGTTTAAAAAAAAAAAAGCAAAAATTTTATTTTTCAGTGGATAGAAAAGACACTGCGGGTTTACTAAGTGTAGGTTCTCACTGTGCATTTTGATAAGCTTTCTGGACAAGTGATCAGGATACAATCTTGTAATTTTTCCTGACTTCACCAAGGTGTTCAACACCATCTCTGAGAATCCCCCTGGGCCTCGGGTGGTAACGCATCGGTCTTGTGACAGAGTATGGACCACAGCTGACTGCAGCGCTGGACCCACAGAGCGCTGATTTCATGGGTTGATGTCAGTTTTCAGGGCGTCCGGCCCAGTTCATGTCTCTTAAAGTAGCGTGTGGCACAGAGGTGAGGGCGGTTAGTCCCGGGAGGGAAAGAGACACCACGCAGGCAGCCTGGCCGGGAAGGTGGACTTTGACACATGGTTGCACAGTTCTGCAAAATGAACTCCTTGCTGAGGGTAAGCTGGGACAGGCTTGAAGCAGTAGGTGTATTTTCCAGAAGGCCTAGTGTTTTGTTGTGTTGGGGTTGGGTTTTTTAATTGCTCGCGGTCTCAGAGGGTGCTGCCCGCTTGATGTGTCTGACAAGGAATCCCCTTGCACGTGAGTGTCATCACGGCCAGGTGAGGGAGGGGAACGTCCCGCCCTGTGTAGGGTGGGCTGCATCCGGACTTGTGAGGCCTGCATATTGGGGGGGGGTGGAGGCGGCGGGGTGTGGGGAGCGCCTTTCCGATGAGGCCCTGGGCTGAGGGTGTCGTGTTAGCCCGGTGTCGGGAGGGGTGAGCACCCTGGGACGCTGGCCCCCACGGAGCCCTCCCCGCGCCCCCGTCAGGAGGCTGCAGAGGAGTTAGGCTTGTACTCCCAGGTGAACGGGAGGCGCAGCTCAGGGCATTCGGCGGAAATGTCCAGCCAGCAGGTGAAGGTCTGTGGGCAGAACTTGCCTGGAGGAGACCGTTTCCCCTTTGGTTTGTTGTAAGTTGGAGGCCAGAGGCAGAATCAGTGTTCTTTTCATTACTGCTGGGTTTAGGACTGACTCGATCCTTGATTTCTCTTACTTACTTACTTATTTATTTATTTATTTATTTATTTAATTTTTAAATCAGTTTAGTTTTGTTTTTATTTTTATATTTATCCAACCTTTTGTTTTGAAACTTTCAAACCTATTTAACAGCAAAATGATTTGTACATTGAAAGACTCTTGTACTCTTCACCTGGATTTACCAACTGCTGGCAATTGGTCACGTTTGGTCTCTTTGTGTATCTTCCTTCCTTCCTTCCTTCCTTCCTTCCATCCCTCCCTTCCTTCCATCTTTCCTTCCTTCCTTCCTTCCTCCCTCCCTCCCTCCCTCCCTTCCTTCCTTCCTACCTTCCTACCTTCTGTCCTTTCCTTCCTTCCTTCCTCCCTCCCTCCCTTCCTTCCTTCATTCCTTCCTTCGTTCCTTCCTCTCTGTCTCTCTCTGTCTCTTTGGGACCTCTTTGAAGGTAACCTGTTAGTCATCATGACTTTTTTTTTTTTTTTTAAAGATTATTGATTGATTGATTGCTATGTTGGGTCTTCGTTTCTGTGTGAGGGCCCTCTCCAGTTGCGGCAAGCGGGGGCCACTCTTCATCGCGGTGCTCGGGCCTCTCACTGTCGCGGCCTCTCTTGTTGGGAGCACAGGCTCCAGGCGCGCAGGCTCAGTAGTTGTGGCTCACGGGCCTAGCTGCTCCGCGGCATGTGGGATCCTCCCAGACCAGGGCGCGAATCCGTGTCCCCTGCATTAGCAGGCAGACTCCCAACCACTGCGCCACCAGGGAAGCCCCATCATGACATTTTAACCGACTTAACTACTACTTTCTTCCCCATGCATCTCCTAAGGACACAGTAGGGTTCTCAAACCTAAGGAATGCAACACTGATACGGTATTATCTAACTGCACTCCCTGTTGAGATTCCTCTAAGAGTCTCCAGAAGCATCCCTAAAACTTGAAGTTTTGAAATTTTAAACTTTTTTTACTTATCCAGAATCCAATCATGAATTAACCTGGGAGATTTTAACGTTTCAGATTTTTAACCCTTACCCTCTGGAGTATCTGATTCTTTAGGACTAGAATGGGCCTGGAAATCTGGATTTTACCAACTTTTTAGTGGGAAAAAATTCAAACCTTCAAGACAGTTGTGAGAAAATTCGTTTAGATTCACCAGTTGTTTTGATGCCTTTGTCTTTTCTGTTGGTCTCTCTAGACACACACATACCATTTTATTTATTTATTCATTTTACTGCTGAACCACTTAATTAAATCATGATACTCTACCCCTGAATTCTTCAGCACATTTTTCCTAATTATCACACTCAGAAAGTTTAACACTACTCACAGCACTGTTAACTAAAGTCCGTAGTCAAATCTTCCTAATTTACTTCAATGGTACCCTTTAAACAGCCACCTCCACCTTTGAATTGTTGGTCTCTCTTTTATTTAAAGTTTTTTTTTATTATTAAAATAGATTTTCTCCCACAAAGTCTCATGAGTAAACCAGATGCCTTTCCTCTAAAATATGTTGCTTTTTGTGATATTCTGTAGCTCTTACGAGGTATGGATAAGGTGAAAATCACAGTAAAGAGACACTTTTTGATTTCTTCCTTTACAACAGACCGGTAATTTAAATGTGCAAGTCATGAGAAGTTGGGGGAAAACATGCCGATAAAAACACAAGTACACTGGTTTTTGAAAGAAGAGGTTGAAGTCTTGGCAGGGCTGTTGGGTGGCAGAGGCATTAGATTTATTCCATCCAGTCGAATTTGAGGGAAGCATTAACTAGCTGAGAAACTTTTTGTGACTCATGGGAGCTAATGAAAATAGTCCTTAAAGTAATCAAAGTTATCTTGCTTTTCCTCTGTGATGTCTGCCACTAACAGACATTTAGTTGACATCCTGGACTTTGATTTCATGACTGTCCTTTTCACTGGCATAGTGTTTGAGCCAGTGACATGGCTTCTGTGAATGGTTGTGTCACAGGTCCAGTGACTGTGTAAAAGTGCTGAAGTAGACATCACACTTAAGGATGTAAAGCATGGAAACCCTGTCAAGGTTCAACATTTTCCAATTTGGTGATATATTTAAAAAACATATAAAATTAATACATTTTTATGACATTTCAAGAACAGGCAAAACTAACCTACGGTGAAATAAAAGCAGAACAGTGGGGCTGTCCCTGCATTTGGGGTTGGTGTGGAATGTGGATGGTAAGGACCATGAGAGAACTTAGGGGTGGCCTTCGTGTTCTGTGTCTTGATAGGGATTTGGGTTACACAGTATATAGTTTTGTCTTTTTTTTTTCAGATGGTAAAGGCCTTTATTTATTTATTTATTTTTAAATTTATTTATTTATTTTTGGCTGTGTTGGGTCTTCGTTTTTCTATGCGAGGGCTTCCTCTAGTTGCGGCAAGCGGGGGCCACTCTTCATCGCGGTGCGCGGGCCTCTCACTGTCGCGGCCTCTCTTGTTGTGGAGCACAGGCTCCAGACGCGCAGGCTCAGTAGTTGTGGCTCACGGGCCCAGTTGCTCCGCGGCATGTGGGATCTTCCCAGACCAGGGCTCGAACCCGTGTCCCCTGCATTGGCAGGCAGACTCTCAACCACTGTGCCACCAGAGAAGCCCCACAGTATATAGTTTTGTGGAAGCTCAGGGAACGTACACTTAAAATTAGGGCATTTCATTTTATGTAAATTGTATGTAAAAATGATAAATATTGGACTGTGGTTTATGATATAGAAGCTAAAGTACTTAGGGGAAGTGTGTTAATGTCTATAATTTATTTTGAAATGTATTAGACATATAAAATGGATTAACGGATGGATACGGAGGGATGAATAGACATGCCATAAGCCAGATAATAGAATGTTAATTGTAGCATGTAGTGATGCATACACAGATATCCTACGTAAAATTCTTTCACCTTTGTTGTGTGTTGGAAATTTTTGTAATAAAATATTTTGAAAATATTCATTGTTTTTTGAATCCTATGAAATAGCCATTTTTGTGGGCTCCATATGGTCAAATACTGGCAGTTTTTCATGGGTCCGCCCACCTTTTGTGGCTGCTTTATTTAGCAGGCTTTGCCTGGCAGGGTATCAGCATGAAGCTTCATTTTCCTCCAGTCACTGTGGTTAGTCGGACTAGATTGATCTCTGGGTAGCAGAGGCTCTTGACCATCCCTGGGACAGATTCCTTCATACCCTAGTCACTCTGCATTTCTAGAAGTCTGTCTGCTTTAAGTAAGATCTCGTTTTCAATGCAGCATTTCTTGTCTCCCGTTGGCAGGAAGGCAGGAGGGCCTGCAGTGGGGAAGTGGTATTTGCGTTCTCTCCACGTGGTCTGCTTTGGGGCAGTGCCCTTCTTGCCTCTTCCAGGCTCTAGCTTGTCAGGAGCGCTAGGGAAGGGAGAGGGAGAGAGGGAAAGCCCTCTGTCCCCTCGCTGGCCCCTATCGGAGTCTCCTGCTGGTTGATAAGATCACCCGGCCCCAATTGCCCACAAGTGACAGGCACCGAAACGCTTCCTCTGTGAGTTCTTTGGAAGGCCTGGTGGGACCTTCCCAGAGGGTACGATGTCTTCCAGCCCTCCTGGGCGTCCACTCCTGGCAGAGCACCTCGCCCTCTCTTGCTCTTGGAAGTCACGTGCCCGCCAGTCAACGCTTTTGGACGAGGTGCTGGCGAGATGGTACAAACCCCTGTTCTCCCTTGCTGCCCTCTTCGGGCCAGGGGAAGCTCACACCTTGCCGGGGGTGCAGACTTCTTGGTAGCAGCTGCCTTTCCTCTGCAGCTGTTCCTCCCTGGTTTTCCCGGCTCCTGCTCAGCTCTGCTGAGGGTGGGCCAGTCCCCAGGGCTGCCATCACTTCAGACCAGCTGGCCACAAATTTGAAGGTCCTCACAACCACCCTCAGGCTTGATAATTCCTGGGAATGACTCACAATTCAGGAAAGTGCTCTATTCATCACTGCAGTTGCATTACAGTGAAAGGATACAAATTAGAACTAGCCAAAGGACGAGACTCAGGACAAAGTAGGAAGGTACCGAACACAAAGCTCCCATCGTCCTCAAGGACATAAGTATTGCCTAATATGCACGGAGTACTGCCAACTAAGGGAGCTCATCCGAGCCTTTGGTACCCAGAGGTATTTACTGGGGCTCCATCACATGCTGCGAGCATGGCTGCCGTTAAGTGATACAGCCACACAGCCGGTCCCAAAGCTTCATCGTAAATCACATTGTTAGACTGTCCAATGACCAAAGCCTCCAAGCAAACAAATCACTCCTGTCAGGCAGGACATGCCAGGGACCTCCAAGCAGGCAAGGGCAAAAGCCAGAGCTCTCTTTGGCTGAAGTTTAATTCTTCACTATGCAATTCACAATTGCAGCTATTCTTGCTTTTTATTATTTTTTAAGTCAGGTTCATTATTATTAATTTATTTAGTAAAGCATTGTTGGCTGTCCCCAAAAATGTAGTGTGATGCATAATTGCATCAGCTTTGTGCCCTATAATTTTTTAAGACCCATATGTTTTGTAATTTACATGTGAATTTTCCCTATATTTTGTGCTACTGCTTTTATTTACTCCCTGCCTTCCCGCCCCATTTGCATCTATAGGGCACTTTGTTGTAAACGCTGAATTCTTTTGCCCTAGGAAGTGGGGACTCGTGGGGAAGGATGGGGACTGGTGGGGAACCCATCTTTTGCCGTCTAGATGGGTTAAGGTGGAAGTGGGACGCAGCAGCAAATTGGTGGTGGTCCCACGTGATGGCTTTGTGACCTAGTCTCATTGCCTTGGAATTAGAGCTAAAAGGGTAGGCTAGGCTTTTCTGTTGTTTTTAGTTTTGAAAAAAAGAACTTTTTTTGTTGTTGTTGTTTTTTAACAACTTTTCACCTCACCACCTCAGTTTCTGAATGGACACCACAACTTACTTTTTTGTTTTTTAAAATACATTTTTCCACTCCAGGTTCAGCAGGAGACTGTCTGAATTTCAATACCATGCTAATAGCCATCCACACAGATCAATGATTGACTAGGTTGGGGGTGTTTTTTCCCATGAGACTAAGTCTTCTTTCTTTATTAAATTCTCTGTAGAAAGAATAACGGAGTTTAAAGAACTATCTCCTTAGGCCTGGCATGAGCTTTTGGAATTAACTCCCATTTCTATTATGTTTTTAGCTTCTTACCGGGGGAGTTTTGGCCCATCACAGATTCATAAGGTGGGGTTGATGGACCCGTGTTCTGACTCAGGTGTTCCCTTCTGCAGTGAATCAGAGGTGATACAGACAGAGGCACAAGCTAGGGCAGTGGTTCCCCAGCTTGGGGTTCCAAAGAATAATAAAGATTCCAAAAAATATCTGGAGGCTGATTTAGACAGCTGTTGCTAATGTTTCTCTTTCCCTTATTTATCCTGATTCAAATGGAAATGGCTTTCTCAATTTTGTTTTACTAAATTCTCAAACCCACGGCAGCCCCTTGTCACTCCTCCAGCCACTCATGCCTGTTCCACACAGGACCGTTCAGGAGAGGTGTTAGGAGCGTCAGGTGTCTGACTGTCGGACCTGATGAATGGGCTACAGCATCTCCTTCGCGCTCAGGCCTCCTTGTGTTCAAGCTGGGTGTCATTCACCCAGGATTGATCAATGAGGAATTTATCTGACACGGAGCAATGAAGACTTGGTCATGGACCGATTTGGGTTCATCACCAGTATTTGGGAACCACTGGGCTTCTTTTTTGAAATATCTCATTCTTAATGATTTATAGGTCTTTTCCTCTTATGAATGAATTTTAAGATCATTAAATTCCTGGAGATGAGGAAACCTGAAGTGACCTGGCATTTGTTGGACCATTTTTTGTGTCCCTTTGCTCTCTTATTTCTGAAGTGTAGGCAGGAAGAGGTTTGATTACTCATATAATATCAAGGACTTGAGAAAGAATTTACCTACTTATTTAACAGATAGGTGCAGGGCAAATGTACATTAATGAACAAGGCAGGTTCAGTCCCTGGCTTCATGAAACTTGCATTCTGGAGTTAGAAAGAATTTAAGAAATTAATTATTGTAGTTGTCTAATTACCAATGAAAGAACACTATGAAGAAGTACATTCTACAATGAGAGTATATTAGAAAATGTTTCCATTTAAGCCAAGTGGGAGGAGATAGCTAGGCTAGGACCGCAGTGCTGCCATCCCAGGAAGAGGGAATGGCGTGTGCAGAGAGCCTGAGGCTGGAAAGAGCATGGTGAGTTTTTTGTGGCTGGAGTATAGACAGCTTGGGGAAAGGACACGAAACTAAAGCCGGAGTGCTAGACTGGGGCCGTGTTGAGTAGGGTCTTAAAGGCCACATTGTAGATTTTAATATTATCCTAAGAATACTGTAAAGCCATTGAGGGATTTTTAACAGGGTAGTGATACAGTCAGATTTAAAAAATTATTCTGGCTGCTGTGTGGGGCACTAAAGGTTATGTTAAGGTATTGTAGTCTAGGAAATGATGCTAACTTGGATTTAGATGATCGTAGGAAAGAGGCAGAAATATGGGCCATTTGAGACAGTGTCCCACTTTTTCGTGGCATGGCGCATACAAAAGAAATTTTTAAAAATATCATGCTGGGGTACATATAGGCAAGGATGACCCAAGTACGGAGGAGAATTCAAATCTTGGCATAGCTGTAATCCATTGGCCTGATGTAGAAACTCTGATTTGGGAGATGGGTGTTTGGGAAACAGGAGAGAATAAAGTCTAGGATGAATCCCAGGGTTTTGGTTTAAGCCGCTGGCTTGATGGAAGTGCTTATGAGATTTAGAACACTGGAGAGGAGGTGGGAAAGATGATGGGTCCAGTCGTGTATAAGCTGAGTTTGGGGTGTCCTTAAGTCACTCACATGGGATATTGAGTAGACAGGTATGTGAACCTGAAGGAGAGAAAAAATTAAGCTATCTAGAAGGTGGTAGCTAAAATAAACTAGGGAAAGGCCATAGGACCAAGGCTTCTGGAATTTCCATGTTTAAAAGTCAACTAGAGGAGGGTGAGCTAGCAAAGGAGATTGGGAATTAGAATTCCACAAATGTCGAAAATGATTCTAGAGTAACGAAAAGTCAAGGGAAGAGAATGTTTAAGAAGGAGGGAGAATTCTTCTGAGAGGACAAGTTAGATGAGGACTGAAAATTTTCGATTCGGTTTAGTGAGATGGATGTCATTGGTGTGACGTTGGCGCCACTACACTGGAGGCCCGTGCAGAAGCCAGATTGCAGCCTCCGGGTTGTAAGGAGTGAATGGGGGTTGGAGAGTGAAAGCAGTGACATGATGGCCCTGCTGAGAATTTCACCTGTGACGGGGAGGTGGAAGAGCAGGGGCTAGCTGTGGGGTTGAGGGAAGATGCAGTAAAGGCAGAGAGCTGGGGGAATAGGAGAGGGAAAAGATAGAGTATAAGGTGGCGGAGGAGGGAAGGGGCACGGAGGACTTAGGAGGGAAGCAGAGAATGAATGCAGGTGAATTTCGCCTTGTAATGGTTGGTAGAGCACAGCCATTGGCAGACAGCTCCCGGCTGATGGTTCTGTCTTCTCTGTGATGTAAGAGCTATGGCTTTTTTTTTTTTTTTTTTTTTTTTTTTTTTGAGTTTGCAAAGATAGAAGACTTTAGAGGCAGATAAGTTTGACATAGTCATTGTGGAATAGCTGTGTTTGTCCGGGGAGCCAATGATGGCAGATTGATACAGTGAAAGGATAGAGCAGCAGGGAGCTTAGTGAGTCTGGGAGTGATTTAAATAACGAACTATGGACTCTTAAGGTGGATTTGGAAAGATGTGAAGGCAGGAGGGGAATGAAGAGGGGTGAGAAAAAGGAGAAGCAAGAGACCTAAGAAGAAATCGTTGAGTAAACAAGGTGGAACAATGGGAAAGTCGTGATCAGAGTGGATGTTTTCATTCTTTGCTTACGTATTCAATAGAACCTAAACCTTTGCCTGTAGAGGTAGTGTTCCTTCTACCTGGGAACAGCTGAGTTGGTGTGTTTAAGGAGATTTTACACAATGTCTGCTGAGTTGTCTTTTGTTACTTCTGTAATACTGGCTGTTTAATGTTGGGTTTAGAATGGTAAAACATGCTCATGTTTGCTTTGGAGACTGTATATAGATGAAAGGTTTTTAGTTTTTGTTTTAAAGAACTGTATTTTTGCTATCTCACGATATCCTGCAATCCTTATGATGCACCCAAACAAGCAGAGCTTTCTCAGCAGGATCTGTTAGGATGGTTGTGCTAGGAGAGGTGCAGAGATATTTCAGCAAGAACGAAGATGTGATTAGGAAGGTGAGTTAGGTTGGGTTTGTGGTAAGGTCCATGGTGAGAATGTAAGGACTAGTGGGGATATAGAATGGAAGGGAAGAAGGTCACTGGATGGATGAAGAAATGAAGGAAAGAGAACCTGACATGTTGGCCACACGGCTGGACATGAAATCCTATGGTTATGGCTGGAATTGAGGTGAAGAAGGTTTCACTGAGGGGAGAGGTTACTGCACACGGGTGATGACAGTGATGGGGCAGGTGGAGGGTAGTATAACTGGACAGCATGGACCTTGGGGGAACAGGGTTCTGTTGTTTTTTTCTTTTTTAGGTGGTAGGGAATGATGGTCTGGAACTTGGTAAAAGTAAGAGCTCCTTTCCCCTGCTCCAGACCCTGAGAATTAGGGATCGCTAGTGCAGGCAGTAGTGCAGTGATTCTCTTTCTGTGTGGTCCCTAGACCAGCAGCATCAGATTACCTGGGAGCTTATTGGAAATACACATTCTCTGGCCCCTCTGCAGACCTACAGAATCAAAAACTCTGCGGTGGGCTCAGCGTCTGTTTTGACCAGTCCTCCAGGTGACTCTAAAGTTTGAGCAGCACTTTTGATTGCGTAATTGGGTGAGCGGAGGAAGTCATCACTTCACTCCATGAGAACTCTGATGGGTTTTCACCTGGTCGGTTTTGGAGGCAGGGAGAGCGCTGGACTCCGTGGACATAGATCTTGACTCTTGTGGTCTCCAGTGGTGTCAGGTTGAGAGTAATAGTCTCAGAGCACATTGCAGAAGTTTGGTCTTTGCTTGGACCTAGGAGTTGGCTATTAGTTTCAGCAGCTACTACAAGGAATAGTTGATACTACTGTAGTTCTCTTTGCTAGGGTTTTAAAAACATGATTGCAATATGCAAATTTTATCTATTTAAAAGCTTTTATAAACAATTCCCATCATAAAAATGAATTGTTATTATAAGAAATAGTTACTTGCAAGTCAGGATTTCTTTTTCCTTAAGCACTGGGATGGATTAAATGTTATTTCAGAGAGATTCATTCATCCTAATCGCCCTATCCAGAATAACAGGTATGCCATTATTGCAAAATTGAGGAGGGAAGAGATTTGATTGAAATAACTGTAAAATTGTTGCAAAAAACAAAGGAGAAGGTTAACTCTAGGATGTGTGAATATGTGTGATAAAAAGATTTGTGGAGGAGGAATAATTGGAGCTGCGTGGAAGGAGCCTCAGTGGTGAGGCATACCCATACTTAGTAGCTGTGATTCTTGTCTCAGTTCAGTGTTTGGCCCCAGACCCGGAATTTAGGGTGCAGCTGGCCTTGTACAGGCCCATAAAGGGAAAGAGGAAACCCTAGCAGCTCCTGCAGTCTTGGTGGCAGGCTAGGATCATGAAAAGAGCTGTGAACTGGAGATGAGGAGACTTATGCACGAGTCCAGACGGATTCAATCAAAATGTGTTGCATGCATGACTTCAACAAATATTTGCACACCTCGTTTGTGCCAAGACACTTTTTATAGGCAAGGAAATCGAGGCCCAGAAGTTTGATGACTTCCCTCAAATCAAAGGTAATGAAGCAGCTGGAATTGAAGCCAGGTCTCTTAAGTCTGAAACAGGCTACCCGCCACGTAAGTGTGGTGGCTTGGTTTCCAGTGCTCCCAAGACGGGCCTCTTGTCACTTTCCCTCTCCCTCTGAAAACAACAAAAGAAGCTTCTGAAATATTTGTCTGGTAAATCTGTGTGCTGATTGGTCATCTATCTTAAACCCCTGTCAACAGATGATTCACTATTCAACATTTTAGCAGGCACCGACTTCAGTGGGACAGATCCTTGAGGAAAGGAATGGCTCTTGGTCAGAACACCTAAGACCCTGGTCAGGTTTGATTAGTTGTCTCAGCTGCCCTGTTCATTCTGTCCCAGCTCTGAGCCATCACATATTGGTATCTTAGGTTGCTGACTCCTTGTCAGAACATTTAACTGTTTCATTTGCATGTGAAGCATTGTTTGACTGAAAAAATTAAGACTCATAAAGAACTTTGAAAGGTTGCTGCCTCACTCCGGATACAATTTGTGCTAGATTAGTTTAGTGTAACTGATGAGAGCTCTGATGAATTCTGTGAGCTGCCAATCTTAAATCAGTGAAGAAATTGGGCTGGTTTTATTTCCCCAAAGAGAATATTTGGAGAGGGGACTGGAGGGAAGTTGAAGAAAATCAGAATGCGGTTGTGCAATGGCTTTCCAGTTTCCTGAGATAGTGTTTCCTAGATGCTACTCTTACTGATGAAGAGTTCCTCCTTTCCCTGTCTCCTCACTTCATGCTTCCTTCCCAGCTCTTGCTCTCTCCTTCTCTAGGGAAACTTTTTTTTTGGGGGGGGGGGGGCCACGCCACTCGGCTTGCAGGATCTTAGTTCCCTGACCAGGGATCAAACCCAGGCCCCCGCAGTGAAAGCACCAAGTCCTAACCACGGAATTCCCTAGGGAAAAAGTTTTTGATTGTTGCTTCAGTTTTGCTGTTGAGGAAATGAGTCTTGGGATGGTAATGCCTGTGAATCAGAATTCTAGAGCATTAATCCATTTCTTACCATTTAGGGTTCTGTTTCATTCAAACAAACTATGTAATGGACTTTTCATATAGGCGTTTGATTAGATTCCGAAGGATCAGTTCAAGCTGTTGCAGGGCCTGGGGCCCACATTTTATAGCAAGACTTGTTTCAGTTTTGCATGATTTGGTACTCGTGCTAAAACCATTCAAGACTGATTCCAAAAACACCCAAACTGGCAGCGCATTTGTTCCATTTTTTTTTTCAGCATGCCTGATATTTTGTAGGGTTTGGAATTGGGGGGATAGGACCAACCCAGAAAGGAACCCCAGCAGTGGGAGAAAGGCTGTCGGACTGTTAGCAGAGAGAGTATTGCAGCCTGAGTGATTAGCAGTATTTGGCCATGAGGAAGAGGCCTCTAAAAATAACTGGTGAACAGAGCTTGCAGTCAGGTCCAATTTCAGTTCTAGAGGCCTTGCCCGAGGAGCCACTGGCCAGTCCACAGCTCCGGTAACGAAGGGCCTGTGGTGTGCCTGATACCTGCTCATAGGGCTTTGGCTTTTTTTCTTCCATATATATTATTAATGGATTGAAGAAATCAAAATGGCAGAAGGTAAAGGTATATTTTTATTGTTTGGGTTAAAAGTGACTTGGGATCTAGCCGACAATTTTTAGCTTGGTTTTCAGTTGTGCGCTGTTCAAATATTTTTGGCTAAGTGCTTTGACTGCATCTTCTACGTTTTCTATTTTGAACTTCTGGAGACCTCGATGTTTCAGAATAGTTTAATTTTTCATGGACTAATCTGTCTGTAATATGAATATTAAGTTTTAGTGTCTTAACTTAGAGTATCTTTTATTGTATCGTACTACCAGAGAGCACATTTTACAAACTTCAGAAAAATGAACATGTGGTCTGTCTTGGTCTTAGACGTTAATACCAGTGAACTTAAAGAATTGTGTGCATTCAGATCTCATGTAAAGTTATAGGAAGTTTAAGGGCTTTATAAGTCCCTTTTTGTATTAATGAGCACACTTAGTTGGCTCAAGCAGAGACTTACCATATGTGGAAATGGACCTAATTTTTGTGAAGCAGGCAATAAATGCAAAGAAAAGACATTGGGATTTTATTTTGTTTTTTAAATCAAATCATTAACCTTCAAGCGTTCTTTAATGATGTGTTGATTTACATTTTTGTATGTGTTTGTTTTTGCTTTTCTTTGTAAGTTAAGACTGTCTTTTCATTTAATTGAAGGCAAGCTATATTGGCTCATTATATTGAAAATGTATTTAAGAAAAATAAAATAGACATATTAAAGACTGCTTCCAACTCTCAGCTGCCCGAGCAGCCGCTGGAAGGATTCTATTATTAGTATAGAGAATATGAGTATCTCTGCTTTGAACACTGTTTTAAATAAATGGTTAGAATGGCTTACTTGACTTTTCTGATAAAGTGGCTCATGGAGCCGTGAAGAAGAATATGAGATACCTATCGGACTTTTAGTTCTTTTAGAAGGCATTTCTCCTCTTCTGCATGGATTGCTTAACGGACATAGTGAGGCAAAGTCAGCTGTTACTTCTGACCCACTTTTAACAGTTCATGGCTCCTAAAGGGTGACATTTTGTAATGTAGAAAAATGATCAGTTTGATGAATTGCTTTTATGGTTTTTTAAAACTTTGAATGAGTAGAATTTGTGTATAAATATGAAATCACCAGCATAATGCTTACCAAATCTCATAAATGGTTATTTGTAATTCACTTAGTTGTACTTCCAGTTAAGTAACTGACTAGTGCTCAGGTGCTGGGGGTGCATCTTCTATTTTCCCTTTTCTAACCAAATAAATAAAATTTCCGATTGTTCCTAGCCCAGTCTTCATTTTGGGGAGACTCATTCCATTGATCACCATGGTAATTTTCTGTGTTTGGTAGTATGTGAGAGCGTTTTCTGATTTGATGGGTCAACGTGGAAAAAAAATGAATCACGTAGTTCTTGCCATATTCTTCACCCTCATTAAAAAAAATCTTTTTGATTAATCCCTGGGACTATAGGTTGACTATGGAGCCAGAAATGAAATGAAAATTCTTAGATTTATTCTGATTTTAGAAAGGAGGGACAACTACTAGATGTTCTTCCAGAATATGTTTGGAACGCAGTACTGGTTTTAGGTGTGCTTGGGGAGTTTTAAACTCTCTCGAAGGGTTTATCTTACTCTGCTTTTTTCAGTTTAGTTGGACAGAAACTGATCTGCCCTATGGGACTAGGTACACCATATTTATAAAGTGACATATCAAGAGTGTGCTATTTAGTGTCAATTAAAAAGTTTCCCCTAGAAAAGATGTCTCAAGAAAGACTCCTTTCTATAATTTACTGTTTTGTTCCTTTATGGAATTGGTAAATATTAATAGTAAAAAGATTAATACTACTGGAGTAACACCTCATTTATTTGATATTATAAAGGGATGGATAAAATAATGCTAATTATTTCATGTTCTAGCTAAACAACATTTACTCTTTTTTTTTAACATTTAGCTTTTAAGCGATAAATCCATTTAATAAAAAAATATTTTGAATGAAAATCTTTCCAAAATTTATTGTACATTTCTTGCATTCTTAAACAGTTTTAAAACAATAGTTTAATGACAGAATTAATATGATATCATTATTACCTTGTACTAAAGATTATTTTAATAGTTAACCACTATAAGTTTAATAGTTAAGGACTAGTCAGGGTTGCCAGTGAGCATCAATCATAAATGGCCTCCTGCTACTGTTCAGGTTCTTGTGTCTACTCGTGCTGTATTCAAACATTTTATAGGCCTGCCCTCCATCAGCACTTGTTGCTTTAACTCCTTTGGGTGAGGCTGTCTCTAAAGTCTATTCTTTAGTTTTGTGCAGTGAGTTAGGAAACTTGATTGAAGTTGTTAGCATGATGTCTAAAATAAATGTGAATAGATTCTCGGTAAAGGTGTATTCTTTACTGTCTTTGGCTTTCTCTCTCTTTACCCTCCTAATCCCTTCTCTCTGTTTTGGTATATGCATTTATATAATTTTTTTTAAAACTCATTTCCACTTTTTACTTATATTTGGTGGTGCAGGTTAATAACTTAGACGAGTATTACGAATTAACTTGGATAAATGATACTTTCCTTTTGAGAATCTCAGGAATTTTCCCCCTCTGTTTCTGCTTTAAGAAAGAGATAGAGGGCTTCCCTGGTGGCGCAGTGGTTGAGAATCTGCCTGCCAATGCAGGGCACACGGGTTCGGGCCCTGGTCTGGGAAGATCCCACATGCCGCGGAGCAGCTGGGCCCGTGAGCCACAACTACTGAGCCTGCGCGTCTGGAGCCTGTGCTCCGCCACAAGAGAGGCCGCGACAGTGAGAGGCTCGCGCACCGCGATGAAGAGTGGCCCCTGCTCGCCGCAAGTAGAGAAAGCCCTCGCACAGAAACGAAGACCCAACACAGCCATAAATAAATAAATAAATAAATAAATAAATAAGGGAAATTAAAAAAAAAAAGAGATAGAAATGGAGAAAGAATTGGACTTGAAATTCAAATTATTATTTTGTTTTATTAGCTATTTCTTTATAAGCTTATTTCAAATAGCATCGTCTGAGGTGTACTTTTATTGAGGTACACATTTTGAAAACTTAATTATTGAGTAAAAAATTGAGTCATGTCTGGCACATATGTGCTGAATAAATACATTAAATGAATGAATAAAATGTTGAACTATATTTATTTGGCCTTATTATTTTCTAGTTAATCAGGAACAGTACAAGAGACTGGTATCAGCTACAAAATGTCCAAGAGGAGATAAGACAAGAACCCAGTTTTCCTGCCATTTTAGCACTTATTTTAAATAAAAGGTTTAAGTTTGATTCTTAGATAATAAGTAGCCAAGGGAGGAACATCCTTAGTCACTATTATAGTTCCATATTTAGAAGGCATTATTCTTTTTATAGTTAGTATTCTATACAAATGGGTAATGTGCATATATTGATTTGTTGTATAGAAATAAAGGTTTTTTTAAATACAGTCTTAAAAAATGTCTTCATGTTTGTAGAAGTTCAATAAATTAAACACACAACACTGTTACTGAATCTGTGGTGCTCCCCTTCCCACAGAAGCTATTTCTTTTCTTTTTAAAAATTATAGTGGTGCTTTATTTTATATTGTTCTTCGTATAACTTCTGTCCTTAAGACACATAAAATTTTGGAAATCATCATTTTCCCTCACCAGCATTGCAGAAATTTTCACCCAGTCTCTACTCCGGTGACTATATTCAGATAATAAAACAGTGGAGCCTATTTTAAGTGGATTTAATAAGTAACATTGTGATCTGTGCCCAGCAGGTACTTTTTTAAATGTATAAGTTTTGTTTTTATATAGCCAGCTTTTAGGAGACTTTTAATAGATCATGTGAGGAAAAAGAAAAAGAAAAGAAACAAATTAGATGGCCGGATGTTATTTAGTAAAGCATACTTTTGTAAATTCACCATGTGATTATTTATAAATCTGGCCCTTATTGACGGGTCTGTTAATATTTAAAGAACACTAGAAAAGGAGATTGACTTTTTCTTTAAGAAGGAATTTTGTTTCATTTAGTTCATCAATTTATATACTTAAATATAGATATATAAATAAATATGTGTATATTTGAGTGTGTATATCCACAAACATAACGTACACGCTCTAAGACTGATTCAGTTTTTATGACCCCTTTTGAAAAGTTGATCTAGTGGTTGGTTTAAAAAATATGTATATCTTTTTAACAAGAAGAATTGATAGTATGTTGTTGATTTAAGCCACTGGAAAATTACTACCAGTATTCCCTAATTAGAACTGCATTTAGGAATCAGGAAGCAGGTTTTAGATGAGAGCTAGTGAGGTATCTGAAATCATGTAGTTTGGCCCATTCATATGGAGCAAGGAATTCAGGAGCATAGAAGTCAGGGCTTATTCCTGGCTCGACCCACCTTATGCTGGTGGCTTTGGGTGAACCATTTCATCTTTCTTCTATAAAACAGAGATGATTATTCCTGTCCTTACCCCAAGTGTTGTAGTGGACACTTGGAAATATTTGGGGGTGTTTTTGTTTGTCATAATCACTGGGAGCTACTTACCTGTGGGACCAGAGGAAAGCAGGAATGCCAGCTGCCCTGCAGTGTGAGAAACAGTCACACAGGATGAAGAATTGTCCTGTTTAAACCCAGAAACACCCTCTTGAGAAACACTGAGGGGACCGTTGTGAGAATCGCGTGCATGTAGAGGAGGTAATGTGCTCCAGCAACGGAAGATAGCATCCTACTTTCCTACTTGCTTGATAAATTTTTCCTTTTCCCAAAGGGCATGTTGAGATATGACATATTCTTCTAATTTGTTTATTAATATTTAATATTTATCATATTCCTTTTTAAGAGAAATTTGAGTTTTATGGTCCTTTTAAGGACAGTGTTGACCATTTTCTCTTAGTATGACTTGACTATCATTATTTTTGTTTATTTTTGGCTGTATGAGTATTTCCAGACGAGGATAAAGTATATTAAACATATCAAATGTGATATATGACACTTCTGGTGGACAGCACTTTACAAAACTGTATCCTACGTCGAGACCAATTATGAAAACCTTTCCCTTTTTCCCTGGGTCCCAGTGAGTCTTGAGGAGGACTGAATTGCACTGTTTGGCTTCTCTTCTTCCCTGACCTCTGTTTCCTATAAATAGTTTCCTTCCTTCATCTCTGTCTCTCTGGCTAAGAATATGAAGCGTTTTGGGGGGAGCTTCTTCTATGGCAGTTACAGTTTTCAAGATTCGACAGAAACTAAATGCGACAGAAAAAATAGGCTTTGGCTACATTTGTGATCTCTTTAAGTTGTTAATATGCTCTGAACTTTGAAGGAGGTTATATTTAGGTCGTTTAGGTGAACTTGGAAGGAATACACATATCAATTTTTATTTAAAAAAAATCGCTAGCCCATTAGTAGTTTATTTCTTTCGTTACTTAGAAGTTAGGGTCATACATATGTGGTATTGAGGCTAAGCATAGTCTTTTCCATTTTTAAAATCTTTATTTTGTGTAACATGATTTAAGAATTTAAGTGAAAACTATTGATAGTTTTGAAGTAATTTACCATTGGAAGTACTCTCAAATTCCTGGAGAAATATTTCAGTGAAAAGAGGTTCAATAAAGTGTTTTCTTCTTATATAATGACATTGTCCGTCTGTTTTATTTTTTTAACAGAGACAAAGCATGGAGGACACAAGAATGGGAGGAAAGGAGGACTTTCTGGAAGTTCGTTTTTCACGTGGTTTATGGTCATTGCATTGCTCGGAGTCTGGACATCGGTAGCTGTGGTCTGGTTTGATCTTGTTGATTACGAGGAAGTGCTAGGTAAGGATTTTCATATTGTTTCTTATTGGTACTGTCAATTCTGCAGCCTCTCAGTGGTTCTCAGTAGGGAAGGAACAAAAGGGGATGTTATCAGGGTTACCTTGCTGTGGTACTTTCAACTTCTTTGAACGTGATCTGTCATAGAAAAAAATAGGCTTCATATTGTCTATATATCACACCAAAAAGTTTTAACAGTACGTACTCTCGCGACATGCAGTACTCTATAATTTCTATTCTATTTTGTTGTATTATGAATTTTTAAAATACTGGTCAGGAGCCACTGAATTTATTTAAGGACCCATGAATGGATCGTAAACACAATTTGCAAGACCCTGCCTTAAAGAAAGCATTTCCAAGCACACGCCTCTGTGTCCTTGTTGGAACTGTTGTGTGTGGATGTGAGTGTGTGTGTGTGCGTGCATGTGTAGGTGTGGCCTGTAGGATGTTCTGAGGAAGTTGCTGTGTTACTTCTGATAGTTGTCTTCCTTTCCTCTCCATTTCCTTTTCTCTCCCTATAATCACTGCAATTTTTCACGGTTTTTTACATTAATGATTCTTTATAATTTTTGGAGTCATACTTTTTTTGTTGTTTCACCTGACCAAGTCTCTTTTTGTAATTGAGATAAAATTCATATTGTAAATATGTAAAAATGTACAGTTCACTGTTTTTTAACATATAATTTTGTGCTGTCATCATTATTAATTTCAGAATATTTCCATCCCCCTCTTCTTCTTATCTCCTGGCAAGCACTAATACACTCAGTGTATTTGCCTATTCCGGACATTTCATATAAATGGAATCATACAATATGTGGCCCTTTGTGTCTGTTGTTTTGCACTTAGTGTAATGTTTTCAAGGTTTGGTACTTACTCCATTTTATGGATGAATTATGCTCCATCGTATGGATTCACCACATTTTGCTCATCCTTTCATCATTGATGGACATAGGGGTTATTTCCACTTTTTGACTGTTGTGAGTAAATGGCCTTCCTTTCTAATAATCCAGTGAAAGATATGGACCTTTTCACTGAAAAAAATGCACACTTTTCTCTGTATGTACAGTGTCGCAGAGATAATCCCCTCCCTTCCATAGACCGTTCTGCACTTTTGCTTTACTTATTAGATTATAGCCAGCCATCTTTCTGGGGGGAAAGGCAAAGAATAACAAAACACACATGTAATCTGCCTTTTGTTAAAGCTTCTTACTTTTATTATTGTACTTCGAGGAAAGTGTCTCCGAGTAGGTTGATAAGAGTGATAGAAGAAGAATTTTAGTTTGGAGATGAACTTCTGAGTAGATCTGTGCTTTTGTTAACTTATGTTGGTGATGTTGCAAAGCAAAGTCTATTAGACAAAAGAAGAGATTTAAAAGATGTGTACATTTAAGCTCAAGTAACAATTTTCGTGTTTTTGTATGCATGCAGCCAAAGCAAAGGACTTCCGTTATAACTTATCAGAGGTACTTCAAGGTAGGCTATTGGAGATGCATTTTAAGTCTACTTGTGTTAGTCTCTAAAACCTCACCCTTGGTCTACTATTTTAGTTATCACCTGCATCAGAGAATGTACATGGTAGGACCAATTTTCCCTCTTAAATTTGTGAGAAAGTATAGTATTTTCTATCTTTTTATTGTTATTTGAACTCTGTGCTCTACGTAGCCTCAACTGCAGACTAGCGCTTTTCACTTATATTTTCTTAGTTATAGAAATGATAACTTCCTTATCTCTACATTATTATTGTTACTGTCATTTTCAACGTGTATGTGCTTTGTCAATCAGACTTCTACATAGCAGGTTAACAATATTTTCCTAAGTGGAACAAGGGCTCTGGGAGGGTCTAGGTTGGTCATAGCAACTCTACTCCCAAAGCTCTTCCTGCTGTTGTGCAATGTTTTAACTTCCTTTTTTTTTTTTTTTTAACATCTTTATTGGAGTTAACTTAGTTTTTATTAAAAAATGATGGCAGTAAGGGGGGAAAGTGGCGGGGGGTGGTGGTGGTGGTGGGATGAACTGGGAGATTGGAATTGACATATATACACTAATATGTATAAAATAGATAACTAATAAGAACCTGCTGTATAAAAAAATAAATACAATTCTAAAATTCAAAAAAAATAAGTAAAAATAAAAGCATTGCTTAAACAAACAAACAAACAAAAATGGTGGCAGTGCTGCCGACTGGTGTTTTAGTACTGATGCTGTATTTGTAAATGCGGTTTAAATATTGCTATTTAAAATATTGTTGTTTAAAATATGTTAAATTAATAAGTCTCTTCACAGCCATTGCCCAATGATGAATTATGAACTGTGTTGATTTTAGGATGTTTTTAGGGAACTGAATGTATTTGACTTATATTTGAAATGCTGAACCAGTGCTCTGAGATGATAAAGTTAAAATACACATTTACTATTCTTGAAGGAGGAAGTCTCTGCTAGTATTGTCTTCTCAGCTTGTCTGTTCTAAGCCTTATTTTTTTTCTTAGTAGTAGATGGCCGGTTCTAATTACATTTTTAAGCAGGATAAGTGTAAGTTTTCCTTTGTAGTTTCAAAAAGCCAGTTTTACATACTTTATTTCCAGAAGTCTGTTTTTAAAGGTTGATTCATGATGCTTCTATCATAAATCATTATTATGAAACGTAAAATTAATCATCCTCTTATTTTTAGTACTTATACTCGATGTTAATTATATATGGTCTTTATTTGAGGCTCAGTGGATGTTCTTTTGTTTTGAGTATTAATGGTGTGAGGAACTTCTGTACTTTAGAAACATTAAATTTCATGTAACTGTTAGAAGTGGATCTGTATTATTCCTTATATATGTTGAAAATTTTACCTAAAAGATTTTTAGCAGTAAAGTTAAAAAAAACTATTCTGAAATGATTAAATCTCAGGGTATTGTTAAGCCCTTAAAGAAAATATTATCTGAGTTATATTTCTTAGATTTGTTAGGTGAATATTTCCTCAATCTCTAAGTGAACTGCCTTCATTTTTAAGTGAGATTATCATTGGCACGGCTTTTAAGGATGAAAGGAGCAAAGAGTTGCATTGATTGGTTGCATTAATGGCCGATATGCAGGACTGTAAGAAATAGTAACACCTTATTAAATTTGCTTTTCCTTTTGTTCCCATATCCGTCTTTCCTTCCCCTCTTGTAGGAAAACTGGGAATCTATGATGCTGATGGTGATGGAGATTTTGATGTAGATGATGCCAAAGTTTTATTAGGCAAGTACACATTTTTTTTTTTTTAATTAGTTGTGCTAAAATGTTGGAAGCAAAATAATATCAGGTTGACCAAATGAACCTTTTGGCCAACCCGATATTTTAGCTTTAGTAATGTTTGTGTCAGTCATTTCCATTTTATGAAAGATATTTTCCCACTTAAATCATTTATTTCATTCTTGTTGGGATGTTAATAGCTTAATTATTTTTCTATAAACTCTCACATTTCAATTTACTGTTACAAATGGATAAGTATATAGCTCCTGCACAGATATTATAAGTAATATAATTTCATATGTGTTTTTAGATTTAAAGCACTTTATATTCTGAACTTAACATTTGAACATGTAGATAATGTCCTAGTCTGTTTTCACATATGGTAATGGCGACCATTCTTTAGCATCATTTGACATAATTCAACGTCCATTTGAATATGTAGATTTCTGAAGGCTTACATAAATTCATTGTGAAATAAAATAGTGGTAGTAAACATCTTATAATGTCCTATGACTATTTGAAAGGTAACATTAAAATATAAACTAGTAGTCTTTGGCCAGGTTTCTTGATTTTTTTAAGTCTTGGACCCTTCTCTTTTATCACCATAATTACCTGTCTTTAACATTGAGATTTTTTTTATAATGGATAAAGATGTGATATTCCTTCATTTAATTTTAAAATACTCTCATACTAGAAAGGATGGTGCTAATTTTAATATGCAGATTTTATATAATCTGGCCTGGTGAGATATGTATTTCTGCTTGTTAAACAGCATCCTTTCCTTTGTTTTAGTATGTAGCGTAATATGCATTAAAACATTTTATACTAAAGTCTTTAGAAAAATAACAAATATGGCAAGGTTTACATACTAAGCTTAATAGAATAATGGCACAAATTCTTCCTAGACACACAATTTTGTGTATATTTTATGGATATGAAAAAAATGGGAGATACATCTGTGTTGAAATGTAATAAAGCTTCTTAATTTTGACATTGTTTTCTTGTTACTGCTCAGTGAGAATTATATTTGCTACTTAACAGTGAAAGCTTCCTGTACCCATGAAATTTCTTTTCCTGTCTTAACCGTAATAGAATTTTCTATATAATTTTGTCATTATATATCTAAATTTGGGTTTCTATAAGTATGGTAAATTCTCAGAAGACTATAATCCTAGGCATGCGTAAGAAAGAAAATTATATAGACCTTATTTCAGAATGATGCTAATTTGCTTGCCTATAAATGGTTTATTACTTCATTTTGTTACTTTTCTTTAAATGACAGATTCTGAATGGCAAAGCTTTTTATTTAAAAAATAAATTCATGTGAGCCGTTTCCTCATTTTTAGAAATAATATTACTTATCTACTGTATTTTGTTGATTTTTTTAAGGGGGGAGGTGCTTAAAATCAGCTATCTGGTCTGTCAGGAAATGTCAACTATTAAAAATTAAAACATGTTATTTCTTCTACAGCACACATTGATTTCTATTGCAAACTTACATGAATAACTTGATTTTTAGTATTTTAGATTTCAAAAATTTATTCCCCTTAATATTTTTAAGCAACCGTTAAGAGTTTAATTAAATGTAATTTAGAACATCGCCATTTGTGGGTAGCCACATATGTGGTATGGGCAAATGGTAACTTGTTCCTTTTGCAAGAATCATATACTTGGAGACAGAACTCAGTTGGTGAATCTGAGTGTTCATTTGGTAATTTGACTATTAAATGCACAAAGGCTAAGATAAACTATTTTATTGTGTGTATGTACAAATTCGCAGTTGGCTTGTGGCTTTGGTGAAGATGAAAGAAACTAATGTAAGCTGTTTGTCCTCTGACTTTATTCTGTAGTGTTTGAATTCTCTGCATGAAATGCAACCTTGATAGGAATTGAATTTTATGACTAAGGTTCTTTTCTACTTTGTGAGGTTATTGTAGCCTAGTTATGCCTCTATTACTGGTGGATGGTTGAAAGAACCAGGTGAAATTCTGGCCTTGTTGGGCTCTGTATGTTCAGGGAGAGATTACGGGGGAGCAGATTCAGTGAGTGTGTAACCCAAAAGGAGCCAGATCTCTGGGGTACGTTCTCATTGGAGAAGCAGCTCAAGGGTAAGGGCTTTGGATTAAGGCAGAGGGAATCCCTGGGGAGGGATGAAAGTAGAATGTCAGAGATTGGGTGAGAGCTTGGCATGGCAGGTGTGGTAATAGTTACGCTGAACTTCCATAGGTTTGGATTTATCTCATTAGTATTTCTTTCTGGAGTCTTAAGTTTGCATATATCTAAATTTGATCAGTTTGAGGAAATGTATACATTCATGTTTACATTTCTTTTACATTTCAAAGTTTGCTTTTATGAACTATAAAGAGAATGAAATACGTGAGTAAATCAAGATCAGTAGCCATCACTAATTTTATTATTTCTGGCCATGGCCCTTACAATATACTTTGAAAATATTCTAAGCCTGGTCTTGTTTACATTCCTTCCTACTTTTGTGGCCAAATTATCTAAAATAAAATGTCTTTGATTTTGGTTTGGATGATTGAAAGCTACATTGTCTCATAATGTATTCTTTGAAAACTTGTTTCCCAAATAAATCAATAGGAAAGAGGACTAAATTCTGAGTAACATTTTCTTAGAGTAACACCACCTGTGGATTACATAGTTATCCTTTTGCCCTGTGACTGGCACCTAGCTGGCACCAGCTATGGCCAGAGAACAAAAGGGAAGGCAATCCCTAGAGCCTTGACAAACGTTTGTAGACTTGACAGATGCCTGAGTGAGCAGGAGGGAAGGGAGGGCTGGATCTTGCCCAAAGCCAGGCACATGCTGCTCTTTGGTTCAGGCCTTCTCTTAGAGGTTAAGGAATTATAAATCCAGAACATATTTTCTTTTTCTCTTTGGACTAGTACTTTTGTCTTAAGAACCACAAAAATGTTGCATAGTTGGGTAATTAGTTTTGCTCAAATACTTTTGCATATTTGTTGCATACTTCATCCTGTCATGCTGAAGGGTGGTAAAGTTTTATATTTTATATTCAACACTTGGAAGTACTTGTATTGGAAAATGGAGAAAAAGAAAAATGTTTATTCTAAATATACAGCTGTAGAGTTTTTGGACAAGAAGAAGAAATAGTGTTATTCCCACAGGGGCTTGGGTGGGAATACAGATCTCCGTTCATAGCACTTGTCAACTGTTCAATTCAGTGAAGAAACATGCTGGGTTGGTCAAAAAATAATTTAAATACCGACTGAAGTTTGTGGGGTTCCCCCCCCCAATGCATGAAGAATGGCGCAATGTAGTTCTTCTATGCACTAATGTGGGGAAAATTCACTATAATCTTTAACATTAAACTAGTTGTCTTATTATTATCCCTTACCTGCCAATCTTGATTGCTGGTAGTTATGCTGTGTGGACAAATTCTGTCTTGTCAAAGCCAGAAATACCAAATGAGGTGGTTATAATCCGAAAAGCTCTAAAATCATAGATGTGCATATTTCTTACAGCCTGCCTTTTTTTTTTTTTTTTCTCCTCAAAATTATGGATCTTACTGTATAGAACTTGACAGTTCTATTGGTGGACTTTGATACCTGCTGGACCCAAGAGACCAGTCTTACCCAAAGCCAGTTCTTCACAGGAAAAAAACAAGTGATAAAAACGATATATACACTGCTTTCTTTCCATATGGGGGTCTGGGGTCTTTGCAGTAGAAGCTAATTTCGTGAGCTGATAGGGAGAGAACTCTGGAATGTTCCTGTTGCAGGTGACTGGCCTTGATCACATCTCATATTGGTAGGCTGAGCGAATTGTTATTAATAGCTGACTCTTATTATTGGTCAGAACGACAGGACCACAAGTCAGTAACCGGAGCATTATAAAGCTCACATTTTCTAGTTTTAAAATGTAAGTTGTTGATCTGGTATAATTTGAGCACGTTGGTGCCCATCTGTGGAGGCTGAACGGTTACCCTGCTAGTCATGTTAATTCCAGAGTTTCCTAAACTAACTCCAGCTCCTAAAGGGAAAAGTTTGAGGAAATGAACATTTCTATTTTCAGTGAATATTTATTGACATATGTAAATGTTTGTATAATCAACTCTCGATAATATCTGGGTGCTACATGAGCAAATGTGGGGCTTGTCGGAAGTGTCTTTTTATCCTCATACTACTTTTACTCACTTTTCCCTTTGAAGTTGGTCAGTCTGTTTTGGCTGATACAATTTTGTGGGTTTTTTTGGCTCTCAGTTCTCTGATGAGAGAAAGGCAAACCCGGTTAGGGGCTGGTAGGAACGGTGAGGATTGGCCAAATTGCTTTTCCTTTAGTCCATATGATTGAGAGTTGATTGTAAGGTGTGCATCTTAACCGATTTCTTTATTTTCCAAAATATCTTTTCTGTAAACTTCCTTGACCATGATGCACATCCTTTTTGAGATCACTCTTCCTCAACTTCTTTTTTCCACCTAACTGCTCTCCTTATTTTCTCTTTCTCTCTTCCTTTATTCTTATGTAGGCCTGACCAAAGATGGCAGTAATGAAAATATTGATTCTCTTGAGGAAGTCCTTAATATTTTAGCAGAGGAAAGTTCAGATTGGTTTTATGGTTTCCTCTCATTTCTCTATGATATAATGACTCCTTTTGAAATGCTAGAAGAAGAAGAAGAAGAAAGCGAGACCACAGATGGTGTTGATGGTACGTCACAGAATGAAGGGGTTCAGGGAAAGACTTGCGTCATCTTGGATTTACATAACCAGTAACTTTGATGCAGGGACTGAAGTCACTGGCTTGTGAACCCCTGAAGCAATCTCCTTTTTCTTTCTTTCCTTTGCTCACCCAGGGCTTAACATGCAGTGGGGCAGCTGTGATCGGACAATACAAGGCAACTATGTGATCTTTTCCCCAGTACAGCGCCTAGCTAGTCCCTTGCTTGGCTTTCCCACTTGAGGAAAGCGGTACCCCTCATTCTCCTACTGGTCCACAAAGTGCATTGAGAATGATGTTCTTGGTAGTATAATTGGTTTCTGTATCGTTTTGTTTTAACTCATGTACTTGCTGAACTAAATTCAGAAACTTAATAGCGAATTGTTTTGTGATTAACCCTTGCTGCTTGTCCTTCTAACACGCTATTCATTAAGATGATTATAGTGGAATTAATTATAAAAATATTTCTAGCATGATTCATAAATTCAGTGCTTCTCTTTTGGTCTTTAACATGACTGATGTGTAAAATGATGGTTCTTTAAAAGGCTGATTTTTTTTTAAATTGTAATTTGTTTAGGTTGATTTGTCACAGGTTAATACAAATTTCAGTGTAAAATTCTGTATTAATGGTGCTTTTAAAATAATTTGAAAATAACCTCATGTTTTTGCCTTAGGGTAGTTCAATTACTGTATTCAGATAGTAGTGTGTCTGAATCTTTCTGTCTGTGAAAGCAAAATTTATTTTTAATTTCATTTCCAAATAGACATCCAGAGAAAGTAATTTGTATTTTTTTTAAAGAAGGCATATTACACAGGAAGGAAAATGTGAATATGTTATCTTAAATAATGTTGTGCATATTAAAATTATTCATCCTAAATAACGGTCTTTTTCCATTTTTTCCTGTATTACCTTATTAATTGGCCATCAACTTTGGCTTAGGTATAATATGATTTTTATATTTGTAAATTAAATTTATTAAAGTGGTAATTCTTTTTAGGAGAATCCATTTTTGCCATTAGAAAACCTTAAAAACACCTTTGAATCAATTCATTTAAAATGAGTTTGCTTCAGTGATAGCAAAAACAATTGTATTAGACATATGTAATATGCATTTCTTAAAATGAGATTTCATTCATTTCCCACCTCAAACAAAGCTCTTATAGCTTAAGAGCGATAAGATCCAAGACCTTTGATTTCTTTTACCCTTTTTGGGAGTGGTGTTTCATGTTTTTACATCTCTTTGAGCCTCTGTGAAACTTAGCTTTGGTTCTTTATAGAGCTTAAAATTGGAAAATATTTGCATTTTTTAACATTTTATTTAACTGTGATAATTTCTACTTTTCAAATATTTATTCTTATTTTTTCCCATTTAATCAAGTTGCTTTCAGAAAGTAGATTATTCACCCATTTTTTCAGAAGGGAATATGACAAATGTAGTTTCTTTTTTAGAGCTCGCTCTTGCAGGCTATCAAAATGAGAGCCTGAAAGTCAAAGTCTCGAATCAGAACCCTGGAAGCACATCAACTTCCCCCTTGACTCAGCATTTACATGTGTCCGGAAGACTGTCCAATTTGCTAATCTTATTTTTAAAAAGCATTATTCAGTAGCTACTTTTGGAAATAGATACATGTGTTGTACATTGGACAGTGATCTCCTAACGCTTAAATAACTGTTATAACCCTAGTTTGTCTTTTCCTGATTATTCAGGGACTGTGTTTCATTCTGTTAATGTTTCTGACAGTCAAAAGCTTCTGATTTTGGAATGTTAATATTTTGGAACAAATGAGTATGATTTAAAAATGTTCTTTCTGAAAGCTTATGCAGTCTTTGCCTGTATTTATCATGTCTTCCACTTTGAATTTGAGTACTGTGACATATCAGAGTTCATTAGTTTTAAATTCAAAAGCAGTCTTAGGCCTCACTCAGAGAAATTCTCTTAGACAAATGTCTGAGATTTTTTTTTAAGGCAGTGTTGTTTCTTCATGCTTCATTGTTACTAACTCTGGAAGATGTTTGATCAGTTTATGAGAAGTAAATAATTAAATTTGTGTGTTAAAAATGTTTGGAATCATTAATTTCTCATCAGGCTCTGCTTTTTTTGTCATGCTACTAATGCACATTTTATGTACAGAAATTAATTATGCTGTATTCTTGTAAGTGAAAAATAAGGATGTGAGATTATAATTTGCCATTTCTTTGGTATCCCTTCCGATCAGCCCTTTTGAAAAGCCTCTGATGAAGGTAAAATCCAGGTAGCTGGTGAACCCCTGACTTCTGTGACTGCCTTCAACTTGTGCTTAAGGCTTGCTTTGGTGAGAAAATAAAGTTATTTGCAAAACTGGTATAGAGTACTTTGAAGCTGAACAAAGTTGCTTTGCTTACATTTTATTTATTATGTATGTTACAATTCTTAATCTTCTAAGGCTTTATTGTGTAATTTTCTGTTCGATCATAGAAATATTTTCCTAGCTTGTGTCTTTTAAGCTTAGGAACTTAGTTAAAAAGGCAAAAATGTAAAATGTATGTTTGAATGTTTATTTATGGTGAATTTTACATTGTACTATATTTACTCTGCATTTGCAGTTTGGAACAACCAAAGGCACTTTGAGGAATGTGCTCTGAGTTCAGATGGCCTTGTCTCCTCCGAGCTGCCCTTCCTCAGATGAAACTGCTGTTTGTCCAATTGAAAAGGCGCCGGGTTCTCTGGAATTTGGTACCAAAACAAGGAAGTGGCACTCAGGGGACTTCTTTTCTGCACTTTAGTTTCTTTCAGCTCTTATTTCCCCTGGGATGTGAGGGGTGAGGTGTAAGTCAGTTGGAGAGGTGTCTTCTGGGTGCTAATCTTATTAAATCCCTGAGGCCCAGCTGCCGGCTCACTGCGTCATGCAGGTGCCTCGGACATAATGTGCTGGACGATATCCTGCTTTTTCACCTTGTACTTGATTCTTTATTCTAGAAATTACCTCCCTGTCTTATAGAGCTGTATCCAGACGTGTAAGAAAAACTGTTTTCTCTGCTTGAATTCTGGTTTGTTTTCATTTACAGTTAGCTAGACGGGGCGAAATGTTTCCTCGTTTGGCCTGATGTTTATAACTTTGGAGTATTAGTAAAGGCAGATAGAAGCATAGACAGTTATGAATTTGAACACCTGGCAGTTATACCTTTGGGGGCTTGATACTCAGCAACCCTTTCGAAATCAGATTCTGGTCTATAAAACAAGTAAAACGTTTTCTGCGTTTTGAGCTGTGGAAATTTCTTTGATCACCATGCATATTTGGAGCACTTTTATAAAATCCAGTGATGCAGACTTTATTATCACAAGTCGATTGATGGAACACTATGCTGAATTCTCTGCCTGTTATTTGTTGTGATAACTCTGTAATACACAGGAGTAGATATTAACTAAATTGTGAACTGTCTGAAGTTGGGAGTCAGGTTAGGCTGCATTTGAATCCCTCTTCAAAGCTGAGCCCAACATAGGGTATTTATTAAATATTTGCTGGGGTTAGTCCTGGTGAGTGAGAACGTCAGGAGTTACCCATTGCATAATAAAATGCTGATTTTTTTTTTAAAACAGCTTAAATAAGTGAAAACAATTATTGGATGTACTTTGTTTTCCAAGAGAAATGACACTTTGAAGTTCAGACAATAAACTGACCTATGCTAGCTGAGGTCTTCAGGTGACCTTTCTGCTATCTCATTTGTATTCTTGTCTGGATTTTATCTTTATTCAAGCTCTCAGTCTCTGGATGTAATCCCTTCTTAAACTTTTAGTCTTTCAGTCCTCTGATGGTCTGGTCTTCCCTCATCCCCGAGGGTTGGAAGGTTTGTAGCTTCCTTTTTTCAAAAACGTCTGTGATAATACTGTTACGCCATCTATTTAAAAATAAAAAGGAAAATGGTGTAGTGTCTTGACTTGCGTTTTGCCAAGACTAGACTTACGTTCTAGAGCAAGTCTGCCTAGCTCACAGAATCTTCTCTTAGGCGTTCAGGGCCTCATCTGTAGCCAATGTTGAAATAAATTATGATGCTTCGTGCGGGCAGGAGGAAGCTTTGAAACTGAGGCTCAGAGTGACTCACGGGTCTCACCAGAGACAGTGGGAGTGATTCGGATGACCTAAGTGTGACATGACACTCAGCCGACCAGTTCTGTGACCAACTCCCTGAAAGCCTGCAGCAGCTATAGTACTTGGGTTTCTGTAACGGAGCCAGTCTTCTAAAATTGCGGTGAAACCGCAGGTCCAACCCTGATTCAGCGTTTTAATTACACACAGAACATTTCACTTTGAAAGTGTGTGTGGGATAGTGGCCCTGAGGCAGGTGCCAAAATAATGTTCATGACCTTTAGGCAACTCCCTCAGGCTCTAAGGGAGGTATATAAGACCTGCTTCTTTCAAATTTCTGTGTAAGGATTACCAAATAGTCAACCGAGCTATTAACAGTAATCACCTTAAAACCATCAGAATAAACATACAGGGCAAAAAAGAAGTAAACAACATGGTGATTACTTTTTTTTTTTTTTTTTTTTTTTTGCCATTCTCTTTGACGGTAGCCACATCCTAATGGCTTGGGTTCCATGATCATTTCTGTACTCTGCACAGCGTTTCTTTACTCTGAGAAGTGTTTTGAATCGTTGTTTCCTCTCTCATGGGTCATTTTTCTAGCAGCTGACCTTTGCCCTGGGTCTGCACCTCCTGCTTCTGGCCGCCTCCTTTCTCTCTCGCTGACTCAGTTTCTCTACCCTTAGACATGCCTTTGTTTCCTAGCCCTCAAAACATACGAATGCAGATCAAATTCTTCAAACTCTTATTCCTTTTCTGCCCACTGAGAATCTTGGGAAACCCCATAGATGATCAGTTTTCTTCTAAGGAGGGAAGAGAGGCCGTGATGGGCAACCCTGGGGTTTTGCTCACCCTTCTTTCTACCTGTTTTCTCATTGTAACGTGACCCCTTCTTATACTCCTTGTAAAACTGTATATGGGACATTTACTAACTAACAGAATTCAGTAGTGTCCTCATCCTAACCCTTTGTTCATTCCTTCCTTTCTACAACTGCTACTTTGACTTTTAGAATCCTGCATTTTCTATTCATTCATTCATTCATTCCTTCCCTGCATTTTCTTGACTCTCCCCTCTTTTTTTGTTACTGACGGGCTCCTGTATTACCTTCTGTTTTCCAAGTGCTGTGCTTTCTTTCATGTTTATACTCTTTCCTTCAGAGACTGAATATGATGATTGTTGTTTAAATTATTAGTTCAGGCTTTGTCGTGTCAAAAATATTGAAAAATGATTGAATATATTCTTTAAGTTCAGAAAAGACAGCTTAGGTTGATACTTTGGAATTTTATATAGCACAGTGGCACACTGTTAATTTGTATAACATTAGGGATTTATACCCAAACTGGAAAAGTTGTAAATCAAGTACTTATTATCTTTTCATGTTTCTAATCAACTAATGTGATGTTGATCTAATATGTTGGCTTATTTATGTTAACTCTAGCCTTTTCATCAGTATAGCTCTTTTGACTATATCATAATAGTGGAGGGGTAGGGGGTTGGTCTGATTCCCACCATTCTGCTTTCTAAGGGAAAATCCAGGCCTCTCCAGTCAAGAACATGCAGGAATCAGGAGGGGACATTAGCATCATTATAAGTGTATTTTAATGCTTTATGCTAATTTCTTTTGCACACCGGATAATACCCATGTATTTAAAGGTTGTCATTACAAGAATAAGTTTGACATTTTACCTAAATAAACTTTCTTGGGGAGTGGTCCAAGATAGCATTCGGTATTACAAGGTGGTATGCTGTTTTTGCTAGAGGTTAAGAAAGAATTGGGCTTTGTCTGTGAAAAATAGTTGTTAGACACACACACTGGTTTTGGTTATGTATGCATATCAAGTAACTGGATAGATACAGATAGCCACATGGAACAGTTAATTCACGTTTCTGTTTTTAATGTAGTCATTGGTAAGATATACTAATACTTTTTTTCCAGAATGACAATGATGATATCTCAACCAAAATAAATTGCCATTCTCAAATGAAGTGTCTCTTGTGATGGAAACAAATTGCCATGAACAGAGAGAGGGGAAGAGATTTCGGAGTGGATGGTGATTCAAACAACAGAATAGGAGTAAAAAAATCTCATACTAGAAGTGGGAGTGTGATTATGGTTTTGAGAAACATACAGAGGGGGTTCCACAGTTTCCAGCAGGAATATGTGTGAAAGGGCTTAGGGGCTTTCTTGGGACACTTCAGACCTTAGTTGTAGGGTGACAGGTTGTACATGGTGCTGCCTCCACAGGGCATGAGCAGAAATCACCCCACCTCCTACCCTGGTGTCCCCAGGAAATGGACTGGCAGCCTGCCTCCTACCCTGGTGTCCCCAGGAAATGGACTGGCAACCTGCCTCCTACCCTGGTGTCCCCAGGAAATGGACTGGCAACCTGCCTCCTACCCTGGTGTCCCCAGGAAATGGACTGGCAACCTGCCTCCTACCCTGGTGTCCCCAGAAATGGACTGGCAACCTGCCTCCTACCCTGGTGTCCCCAGGAAATGGACTGGCAACCTGCCTCCTACCCTGGTGTCCCCAGGAAATGGACTGGCAACCTGCCTCCTACCCTGGTGTCCCCAGGAAATGGATTGGCAGCCTGGAACGCCACTTTGGAAAGTTTGCTGATATGTGAGTGTGTAAAATAACATTTATGTGACCAGGAGATAGAATTGGGAACATCAGTTGGTTGGGATGCTAGGTACAGGCTGGTTGGAAAAAGTGTACGGCGAGATATATGGTACCTGACATTTGTTAGAAGGTTAAAAATAAACACGTTATCGGAACTTTCATTTGCCTAGAGAAGAAACAGAAAGCCTTTGCAGAGTTTTTAGATAAAGAGTAAAAAAGTTAGTATATACCTCCATAATAGTATAATTCTTATTTATGTAATTTTTTATAAAGAAAGTTTGAAACTATGGGAGAAAAGCCATGATTATTCAGACAGTAAAGAGTAAAATTCTATCAAAATATGCTATCCTTTTTTTGAGTGGCAGTGATGATTGAGTAGGGAGATAAGGTCCCCAGATCCTTTCACCCCTGGTGCTTGTAATTGATCAACTGTGTCCAAGCAGAAGTCCACTGACATCAGGTACCACTGAGAGGGAAATGCCTGTGGTAATTAGACATCTCTAAAGCTAACAATTCTTTAAGACCTAAGGCAGGTTGTGAAGTTGATTAAATCAATGATTTTTTTAAAATGCATTTTTCGGTTATAGGTAGTGAAAGTAAGGTTCTAAAATGACGTATGAATGATAGATATTTGTATGTTGCAGGAGTGTATTTTTTTAATGGTGAATTTAAGTAAATTTGTTTAATAGTTGCATCAATTTAAACTATTTTATAGATACTTATTTTTTATTACCTTAATATTTTCTGTTTGTAACATATTTTCATCTTGTAAACACCAACAGAAGGACCTGGTGGGGTAGCCAAGAGAAAAACCAAGGCTAAAGGTATTTTCCATTTTTCAAATTAGCCTTGAGTGAATCAAGTTTAATGCTTGAAAATGCATGACAGTTTATAGATAATGTTTTGTAGATGCAGCTACTAATGCTAAACATTATTGCTTTTTGGTTTTGGGTGCACCTTTGGTTGTAAGTAGTTTTATCAAGGTTTCATTAAAGAGTTTTCTGCCTCGGGCCTATAATTTTAAGTAATTTCCTTTTTCAGATTATCAAAACCTCGGAACAGTCTTTAAACTACACATTAAATTTACAGTATACACATTCTATCTACCTTGTAAAACCTTTCTTTAGTCTAAATTTTTTAGTTACTGTCGGAAATAAAGATGAGTTCATCAATGATTGATTTCCTTTTTCCAAAAGCTCTGATGATGCTGTCTTAGAGCACAATAAAAGCTAGTGGGACCAAACTTGTAGTTTTCAGTAAAATGAAAACTTAAGATTTCATTATGCCGGTATA
Source organism: Balaenoptera ricei (assembly GCF_028023285.1). Taxonomy (NCBI): domain Eukaryota; kingdom Metazoa; phylum Chordata; class Mammalia; order Artiodactyla; family Balaenopteridae; genus Balaenoptera; species Balaenoptera ricei. Next base: position 74,194,948 of record NC_082655.1, read on the forward strand.
GAATTTGCTGTGTTTGATATTTTGATTCATTAAAAATTATTACACCCGTCAACCATTCTGTGTAGGCTAACAGCTTATCATTGCAGCCTTATTTTATATTCCTTTGGTTTTTCTTGTTCACTTGTAAAGATTTCTGTCCTTCAGGGAGAGGGGCATGGGGAAAGTGCATGCTTTTCTTTATAAACTTGTAATCCTCTTTTGCGTTCAAGTGCTTGGCACGTTGTATGTAGTTTGATTTTGGTGAAACATTAACAGGTGAGACTTTTACTATGTGATTTACAGGGTTTTGTGATTTGTATTTTAACTTTAAGATTAGGAAATTTTAATGTTTTAACTCTGATATCCCGCCTGAATAATTCCCGGGAAGAAAAACAGAATTTTTACCATTTTATTCTTATGTAAGTTATTATGAAATAAATGGCCAATAAAGTATAATTTGACTCCTTGATCTAGAGAGGCAAATTCAACATTAAAGATTTAATATTTTAAAAACTGTGTGCAGAGTAAGACGTGCCAGCATTGCACCAGCATTCTGCTCTTGCAGTGTGGCTTATCTATGTTACTCTGAACGGCGTTGAAGAAGAATGAGAACTTGGAGGATGGTTGATGATTTATGAATTCTATTCTGTATGTTTTCAAGGTTTTAATAAAATTGTCAGGAAGAATTGAATAACATTTTGTACTCTGTGAGTTTTACATGATTCTGATGGGCAGAAACATCTTCCACGTTTTATTATATTAAAGAAATCTTTCTCTTTTTTGTTTCTGCTTAAATGCTACATTATACAGTAAACACCTTGCTTCTTCTTATGATTTCTTAATGAGGAATCAAGAAGGTGAAATTCAAAGCTTTTGCTAGCAGCACTGTTCAACTTTATTTAAAGCAGGTTGAAAGCAGCACCTCACGTGAGATTTGGAATCACCTGTATAGTCCGTTTAATTGTTCTCTCTTCTGTGAGCATGGACAGCATAGATGTTGGCTTGGAGTGGCTCTGCGTAAAATAACGGGAAATATACTTAAAGGAATACTGATTTCATAGTGTTGAATAGAAGCAGAAAAGAAGTTCTCCTTGTCGTCTTAGACACTGTAGATAACAAACTTAAAATTTTGTACTCATATGGAAATTGTATTTTTCTAAACTAAGAAAATTAAATGGTATTTAACTTTTCATTTGTGCGTTATATTTGTTTCCAAGGAGTGCAAGCACAGATATTTTCAGGACATACTTTTTTTGTTAGCGCTAAAGACTTTTAAATTATCTTTGTACAAATACTTGCAAGCTATGGAAAATTTGTTCCTACGTTGTCAGTGTTCCTTTAATTATGTTGTCATAGCTGTGATATGTGAGTTGTTAACACTCTGTGTAAAGTGCTGCCTTTATGGCTGGACTCATTTTATTAATATTGCATGTTAACCTTGTTTTGAGGCAAATCATACTATATTGCCAGCTGGAAAAATGATGCCAAGTTTCTAGCATTTCTTTTATAGCTGATACTTTATAGAGGTTTGCATCTGTTTTTAGGCAATTTAAAACTAGTGGATGAAAGGCACTTTTTGAATGATCATTTCATGTGTGTGGGGAGATAGAAAAAAAGGCAATACTTTTGCACTAAGTTGCTATGAATTAAGAGATGACTTCAATAAACATTTTTCCCTTTAATTGGAAAACCGGAAAGTTAAAGAACTCACTAAAGAAGAGCCCAAGAAGGAAAAAGAGAAGCTTGAGTCAAGGAAGGAAAGTAAGCATGAAGAGAGAAAAAGGGGCAAGAAAGAAAAAGAGGATTACCGGAAGGAGAAGAAAATTGCGGATTCATATGTTTCCAGGAAAGAGTCTCCTAGGGTTAAAAAGGACAAAGAAAAGGAGAAAGCGGGACTAGGTAAAGGTACTAAAACCAAGGAAAATAGGAAAAAATCAACAAATATCAAGGATATTTCTGGTAAAGCGGCACCCAAAGACAAAGATGATAGAAAGGAAGGGAGAAGTTCTGCCAAACAGGCACACTTAGCAAAGGGAAGCAACCAGAAGAGAAAGAACTAAAGCTGCAGCAGCGGCATCCCAGGAAATGGTCATATTCTTCATCGTGATTTGCTGCTGAAGGGCATAGAAAACTTGGTATTGCTCTGGTTGGGGAAGATGTGTCATTTAGCCATTGACTATATTTATTGGTGCTCAGCCAAGTAAATTCTTTGAAATTGAGGTACCTGTCTCATGCTTCGAAATTTAAAAGATGAAGCTTTAAAAAAATATGTAATAAAAATATGATGTAATAACGTCTATTTTTATTAACTTATTGATCGTGCATCAGGTAAATGTATATGTATAATATGAATTGTAATGATTTATTAATACAGAATATTTTCACTGGAGTTCAGCAAGAATATTAAAATTTTAAATAGTATTTATATGCAGAGTGATTTGTAAGTTTCAGGAAGGATAAATACTCATGTAGGTAGAAGGTTATCTTCTTCTCTGTTAGCTGTTGTTTTTCTTCCCTCCTTTGCCTTCCTGCTTTCCTGCTTCCCATTCTTCTTCAGCTACCCTTTTCCTTCTCCACTTCCTTTCTCCATCCCCTTTTCCTTCCCCCAGCTCTTCCCAGGGCATCTCCTCACGAAGTTGCCTGCGTGTCTCCCTCTCCAGGCCCAGCCAGCACCATCCCCCTCCCCCCGCCCCCCTCTCAGGGGGCTGCTCCTTCCCCAGGCTCTTCCCCATTCAACTCCTTTTCATCTCTCCTCCTCGGTCTTTTACATTTCCTTTACCTCCTTTTTCACCCCCCTGTGCTGCCTCACTCGTCACCCCTCACCCTGCCTCTCCCTTTCCAACCATCCCTCTCCCACCTTCTCCTGTTGCCCAATAAATACTTAGTGTTCACTGTGTTCTGAGAATTCTAGAAACAGTCCTGGATTAAAGAATTTTATGTAGAAAAACAATTTTAGAATGCTTATTTGTGACATCTTTACAGACTCAAACTAGTTACAGAAAGGCTTTAATTATTTCAAATTAGGATATACTTTCATTTTATATCACACAATTTTTCAGTTATATTGGTGGAATGGCATATATTTTTCATATTTGATTGATCATACTTGTTTACCATTTCTAAGGAGTTGCAAATTTGAGATCAAAATTGAGTTCGGAAAACATTTAATAAAATGAAATTTCTATAAGAAATGCATTTCTACAAATGGTTTGTGCTGTTCTACATGAAGTCTTAATTCTGTAACCGTGACTGCTGGTGAAATTCAGCTACTGAATTTGAGAAGAATAACCTGATTTGTTGTAACTGAATCATAAGTGCTGCCACAAAATTTTTATTTTATTTTTGAAATAATTCTTCACCTTTTTCTTTGAAGAGCCTTTAAAAACAGAGATTTTGGCCCAATTAAAGATATTTCAAATCAGAAGTGAGTAAGCGTTAAGTGCAAAATTTTCTAAAAGTATTGTGTTTTTTGTTTTTTTAATATGCTGGCACCTTTTACTGCTTAAAATCAAACACCTGTACATTTAGTTACAAAAATTCCAACAGACATAATAAAATTATCCAGCAAGGGGGCAGGCCTAGAGAATATCTAGTCTAATATCTCTAATCCAATCCTATCATTCTGTTGTTTAAAAACTGAGTCCCAAAGAAATTGTTAACTTGGGGCTTCATATGTTGATCAGTCCGGATTTTATTATTTTTATAGTTTGATTATAGGAGCACAGTAAACCTCAGTGAATTTTATGGCTCATTTGGTGGCAAATACAGGGGCAACTGGCTTGAGGTGAATAGATCCCAAGTACAGACCTGTAATCAGCTGTTTCTTCCTAGCTCTCTTCTCAAATCTTGACTCTGCTGATTTCTACTTGACTTTATTCTATATGGAGGTGCTACCACTTGAGGAGGAGGGTGGCCCTCTGGGGGCCCCAGACACATTTTTCTAGTTTAGCCGTCCTTGTACAAAGATGCAGTTTTCTGGGCTGGCCCTGGGAGGAAAGTCCTGGGAGATTCTGGCTGTCCTGGTTAGGCCTGGAAGCATCTGTGACCATTCCTGTAGTCGGGGACAGGCTAGCTCCTGTGCACAAAGCTTTGGGTGTGGGTTGAGGGGTTCCCTCTCAAACCACATGAAATGCTTCCTGCAGGAAAGGGTTTCTGGGAGAAGAAGAGGGAGACTCTGAGAACTGGACAGAATGAGAAGCAAAACTATATCCACCAACCATATAAAATTACAATCTTTAAAAAATATATCCTGATGTTAGGTCTTGCTAAGATAAATAGATTGAGTTTTTAAATTTATGTTTCAAATTTTAAGTGTTAATTTCTGTACAGATAACTTTTTTTTTTTCTCCCTTGTAGAGAAGGGCAGCAAATTATAATGACCTTTACTGAGGGCATTCTAATAATTTTTACCTTGGTTTTTGAAGGACAGTCAATGGCTGTAGGGCATAAAGTACATAAATGCTAAATTCTAAGAAATTAGTGAAAAAAATTTAGACTAACCCTAATCAGCGTAAGCATATAAACATTATCTGTTGCTATTTAATAAAAGCACCTGGAAATATTTTAGTTCTATCATTGAGTTTCCCTTTGAATAGCAACTCAAGAATTGAAACTCCTGTCCTAAAATATTAAAAATATTTCAAGAGCTCTTGAGAACTGGGAATCGGCTTACTTTCTTTTTTTTCTTTCCTTCCATTTTCTTCAGTAACTAGAGGTTTCAACTGAATTTTATTGAAGTTGAGGCGACACTTTACTCAGATGCATTGGCCCTTACTGTTCACCTAAAAAACTTAGTGGAAATATGCTTTTGGTCATGATTAATGGGTTAAAATTATACTTGCTTTCTCAGTTTTACTTACTTTTTTATTCGGTATGTAGTTATTTCTATATTCTGCTGCTTCATATTGTTATGTAAGGATAATTAAAACCAGAAAGGTCACCTTTTTGAAATGTCAATGAAAAACAGGGACAAAAATTATATAACTTGAAGTAGTTGGGAGTCAGAAAAAGTCCTGAAAAGTGAAAATTAAATACTGAGTATAAATGTATTTTGTTATATCACTAACATTACTTAAGCTACACTAAGAGATGATGCATAGAATTCTAAAAAATGACATTCTTGGCATAATTTTCCTTTGTATGATAACATTTCCCATGTGAGTAGCAGTCATCGTAAAGACGGTCAGTTTTACAAAAATATTTGAGAGCTTATCAGTTTTTCCAGGAATCTGTTATCCTATAGTGTTCAGAATACTTTCTTTGGAAGAACTTTATAATCATTGATATTTTTCCTTCAGTTGTGGTGTGTAATTTCTGTGTTTCATTGGTTAATGGCTTTGTGTGTGAATTTCAATTATTTCTAACATCGCTTGTAATCAACTATTTGCAATCTTATTTTTTTCAAGATTTTCAGTTTTACTTTATGGATGATTTGCATTGTGTATAGGTGGTCCCACAGCATTTCAAAATGAGGGAGAGACTGGTAAAGAAATTGACATAAATCTGTTAGCATGAAAGTTTGAATTAATCCTGGGGAATTAATTCTGCCAGAGATTGGCTCATAGAGAGTATTTTGTAGTGTTATGGCCTGTGTAGCCATCCAACTTTGTAACTTCAGAGGTTCTCATAATGATTACTTGGGTAATAAGGACCCCCTGTATATACTTCCATTAGAAAACAAAGAAAGATAGCAAACAAGTATGATTTTAAATGTTAATGGTTTGGGAATTCCCTGGCGGTCCAGTGGTTAGGACTCTGTGCTTCACTGCAGGGGCCACGGGTTCCATCCCTGGATGGGGAAGTGAGGTCCCACATGCCGCACGGCCAAAGAAAACAAAATTTTTTTAGTGATTTAAGTTAACTGTAGATGTCATTTTCCATGAAATGGGTCTGCTGATTTAGTCTGTGTCTCCAGACTTTTATTCCTTTCTCCTGTGTCTTTCACTGTTCCTTCTGTTAATGCCCATTGGTAACAATTCTCCAAATCGGTTACTCAGTTCACTATAAAATGCATCTTGGAAATGCTGGTTTTTCTCTCCTTTCCCTCAAGGTGGTTGTGCATGCGTGGCTGGTATGTTGTTAGCACTGGTGCTTCCCTTTCTTTTGTCAGAATAATGGTAATAATTCTACCAAGTTGTTTCAGTCAGTTGTTAAAAGTTTGGAAGCACTGTGGCTATGATTCCCACTCCTTTTATCAACAGATAGTGAGACAAATAGTTAAGTTCTTTATTCTTTGTAACTAATGTATCATTGTAAAATGGGTGTACTGGGTCCTACTTTGTTTTACTGAGATCATTGAGCGGGCAAATAAAAGTAATTCTAAATGTTACATATGTATAAAACTGCAAGAATGCTTAGTTATTTAAAGGATACTGCTACAACGTGGAAACACAAGATGTGAAATGTAAAGGCTAGAAAAAAGTTATGAAGAAATAAAGTGTAGTCTTAAGTATACGGTATAATTGAGAAATTTCATACCCAGTCTAAGTGTGAAAAACTATTTATAAGTTTGCTTTGTATCCAGAACACATTTTTCCATAGAAGCGATTTTATGGTCTTTAGAGGTTTTCTATCCAGTCCACAAAAACCTATTCAATTCCTAATTTCCAGTTCTGCAAGTCTCAGTGTAAGTATGTTTCTATGGAAAAAGCATTCATCATTCTTCCTCAGGATATTAGGAATACATTTAGCTTTACTTCTAAGTATTTTCCAGAATTCTTCTGGTTACATGTGTGAATCCATTCCAATTAGCTTACGTGGACCAAAAACATTGATTGGTTCACGTGACCGTAAAGCCCAGGGGTAGCTGTGGTTTTTGTCCTTCGGTTATGCTAGCTCTGGGTGCTCAGACAGTGGTCTGGACCTCTCTCTCCATCTTTGGACTCTCTCAGGAGGTGGCCTTCCTTCTCAGGCAGCCTGGAGTCCCCAGTGCGCCTATTTATTCCTAATTCTTACAGAATGGGGGATGGGGTAACCAAGCTGTGACTGCAAGACCAAGGGCATGTGAGTGCCACCCTTAAAACTGGGATGATGGAGAACCGGTCCCTCAACGAAATGAGTGCGCTTTTACCAGGAGAAGGGGGGCTAGGTGCAGGGCAGGCCACACAGTGAATATTTATACCCTGTATTTCATCCGCACCAAAGGCAGGCACTTTCTGGAATTGTTTTCCCCTTCTCTCCTCCTCACCCCATGCCTCCTGCTGCCGCCCAGATATGAAGGGTTGAATGGGATGAGCCTGAATGGGTATCTCAGAGCCCTGGGAATAGAGAGAACTCATCCCAACCCTTGGTCAACAATAACTTTAGGCAGTTAAAGGAATGTAAGAGAATATTGCCATTTGATAAACACTGCCATTTAGTTATCAGGTGAATTAGTTTATTTTGTTAAGCTCTTTACATTTTCCCCTGGCTCTGTCTAAAGAGAAAGTGTTTGTTCTTAGGAAACTGAAGGGTGAGTATTACATAGCAGACTCAGAAGGCTTATTCTCATGCACATCTTGTTTGGGGTACTTGGAAAAAATCCTCAGTAACAATCTTTAGTGTCAGGCCCTACCTTCTCCATTTGCCTGAGGATAAAACCACATGAACTAGATGTTTATTACTGGTTTTGGATGTCATTTTTACGTAGAAATCAATTTCTGCAAAAGCTTCCATTTTCTAAGCCCTACAGAGCAGAAAATCATCTGTTTTTCTTTGTTCTCATTTCATACCTCATTTGATTTCACTTCATGTATGTATTTATCACTCTTTATTAGCATCTATCCATCATAGAGGTCTGTCTGTCACTTCTTCCTTGCCTCAAATATTTCTTCTCAAAGAGATTAGAGGAAGGCATATACTTAAAGTTTCTGTGCTGTTTTTGATAATGAAATAAAGACCCACATGCTGTGTCATCTCTATTTCCCATTTATTGATTCGTTGAAGAAATATTCAGAGTATCTGCAGTGTATTGGGGGCTGTTCTAGGCCCTGCGGATACAGTCCCTACAATGAAATGCTCTGAGCTAAACAGGGGATGGAGAAAAAATAAACTGGACTATTGCCTGTCCTGCCCACTTCCCCTCTGTGTACAACATGCTCCCACTGTGTGGTGGGCCGCCTTCTGCCTCTCTCGCAGTATCCAGCTAAGTCATCACATCTGTCCTCACGTTCTCTGATCCTCCCAGGTGGTTGGATTGTGTGCCTTCCAATTATCATGCTCTTCACTTTGCTTCATTCCGGGACTTTGTTATTAGACTATGATTTATGTCCAGTACCTATCATAGTAACTGACATTAACAGGCATTCAATGGATGTTTATTGAATGGTTAACATATAAAGTAGATAATTAAAATATATTTCAGGTCCGTATACACTGTTAGTAATATTAGAAAGGTGAAAACTGTTTAAAAAAGTTTTTTAAGGAAAAACCCGGAAGCTTTTTCAGTAATTGTTTTAACCACCTTGTAAGTTGCCTTAAGCTTTGTTCATGTTGTTGTGTGTATGTGTGCAAGGCAGGCGGGAGGGAGACGTAGATTTGTTTCTTTAGAAGAAATAAAGGAAAACATTAACTGATGGGGAAAATGTGTATTTTCTGGGTTTAAATTATCTCATTTAATTCTTAAAAGCCTTCTAATGAGTTACTATTTTATCCGCCTTCCATACTTGTGGAGACCAAAGTTGTAGCAGTGGGAATGTGTTCAAGATGGGATTCAAATGGAATTCAAAGGCAGCCCTCTTGGCTGATGTTCCTAAGCTCCTACACATGATCTCCTGTTGTGAGATGTTAAACTGAGTCCACTCCAACCCCATCTTTGTGGAGTCCCTCCATTGGTCCTGAAACCAGGCTCTTAGGAATCTTTTTGGCAGTGTTTAATTCTTATGAGATTTATGTCATCCTCTTCCTGAAGCCTGTCTGTCCGCCTTGGGTCATGTGAAAATGATTTGAATCTGGAATGGCTCTTAACTGCATGTCAGGGAAGCTCTTATAGTTCCTGGCAGTAGGGCTGCTCTTGGGATACCTGCCAAGATTGTACCTGCTGATTATACAAGCGAAGAACAACAGCAAGGATTAGCATGGCAAATTAGTACGTGTGCCTTTCTGGTTTATTGATTTCCCAGAATATTTCTCAAGTTTCGTGTACCGGTTAGGGCTGTTCTTGGGGTATATTAATTTATACCCCAGTCTAACATGTTAGACTGCTTGCATCTGAGACAGCAGCAGCCCCGAGCACTTGCCTGCAAGAATTGCAGCAGCTGGAGTAACCTGGATGGGTAAGATCAAACTTTTTATTCCTCTGTATGCCACTGAATTAGTAAATCAAAGATTGAGAAACTAATTTTTAAAATGTCTTAGCTTTTATGGGCTAAGATTGTGAGAGCCTATGAAGCATCATACTATGTATAATCCTTACTGGCCCACATTTTGCTGAGAAAGCAGTTTGTATATGATTCTTATGAAAAGCGAATCCTTCACTCTCATTCAGAGTACGAGCCGGGTGTCTGGGACCTTTCTTTCTTTTTTTTTTTTTTTTTTAAAGATTTTTTTTTTTTTTTTTTTGATGTGGACCATTTTTAAAGTCTTTATTGAATTTGTTACAATATTGCTTCTGTTATTTGTTTTTGGTTGTTTGGCTGCAAGGCATGTGGGATCTTAGCTCCCTGACCGGGGATTGAACCCGCACCCCCTGCATGGGAAGACAAAGTCTTAACCACTGGACTGCCAGGGAAGTCCCATGTCCAGGACCTTTCTGATCCTCAGGCCCGTGCTCTCCAGCTGTGTTGGCCACCTGGTCATTCTTCACTCCCGGCACCCTCCCTGCTGAGGAATTTTGTACTTGCTGGTCCAGAGCTTTACCTGGAGACTCTTCCCCGGTGTAAGTCACAGGGCCACATCCCTGATGTCCTTCAGGAATCTGTTCCAGTCTTTTCCACGAGTCCTTTCCTCATCAGTTCATTGTAAATAGTCCCGCCCCCTTTCCCTAAGGGCCTGCCACTTTCCCCAAGTGGTATACTCTAAAGAGTTCATGTTTCTTATCTTTTTAATTGATCCCTTTCTGTGGCGGGTAGGGGTTTTGTGTGTTGCTTTTCTATAGAACAATGCTTTGCATTAGTGGGTGCTAAATATTTGTTGAATGAATGAATGTAATATGCAATTTAGTAACCTTTAAAATGTTACGTATTTATGGGAAGGAAATCCACTTATTCTTTCCTCTTATGGTCAGGTGTAGTTGGGTAGTAGTGAATGAAGTAAGCTGATATTGGGCTAGAGTAATTGTATCAGGTAATTAAATTTGCTATGAATGGTTGATTTAAAGTGCTCATTTCATTTACTTTTTATAACTTGATCCATTTTTTAATTACAATTGGAAGAAAATTTATACATTTATTAAAGGTAAACATTAAAAAAATTTTTTCCGTATTTGTCTCATGTGCTCAAAGAACTAAAAACACGGTGTGTTTTAAGGGAACTAGTTGGTTTTCCAAATCATGCAGGAGCTGTCATGGTTGACGTGCAACGTTCATTCAGCCCTAGATAATCACTGTCAAACAACTGTGGTCGTCCTCCTGCTCTTGCCAGTTTAGGAATGGAAGTGGGTTCTGGTTCTGACTATTAAAACTGAAAGGGAAGAATGGTGAGAAGTTCCAGGAAAGACTTCCTCAAGCCTAAGAGAAGCAGAACAAGAGGTGGTCCTTTGCTTCTGGACATCGTCTTGTCTGAAAGAGGAGCTTGCAGCTGGGAGAGCCCGGATTGCCGCCCTGAAGACAAAGCCAGGGCTGAGAGCCAGCCGACCTGCTGTTAAATAATAAATTTCCTTCTTGCTCAAGCCAGTGTGAGTCGGTGTTTTGTTGTTTGCAGTCACATCGACATCAGAACCGATACATTCATTTCATAACCTGATGTTGAAGATTTATTTCGGAGCTGTATCCTTGCCATGTGTACCTCATAATAAATCCAATTTGAAAACCTTTCCTTTGCCTTATTTTATTTATTTTTCTTGTTTAATTTTTGTTTACTTTTTGCCTAAAATCTTGTATGAGACATGGATTTACCACTATTTTCTGGGGAATACTTCATGGATTCATGGATTAAAATGGACTTGGGTAACAAAAAATCTTGGAAACATCACAGTAAAAGCTTCCATATAGGTTATCAAAACAATAAGAATTATTCTAAAATGTGTTTTTGTTAAATATTCGGAAGTTTATAAGGGTCTGGGGAAAGAGATGTGTTAATGTGATCTTCAGCTTCTTTGAAGTTTACAAAATAGTTTATTTTTGCACTGATTTCACCTCTGGAAAATAGCTGTGACCAGGTATTAGTACATTTACAATTCAGCTGCTGCTTTGGACAGAAAAGAAAACTACTCAGTATTTTCTCTTGTTATGCGCTTTTGCTTTCTCCTGTTGTTTTTCACGTTTTACAGTGTCAATTTTAGAGACCAATAACTCCCAGCTGATTTAGAGAAAGCTGTTTATTAGGGGCATTGTGGGTCTGAATATTGATGTACTAGTTGTTTTCAAGCACTTTTAGGATCAAAATTTTTTTCAAATGAAATTTTCTCGGAATCCAGTAAGAACGGGATTTTCAGGCAGCTTAAATCTTTATTGTTTGATGGGGGAATATTTTACTGCTTATCGAACCCATGGAGCACAGTTTTGAAAGCCTGCTACAGATGGGATTAGTGAAGAATGACCCTGTAATTTTTCATCCAAACTGAGATGCTTTTGAGAGTGAAGTCATTATACCAGGACAAAAGACAAACCGGACCGTCCAGGCAAATTAGGCTTGTGGTACTGAAATGGTGGATGCCGCTAGAGCACAAATAGGCATCTCGTTGGTAAATAGTAGCAGGGAAATTGATGTGAGTCCCCCTTGCCTCCTCTACAGCCCTAAGCCTCGCTGGTGCAGCTATAGCCTTGGCCCTGCAGAGAGTCTGCAGCCCTTTAAAGAGCAGAGCAGTCACACACGGGGTGTGCTCAGCCCTTTTGCAGCAGTTTATTGAGCACCTGCTATGTACCAGGTGTTTTCTGAGATGCTGAGAGTGCAAAGATAAATGACTTGATTCTGAAGACTCAAAGTTTAGCCTGTTCATTCAGCAAAACTTGGCCGTGAGTAAGTCCATACCTGTTCCAGTAACAGTTAAGAGACGTAAGCATGGGTCATTTAAGTGGAAAAGGGCATGGGAATTTTCAGCCCTGAATTTGGAATTTGAAATGAGATGTTTTAATAAGCCTTCATCCCTTACCCCCATGCCCTGAAAGTGAATTACAATTAGGATCTGTGCCTATGTGTGTATGCTTTCTCAGGAATCTCTAGTTAGGAGTAGAACACGACTGTATGTATTGGTGTTTGTTTTCTAACGTTAGGTTTTTTGGGTAAGTCGTATCAGAAATAAGTAACTAGAGGAAATATAAATGATGAGGTGGGATCCTGTGAATCTGTTTCAATGTCTTTTTAGGATCTGGGAGAGGATGGTGGGAGGGTGTTTTTGTCAGTGGGAGAAAAATGAAGAGCTATAGAAAAGGGAACAATAAGGGAAAATATAAAGAACCAAAACAGAAGAGTAAGTGACATTGAAATGAGGATTTTCCAGACTGCAATAGTATATCTCCATTGAGTTGTATAAAGCTGCGTAAGATTAGAAAAGGCCTCTCAGTTCTGTCCTGACCTTTTCATTCCAGCTATTGACATGCAGAACACATGCTCTATAGTAGCTACTCTTGGTACAAGATTCTCGGTGGGGTACCGAAGAGCCCAGGGTTTGGTAAATGGAATTGTCAGGCTCATGACAATCTAATTTAGTTTTCTAAATAGTTGTATTTAATTGAGGATGTATTTTAATGTGCTACATATAAAATATCAAAGAACTAGCTGTGTAATAGATTTTAGACCAGCATTGACTTTAAAAATCATCTTTCATGTTAATTTACCCTGATGTCTTATCTTCCTTAAGACAAAAAAGGAAAAACATAACTTTTTTTTCCGTATTTTTTTATGGAATAATATTGCTCATAAATGTTACCTTTAGAAGATTGTATATAGTGACTTATGTATTATTTCCTCTCATATTTAACTATAGTTTTCAAGAAGAATAATTAATTATATATAAATCAAAATATGGAGTGCATGCAAATAACAGTAGAAAGTTCCAGAGTATCTTAATTGTCTTATTGCTGAATTCGGAGTCCAAGAGTTAGAAGTTAATTAGTCCCTTACGAACACGAGAGGAGATTGAACTCATACTGAATTTTCTTTTGGCAAGTTCAGATATGACTTTTTATTTTACTTTGCTTATTGTTTTTGTGACTATATTTTAGAGATTTGTGAAGATTCAAACAATGATTTATTATTATTTTTTTAAATGAAAAGTTAATTTAGGCAAAGAGATGTTAAAGGCCCAGGTGAAGTTAAAGAACAAACTATTTTCCTACTTCAGTTTTTAAGCATATCAACATTTTCGTGTAACATAAAGTCTTGGAAACTTTGAATTACTGGCAGTATTGATGAAGTGTTTGGAAACATTGCTTTACTTGGTTTAACATGTCAAAAATTTTTTAAAAAAGAAAAAAAACCTTAAGTTAATTTTGTGAATAAAAATGCAGGCCTTAAAGAAAGATCTGCTCCAAAGCCAACAGTCCCAGCAGAAGAGGCCGAGCCGTACCCTTGGCTGCAGGATCAGGTTCTGGAGGGGCCAGGTAAGCTTTCCTCTAATTCTGACTGGATGCACCTCAACTGCCAGGTGTCCCAGGTGTCACTTTCCACAGTCATGTTTTACCCATCATTTTGTTTCACAGTGTTTGCAGAATAATGAAATGCTTTCTCTTCTTGTCTTCTGAAACTTTATAGTGAACTCTGTTCTTTTCTAGAAAAAGTTTATACAGGATCGTTGTAATTTTTCAGATCAAGAATCCAAGGCACAGGAGGTTTCTCCTTGTCTGAACATAGTTAGAAACATTGTGAACTAAATGCCATGTTTCTTGATTCCAAGTCCAGGACTACTGTGCCATATTACATTGAAAGTAAAATTACACACGTACTGTACACTAGTTTGGTCACATTATTTAATAGCGTAGGTCTACTGTGTTTCCAGTCTATTTAATATGAGCCTCCTGTCTACAACAAAAGACTTCTCAGGCCTCCGTGTGATCCTCTGTGAAGCCTGTTTTACATCTGCATGAATTCATAGCTCATTTCAAGTATTTCCTCAGTCACTCAAGGGCCTGTGACCCATAGGATGAAAACTCCTGAAGTCTCTTAATAAATTGGTAAATGAAATTTGGTTCCATTACTATCATTTCCTATTCGTGCTTTGATTTTTGTTGCAAAGTACTATTTAATTTCTGTACATTTTTCATTTACCCAGTAGTTCTCAAAAATTTGGTTTCATTTTGCCACCTATTGGAAGCGTTAGGTATGACACTGCGTATTTACTGGCAACTTTATTGCTGAGTCCAGATGGTATCAATACTTGGGCTGACTTTATCACTAGGTACTGGTGAATACTATTTGATTTACCTTCCTTCCTTTTAATAAAAATCAGTATGTTGCTCTTATTTTTTGTTGTTGCTCAAATAATCCCAGGAGAATTTCCTGTCTCTCTCCCATTCCTGTAGAATTGCTGTAATCATACCATGGCTTCAGAGCAAGAGTGATGTTTTTCTTTTTTTTTTTTAAGTTTTATAATTTGAATGTATATTTGGATTTAGCACTTCAATTTTACTTTGTACTAGATTAATTTATAATTTTTAAAAATCTTGGTTTTCAAAGCTGGTACTTACTCCAAAATGTACTATTTGTTTTCTCTCCTCCTTTTTTTATTCTTTGTTCATATTACTCTTTGCATATTACTGATAACTTGTCCTCCTAAGTCCTTCAGTTTGTTATCACCTCATATCCTTTTCAACTTCTTGGTGATATTTGATTTAGTTTAAACGTTGCCTTCTCAACCTTCCTCTTACCTAGGTCTTTACCTTCTGTCTTCTCTGACTACCCACCTATTCTATAAACAGAGGTACATATCTTTCATTAAAATACAATGAAATAACCAACCCTTTGATCCCTATAGTTCTCTCCATCTGCCCTCCAGTCTCTCTCCTTGTTGTACTAGCTACACTTTTGAAAGAAGAATTTGCAGTTGCTTTTTTGCCTTATTTACACTTAGTTTTTAACTCACTGCAGCCTGGTTTTTTTTGTTTTTGTTTTTTTTTGCCTTTACTCACCTTCCCCAGGGGAAAGGAGGGGCATCAGAGACTCGTGGAAAGATGAAACAGCATGGCGCAGTCACCAAGTTCTAAGCCAGTGCTGGTAGCAGATGATTTTAGAGAGGCATGTGAAGGCTAGATTGTGGAGGTCTTGCATTTCCTTCTGGGGCTTCAAGGAACTTAGATTTTCATCTGTTCAGGCAAAGGAAGCCATTGAAGGGTTTAAGCAGAGGAACAGAGTTCCAATCTCTACTCCTCTTTACTCACATTATATTTTCTGTGGTTGGTGCTGTCAGCAGTTGTAAAACTGGGAACTCTGCTAGGAAGCTATCGTGGGCATTGTGTGAGGGAAGAACAGAGATTGGGAAGGTCTCCTATAATTCTGTGAGAATATGTATAAAAGTAGTCTGTGAAATATAAACATCTATAAAAATAGAAGGCACTCTGTGCTTTAGAAATGGTTTTGTAGTATAATTAGCATAGTAGAGTCTTACAGTTTTTTTCAATCTGAAGTTCAGATTAACTTATTCTGTTTTTGTCACTGAAGATCAGTTTGTCAGTATAACTGATGTCGTTGGCATTATCTCATGTGATGGCATTCATGATACTACGTCTGGTGCTACTTCTATTTAGTGAATATAGATGATGTCTGTTAGACAGAGAATTTGTAATAGTGTCAGTGTAATTATAGCTTCTTGTTTGTTGTATGATGTTGCAATAAGCCTGATAATCCGATAAGCACCCCAGTGTAGTCGCAATGTCATTACTAATGTTGTTCACGTCTGTAATTTACATTATGACAGATGTGACTGTCAGATGAGGTTCTCCCAAGCTGGGAGGATTGTCTTGTAAGGTCTTCTTCTCACGCTTCCTGACACCTTCTGGGAGCGGGCAGCCAACCATCCCAGCCCTCACGCCAGCCGGGGAGCCCTTTCTCCTGACTATTGGGAAAGACAGTGGTTGACCATGTACTTTAATTTTATTGACCTCTTCTTCCGCATTTTGTCTTTATTTCCCAGTACTTCCTTTTCTGAAAGCTTTGCCCTTCCCATTTGCTTTTTCTATCGTTAGCGTGAATTTTGTTAACTAGAAACTGAAATAATTTTGCTCTGAGTGAGGTTTTTTTTTTTTAAAGAGAAATCTGAACCCGAGTTAGTTTCCTATGTTTTAAAATCTTATGAAGTCGTTTAGCATTTATATCTGCTGTCAAAATAAACCCAACTTTAAATATCTACCATATTTGCCAACATAAAAAAAGGGCTAAGCTGATAGGAAAAGGGTACATAGTTGATTAGTCCAGTATATTCATTTTAATGTGTATATGTGGAGGCCATATTTCATGTTCTACGTTAATGTCTAGATTTTTTCTACTTAGTTATGTTTTAATTATTTTAGGGCCTCAGAATATTGAAGATGAAGTACAAGAACAAGTTCAGTCACTTCTTGATGAAACGGTATACGCAGAACATGGTATGAATTAAAATCTATGTTTCATGCATTACTAAAATAATGGTTAATTACCTAAAATGACTTGGACATTATTTTGAAATTTAAATAATAATTAAGTGGGCTTTTTAAAAAGCTATTGGAGGACAAGTACTTCTAAAATAACACTACACTCATTTTATTTTACCCCATTTTATTGTTAAGAGAATAAGCAAACAGAGACCAGTGATACCTCCAGAACAAATACATCAGCAACCGGGAGGAGGGGACTAGAACAGAACCAAGGGAGCTGTAATGGGCTCTCCTGGAGCTGTCTTCAGCCCTCAAATTATACTGAATGCTTGGGTGGCCGCCAAAGCAAAAAAGGGGAAACTTTAAATTATGTAGGTCATATTACTAGAGAAAAAGTAAACATGCTGTTTACTTAAAGAATCTAAAAAGTTTCTTATGTTAAGTTCTGTACAGAGAATATTAAATGATACTATAGAAACCAGTGTTTTTAAGATTTTATAAGACTGTTTCTTGAAGCATCTGTTGATAAAAGCACAGAATATAACCCCAAAATGTAACAGAAGGATTTTGAAGAGGGCAGAACACATGGTATCCGGATACTTCCAGTGGTCTTGTGTGAGTTGAAGGTAGTCCTAGAGGAAAAAAATAATGTTTCTTAAAAACAAACAGAATTCCCTGTCATTTAACTTGGGCTTTTGCAGGCCAGCTAAAGTATCTTATTCAGTCTTAGGTATGTTGGGGTTAAATGTAAAGCATCCCATCCAGCTCCATCTGTGCTCCTTTGGGGAGACCAGCTTTGGCTGCGTTGTAGGTTTTTGCCCTGGGCTGCTAGGGGTCTAGGAGCCTGTGTCCTTTGATCACGAGTTTCTTCTCAGCCAGAAAAGCTACTTCACCTGAGCATATCTGCCTGTATAAGCAAACGCAGGCTTTCCCGTCCTATATCTTTTTTTTTATTTTTTATTTTAACCTAACACAAGGCTGATGCAATCTCAATACATGATTGATTTCAATATGTCGAGGTAAGTGCTGTGATGGTGAAACACGTGATGCTATGTGGGGTTAGCAGAGGCTTCCTGGAGAAAATGACATACTGATGTAGGAGCTGGAGAATGGTGTAGTGCTTTGCCAGGCAAATGCTATTAGTAAAGAGTAATGTTTAAGTAAAGGGCATGGCATGTGTGAAAGTCCAGAGGCCGAAAGGGTCTGAACGGAGGTGGAGAGATGAAGGGAAGGATATTTTTACTTGATTCTAAGAGGAGTTGGAACCATTGGAGGGTGTGAAGGAGTGTTGTGTATTCTGTCAGCGTGAAAAATAAGGTGAAGAGATGTCAGCAGGGAGATCAGATGGGAGGTGGTACCGGTGACACAAGTGAGTCGAGATGGTTGGTCAAACTAAATTTCACCAAAGGTTCCAAAGGTAGGGGAAGAAGGAAGTGAAGGGTGTGGTAGACATTTAGGTGGGTGGGTGCAGGATGCCAGACAGAGGAGAGAGAAATCCAGGCTAGCACTGGATTGTGTTCCTTGGACCTCTTCTTTATCAAGACTTTCTCCTTGGAAAATCACAGGCCATGACTTTAAATATTATTTAAATATTAAATATTGCTTCTGAATATATATCTACAGCCCTGATCGCTCACCTAAGCTCCTGGATTATCTAACTGCATATTCTTATCTCTGTTTGTATGTTTTATGGGTATCTCAGACTTAAAATATTCCTAAAACTGTATTCTTGATTCCTCTCCATCTCACAGCTCCCCTGCTCACCTGCAAAAATGTTTTACTCTTATTCTAGTCTTTAGTTAATGGTCTCCCTATCCACTTAGTTGCTTAAGCTAGCATCCTGGGAGTTTTCCTTGATTTCTCTCTCCTCTTCTCCCCTCATATGTAATCCATCAGCCGATCCCTTCAGCTTTGCCTCCAAAACGTATTTTGATCTTCTTCTAGTCTTTAGTTAATGGTCTCCCTATCCACTTAGTTGCTTAAGCTAGCATCCTGGGAGTTTTCCTTGATTTCTCTCTCCTCTTCTCCCCTCATATGTAATCCATCAGCCGATCCCTTCAGCTTTGCCTCCAAAACGTATTTTGACTTCTGCCGTGTGTCAGCTACCACCATCCCCTCTTCCCATCCACTTGGGCCCCTGTTTCCATCTTTGCTCCTCTACACCCCCTGTTTGATGTGGCCAAGTCCACTGTGCCTTGTCTGGGCCTGGTCTCTCTCTCCCCTTGGTCACTTTTCTGTAGCTCAACTGGCCTTCCCTTTTTTCTTTGTCATTGCCAGGTCTGTCCCTACCGTGGGGCCTTTAACCTGCTCTCTCTTCTGTTAGTGTGTGCGTGTGTGTGTTCCAGTCTTCACATCTTATCAGACCAAACTTGGCCTCCCTGACACCGTCTCTAGAGTAGACTCTCTCTGTCCCTGTTATTCTGTATTTCATTGTCAGGTTTGGGTCCTGCAGTTGCATTTATGAGCTGTGTGGCCTTAGTCAAGTTCCTCAAGCCCCTCATCCTTCAAAGTGGGATAATTGCTACCTCATAGGGTTGGTGCAGCAGCTGCAAGAGGGCGTGGCAGTGCCTCCGGTGAGGTCTAGCAAACTCTCAGGAGACTGTTTTCCTCATGGCAGGCTGTCCCTGGGCCGTGGAGACTCACAGACAGTGTACGGTGCTCGGTTGGTTTCCCTATGAGAGCAGGGGCTTCCATTGAGTAGATGGCTGAAAGAGCTCAGTCCCGCTCACACGAAAACTGTAAAATTAGACTGAGTAAATGAGAGTGAGGGAAAAGGAACATGGCAAGAAGAAAAGAAGAAAAAGAGTTGTACGGTTAGTGACAGGAGGAATTGGTGATTGGTTTGCTGAGAAGCAGAAGATCTCAGCTGAGGAGAAACAAGATAGCAGGCTGTGATGAGAAGACAGAAGACAAACAAATAGTGTCAACATAAAAGGGCCTGATAGTCCAGTAACACCTGAGAGCATCCCTGGGCCACACCAGAAGCAAAGTGACTAAGGACACTGTCCTGCAGTGTGGTGGGGGGCAGTTCTGTAGCAGTAGAAGTAGTAGTATTGTTATTACTGAGATGATGATGGTAAAAATATTAACGACAGCAGAAGCAGCACAGCAGCAATAAAACCTAAATACTTATTATGGGCCAGGCTTTTTTCTAAGTGCTTCAGTCCTGACAACAATGCTGTGAGTAGGTACTCTTACTATTTCTTTTTTTATGGAAGAGAAATCTTAGGCGCAGAGTCATTAAGTAACTCTCCCAGGGTCACACAGCTGGCCTAGAGACAGACCTAGATCTGGAGTCAGATATCCCAGACCGCACACTCCTAGAGCAATACTGCACTGCGCACCTAAGTCTAGTTCCCTTGAGTTCTCGCGTTAGACAGCTGCATCCAGAGCGTCCTCTGCTTGAGGCCATGGCAAGTTACGACCGGGAGAATGTCTTACACCACGATGACAAGCTAACCCATGTGGCAGTGGAGTAATGCAGCATGTCCAACATCTTCACAAGAGAAGCAGAATGGTTCAGTGTATCGTGAACGTCTCAGAAGAGAAAATGAGCATCTTAGCATAACTTAAAGGCTAAACATAGGAACCTTTAGAAGCAAAGTATAATGCAGCTGAACCAGTGCGGATGACCTGGCGTACGGTTTAGCTGGTGGCCTGATGTTCTTTGTGATAGAATATTTGCAGAGAGTTACTTAAGTTTGTTACGTGGAATTTTACGTCAGTTCTCAGTGGAAGGTCGCAAGGTGACCTTCCCTCTGACCTAGTGATAATTCAAGAGGCAAATATAGTAAGAATTCTGAATTCATTTATTCACTTATTAAATATGTATTGAGAACTTCCTATGGCTTAGTCATGGCCCCAGGGGCTGGGCATACATAGTCGCCAAAATATGTGAGGTCCCTGTCCTTGGTGAGTTTATTGTCTAGTGAGAGAAGGCGTGTTACCCCCTCGGGTGGACTAGCCCTTGGCCAGAGAGAGGACAGAGTTTCAGCAAGTGCAGTGGCCCAGAAAAGGGGCAGGACATGCCGAGCAGCTGAAGTGGGTATGTGGCAGCCTTTCAGATGGGGCGTCTGTGTCTGTGTGGGCTGCTGCCTGGGGCCCTTGCTGTAGACCTGTGTCACTTTGTTCATTATCATTGTTCAAGGAGAGGACCTGCACCAAGAACAGGACGGACCAGCAGGAGAACTGCAGCCCGAAGATGGTGTCTTTGCAGGAAGTGATGTAGATGATAGATATGAACCTGTGGGAACTGGAGCAGTTCATGAAGGTAGAACACATTTTTTTGGTTTCAGAATAAAACACAATAGGTAATTTGTAATTACGATTATCGAAAGTTTTCTTAAACACCTTTAAAACCAATATTTAGCTTTTATCTAAAGTTTTTTTTTTTTAAGTTGAAGCTGAAAACTTCAGTTAAAATAAGTCTTTTCCCTAAAATAAATAGATATCCCAATTTTTTAATTCAAAGTACGTTAGGGGAAATTCTAAGGATATATACATTTCTTATAGGATGTAAGTGAAATCCTTCAGCACATTTACTTTTACTGTACTCTCCTTCCTAGAGTACCATTTTTGTAAGAAATTCAAACAACTGATGAAATATTGACCTTGATAATCTATCACAGGCTCTTGTTCTAAAATAAACTCTATAACTACAGTGGGTAGAATACAGTTCATAGCCTAGGCATTGGCAAACTTTTTCTGTAAACGGCCAGCCGGTCAATATTATAGGCTTTGCGGACCATGCAACCTCTGTCCCAACTACTCATCTCTGCTACCATGGTGCAAAAGCAGCCCTGGACAATGCCTAATTGGATAAGTGTAGCCGTGTTCCAGTAAAATTTTAATTAGAAAATCAGGAGGCAGGCCCAATGTAGACTACATATGGACCATAGTTTGCTGACGTCTGTGTATATCAATATTTTAAATTAAATGCTAGTTATTTACATTATCAGTTGAGTCGTTTACTTTGTATTATTTGCAATAGGCAAGTCAGAATTATTGCTATTCACTACTGACATATAGAAAAATTTTTATTTGTATACTTATTGCTCTGCTCTGCTTTAATGTGAGGCTACCATGATTATTTGGAGCCCTGCTAAATTAAGTCCACATGCTTTGTTCTTTTGGTATCTACTCTGTACTCTTTTTTTTTTAAATAAATTTATTTATTTATTTATTTATTTTTGGCTGTGTTGGGTCTTCGTTTCTGTGCGAGGGCTTTCTCTAGTTGCAGCGAGCGGGGGCCACTCTTCATTGCGGTACACAGGCCTCTCACTGTCGCGGCCTCTCTTGTTGCGGAGCACAGGCTCCAGACACGCAGGCTCAGTAGTTGTGGCTCACGGGCCCAGTTGCTCCGCGGCATGTGGGATATTCCCAGACCAGGGCTCGAACCCGTGTCCCCTGCATTGGCAGGCAGATTCTCAACCACTGCGCCACCAGGGAAGCCCCCTGTACTCTTTTCTTAAAGTAGTCCTTTAAAACCTTAGTGGTTTTAAGCCACAAGTTTTGTACTCTGACTGATTTTTGTCATTTTATTTAAAATATATAAATGATATCATTTTATACTTAAAATGAGTACTAAGGGAACCTTGTTTATTTAAGAGGGATGTTTTATTTCTAAAGAGTGATACAAGAAAACAAGCCTATGCTGAAACCAGGGGGAGTGGTTGATGGCACCAACGCAAAGTGAACAGTTACACAATGCACCCCGCTATGTAGTAATCGTCAGAGTCTGTAGGACCCATGTAACAACACAGCACCACTGGCCACAGAGGGTCTAGACTGGAGGTGCCTGGTAGGGTTCAAGGGTCAGCTCAGCCTAAGTTGAGTTTAGAGAGCTGGACAGAATGGTAAGAAACAGGCGGTAGATCAGATCCGCAGCGCTAGTAAAGGTAGGAAGGTCTGGAGCCATAGGGTCGTGGATTCAGAGAGACACCTCTTATGAACATGATCCACTAAGATGGGCTGGTATCCCACCACACCACTTCCTATCCTGGCTGCATTTTAGTATCCCCCTGGGGAGCTTTTAAAAGAATTCCAGTGACCCACCCTGATCAAAGTGAATCAGAGTGTTTGGGGTGCGGGGCCCCCAAAATGGATGATTGTAAAAGCTCCCCAGGTGACACATAATTGCTGCCAGCGTTGAGCCCAGGTATGGTTGGGCTGTTTCCTGTCTCCTGGGCCTCACCTCACTTCCTGCTCTGCTGTGTCTGAACTGGTTAAGGCTTGTGCTCAGAGCCAGTGGGAATCAGGCAAAACACACAGGACTCGTCCCGGCCACGTAAGAATTGAGAGGTCAGGTAGCCTCAGACAATGCAGTTGGTAGATGGTTGCAAGGACTATTTTAAAGCATAAACGTTATGAAGATGTTAAGTAGATCTACTTCTCACAATATTTAATATATTGGGGAACTCCTTGAGAAGCAAACAGCTCCTAATTTATGAATGAATGTATTTTCAAAAGCTTACATTGGTGCCTGTTGTTGAGAGCAGAAAATGCACTTTTCCATAGAAATAACGTTAGAAGTGATGGTTTGGTTTCCATACGAACCTACAGAATTGTATATAATGCATAATTTGGGGGAGAAAATGTAAGTTCAAAATGCTTTTGAACTTGTGTTTGATTCCAGCTGGATTGTGCATTGAAAATAGGCATTTACAGACTAGCTTTTGAACTTTAGACCTTTAGTTATCAGGCATATCATGATTTCTATGGGAAAAACATTTCTAAGTTCTGAGTAGGAATGCTGATGAAATGATTTCCACACTTCCCTGGAATCTCTTGCTCTCTCCCATCTTCAGCCAGGATAGCTCAGGAAGATTGACAGTTGCTCAGAATTTTGGTATCCTAGATGCTGCTTATACAAAAAATTTCAGGAAAGACCCTCAAAGAATCTGAAACATAAGGCATTTGATATTTTTGAGGTTAGGAGTTTTAGATTGGGAGTAGGAAGAAACATTTCAAAAAAGTTCATAAATTGAAGAAACCTTATTTTATGACCTAATTTTTAATTGGGACATAGATTCAGTTTGAACATAAAAGTTGCTTGTTAAAAGTCTTCAGAAATTAGGACTTCCCTGTGTTTTGCCTGATTCCACCAGGGCACAGTGGTTAAGAATCCGCCTGCCAGTGCAGGGGACGTGGGTTCGAGCCCTGGTCTGGGAGGATCCCACATGCCGCGAAGCAGCTAAGCCCGTGTGCCACAACTACTGAGCCTGCGCTCTAGAGCCCACGAGCCACAACTACTGAGCCCACGTGCCACAACTACTGAAGCCTGCACGCCTAGAGCCCGTGCTCTGCAACAAGAGAAACCACCGCAATGAGAAGACTGCCCACCACAACGAAGAGTAGCCCCCGCTCGCCACAACTAGAGAAAGCCCGCGTGCAGCAACGAAGACCCAACGCAGCCAAAATGAATTAAAAAAAAAAAGTCTTCAGAAATTAAAAATATTTCCACTCCTTGTGGCTGTTAAATAACAAGGGTCACATGAGTGGCAGCACTTTGCCATCAGCGGTATGTGGGTGAAGGTATCAACCCATTTACCTTTTAGCTCCCCAAACTTATAAAGGCTCTGGGTTCTTCCTTTGTGTTCTCGTGTGGAGACAATGTGCTTTTGCTCTCGAAGATGGGAGGAGTGTCTAGAAAATAGAACAGCACAGTGGAATGTGATGGGGACATAGCTTTGTCACCACGGTGTTACTCTGTCTAAATCTTTCTCCCTCTTTAGCCCACATTATAGTATTTGTCAACCTCGTGGGGTTGTTAAGTGGATCATATAAGAGAATGTGTGAGACGTTTCTAAGTGTAGTTCTAGTGAAAGATAAAGTGTTTAGCAGACATTTAATTGATATTTTCATGTTTTATTTTAATAGTTATTTGCTTTCAAAATAAAATCAATGATAAACATTCATTCAGAATATACATATACAATATATAAACATTTTATGAAAGTAACAATATTTATTTAAAGTTTTTTTTTCAGAAACTGAAGATAGCTACCATGTAGAAGAGACAGGTGAGATTTTAATTTAATACTATTCTTTTTTGCTTAGAATGAGTCTTTTCCTATAAAAGAGCATCATGAGAAAGAGAGATAACATTATTAATTTTAATATATTTTATATCAAATATCACATAATACATAGTTAATATTATATAATACATATTATATCACAGGTTTATATATGTGTGTGTATATGTATGTATGTATGTATGCACATATATATACATACACACACACACACACATATATGAATATAGTTTTTGTGCTTTTGAAGTCTACTTCCTGAGGATAAATTCTCAGTAGTGGGATTATTAGGTCAAAAGATAATGTGGGAGTTCGGGATTAGCAGATGCAAACTAGTATATATAGGATGGATAAAGAACAAGGTATAGCAAAGGGAACTATATTCAATATCCTGTGGTAAACCATAGTGGAAAAGAATACAAAAAAGAATGTATATATATGTATAACTGAATCACTTTGCTGTACAGCAGAAATTAACACAACATTGTAAACCAGCTATACGTCAATAAAAATAAATAAATAAATAAATAAAATAGGAAAAAAATAAAAAGAAAGGTAAGTGACAAAAAGATACACTACTATATACAAAGTAGGTAACTAATAAGAACCTACTGTATAGCACAGGGAACTCTACTCAATACTCTGTGATGACTTATATGGGGAAAGAATCTAAAAAAAAGAATGGATATATGTATACGTATAACTGATTCACTTTGCTGTACAGCAGAAACTAACACAACATTGTATTGGGTTGGCCAAAAAGTTCGTTTGGGTTTTTTCATAAGATGTTATGGAAAAACCTGAACTATAAATCAACTCTACTCCAATAAAAATTAATAAAAAAAAGAAAAAAAAAGATACTATATAATTGCATGTTTTGTAGTCTTAAATTAACAAGTTAGTGAATGGGCAAAATTGTGTATTGTCACATGTCATGTGTCCCCAGAAGGTATGACCACACTGGAGATGGATACACCATCTTCCCATAAGCCTGTGTTGTTGGCTGGTTTTTCTTCAAGTGTTGGAATAGATCCCTCTTTCTGTGCTTAAGGACCACAGGATATTGTTGGCTGGCATTTAGGACCTATATTATTTCAACAATAGGCACCTGTAAACACTAGAATTACATTGCAGTCTGGGGGTACTCAGGTGTTGAGTCCAAGTTATGGGCTGGGAATGTGTGTCCTCGCTCAGGCTCACTCAGGCAAGTGCCTGCTGGGTGCCTGGGAGGAGGGTTCACCTGCACTGCTCTCTCTGTGTCTCTGCTTCACTTTTTGTTTTGTGAATATAGTTGAATTTGCATAAGCTAAATGAGAATATAGTTCCACGATTTTGTGGTTCAATTACATCGATGATGGAGACTTTCTTATTTACCTTTGTATTTGGCATTTAGCACAGTTAGTACCTGTTTGTTTCATGAATGAATGTAAGTTTGATCATCATTTTGATTTGATTTCTCTCTTTACTAGAAATTGTGCTTGTCTTGTTTTAACTATCAAGTGTAATCCTTTTCTGAGGCATATTTGTAATTTCCTAATTGTTTCCTAATTTATAGCTTCACCAGCCTACAGTCAGGATATGGAAGACATGATACATGAACAGGAAAATCCAGGTCCGTGATGTATGTTTCTGTTTGAGGCAGTGGCCAAGGTCATTTTCAACCAAGGTTAATGATTCACTCTGATACAACATAGAAATCTCTTTATAATACTCAGTCATGTTTGGCTGCCCATATATTATATACATTTCTGAATATAGTTTAATATTACATGAAGAAGTGGGGGAAAAGGGGATGTGTTTTTCAGACCACTGTTGGGATTTTGATCTTTGTAGAGAGGATACTGGAAAGAATATCTGGAAATGAACAGGGCATATGATCTAATGGAGCCAGACTGGGTACAAACCCTCGTTCTGCTCCTTCCTATCTTTGTGACTGGAGAGAAAATTATGGAATGTTATTCAGCTTCAGTTTTATTAAATAATGATAATACTGTCTATCTGACACATCTGTGAGGTTTAGAATTAATTTGTAAATATTTTAGAATAGTGTCTAGCAATGTGTTTGGTTTGTTCAGGTTTGTCAAAAATGTGTTTTTTCTTTTTAGATTCCAGTGAACCAGTGGTAGATGATGCTGGAAGAACGTATCAAGAAGCAGGTATGGACGTTTTCATTAGATGTTAAACATACTTCCAGCTCTATGGCTGCAGTGCTCTGTTAACCTGGTGACTTTTCTTTCGATGGGTCAAAGACATAATTTTAACACCAAATACAAGACCTTTTGCTTTGCAACAAAATTAGATTATTCAAAGAATATCAGGCTTTCATATTTCATGTCATCTACCACCACCTCACAACAAAAGAGGATATTAATTCCTAATGTTTCTTCTGAATGTCTTGCTTTATGCCAATCTGAGGAATTTTTTTTGTTTTTGACAACAATGCCTCAGTTTTATTTTTTTATTTTATTTTATTTTATTTTTTAACATCTTTACTGGAGTATAATTCCTTTACAATGGTGTGTTAGTTTCTGCTGTACAAGAAAGTGAATCAGCTATACATATATCCCCATATCCCCTCCCTCTTCTGTCTCTCTCCCACCCTCCCTATCCCACCCCTCTAGGTGGTCACAAAGCACCGAGCTGATCTCCCTGTGCTATGGGGCTGCTTCCCACTAGCTATCTATGTTACATTTGGTAGTGTATATATGTCTATGCCAGTCTCTTACTTCGTCCCAGCTTACCCTTCCCCCTCCCCGTGTCCTCAGGTCCATTTTCTATGTCTGTGTCTGTATTCCTGTCCTGCCCCTAGGTTCTTCAGAACCTTTTTTTTTTTTTTTTAGATTCCATATATATGTGTTAGCATATGGTATTTGTTTTTCTCTTTCTGACTTACTTCACTCTGTATGACAGACTCTAGGTCCATCCCCCACTACAAATAACTCAATTTCGTTTGTTTTTATGGCTGAGTAATATTCCATTGTATATATATGCCACACCTTCTTTATGCATTCATCTGTCAATGGACACTTAGGTTGCTTCCATATCCTGGCTATCGTAAATAGAGCTGCAATGAACACTGTGGTACATGACTCTTTTTGAATTATGGTTTTCTCAGGGTATATGCCCAGTAGTGGGATTGCTGGGGCGTATGGTAGTTCTATTTAGTTTTTTAAGGAACTTCCATACTCTTCTCCATAGTGGCTGTATCAATTTACATTCCCACCAACAGTGCAAGAGGGTTCCCTTTTCTCCATACCCTCTCCAACATTTATTGTTTGTTGATTTTTTCATGATGGCCATTCTGACTGGTGTGAGGTGATACCTCATTGTAGTTTTGATTTGCATTTCTCTAATGATTAGTGATGTTGAGCATCCTTTCATGTGTTTGTTGGCAATCTGTATATTTTCTTTGGAGAAATGTCTGTTTAGGTCTTCTACCCATTTTTGGATTGGCTTGTTTGTTTTTTTGATACTGAGCTGCATGAGCTGCTTGTATATTTGGGGGATTAATCCTTTGTCAGTTGCTTCGTTTGCAAATATTTTCTCCCATTCTGAGGGTTGGCTTTTCGTCTTGTTTATGGTTTCCTTTGCTGTGCAAAAGCTTTTAAGTTGTAGTAGGTCCCATTTGTTTATTTTTGTTTTTATTTCCATTTCTCTAGGAGGTGGGTCATAAACGATCTTGCTGTGATTTATGTTATAGAGTGTTCTGCCTATGTTTTCCTCTAAGAGTTTTATAGTGTCTGGCCTTACATTTAGGTCTTTAATCCATTTTGAGTTTATTTTTGTGTATGGTGTTAGGGCTTGTTCTAATTTCATTCTTTTACATGTAGCTGTCCAGTTTTCCCAGCACCACTTATTGAAGAGGCTGTCTTTTCTCCATTGTATATTCTTGCCTCCTTTATCAATCATAAGGTGACCATATGTGCATGAGTTTATCTCTGGGCTTTCTCTCCTGTTCCACTGATCTATATTTCTGTTTTTGTGCCAGCACCATACTATTTTGATTACTGTAGATTTGTAGTATAGTCTGAAGTCCGGTAGCCTGATTCCTCCAGCTCCATTTTAATTTCTCAGGATTGCTTTGGCTATTCGGGGTCTTTTGTGTTAGCATACCCATTGTGAAATTTTTTGTTCTAGTTCTCTGAAAAATGCCATTGGTAGTTTGATAGGGATTGCATTGAATCTGTAGATGGCTTTGGGTAGTATAGTCATTTTCACAGTGTTGATTATTCCAATCCAAGAACGTGGTATATCTCTCCATCCGTTTGTATCATCTTTATTTTCTTTCATCAGTGTCTTATAGTTTTCTGCATACAGGTCTTTTGTCTCCTTAGGTAGGTTTATTCCTAGGTATTTTATTCTTTTTGTTGCAATGGTAAATGGGAGTGTTTTCTTAATTTCTCTTTCAGATTTTTCATCATTAGTGTATAGGAATGCAAGAGATTTCTGTGCATTAATTTTGTATCCTGCTACTTTACCAAACTCATTGATTAGCTCTAGTAGTTTTCTGGTAGCATCTTTAGGATTCTCTATGTACAGTATCATGTCATCTGCAAACAGTGACAGCTGTAAAGCTTTACTACTTTCTTAATTGTTTTGGGTTTGTTATTGTAGGTCTTTTCCTTCTCTTGTGTTTCCTGCTTAGAGAAGTTCCTTTAGCATTTGTTGTAAAGCTGGTTTGGTGGTGCTAAATTGTCTTAGCCTTTGCCTGTCTGTAAAGGTTTTAATTTCTCTGTCTAATCTGAATGAGATCCTCGCTGGGTAGAGTAATCTTGGTTTTTCCCTTTCATCACTTTAAATATGTCCTGCTACACCCTTCTGGCTTGCAGAGTTTCTGCTGAGAAGTCAGCTGTTAACCTTATGGGGAGTCCCTTGTATGTTTTTTGCTGTTTTTCCCTTATTGCTTTTAATATATTTTCTTTTTATTTAACTTTTGATAGTTTGATTAATATGTGTCTTGGTGTGTTTCTCCTTGGATTTATCCTGTATGGGACTCTCTGTGCTTCCTGGACTTGATTGACTATTTCCTTTACCATATTAGGGAAGTTTTCAACCATAATCTCTTCAGATATTTTCTCAGTCCCTTTCTTTTTCTCTTCTTCTTCTGGGGCCCTTATAATTCGAATGTTGGTGCATTTAATATTGTCCCAGAGGTCTCTGAGACTGTCCTCAATTCTTTTCATTCTTTTTTCTTTATTCTGCTCTGCAGTAGTTATTTCCACTATTTTATCTTCCAGGTCACTTATCCTTTCTTCTGCCTCAGTTATTCTGCTATTGATTCCTTGTAGAGAATTTTTAATTTCATTTATTGTGTTGTTCATCATTGTTTGTTTGGTCTTTAGTTCTTCTAGATCCTTGTTAAATGTTTCTTGTATTTTCTTCATTCTATTTCCAAGATTTTGGATCATCTTTACTATCATTACTCTGAATTCTTTTTCAGGTAGACTGCCTATTTCCTCTTCATTTGTTTGGTCTGGGGGATTTTCAGTTTGCTCCTTCATCTGCTGTGTATTTCTCTGTCTTCTCATTTTGCTTAACTTAACTGCATTTGGGGGTCTCCTTTTTGCAGGCTGCAGGTTCGTAGTTCCTGTTGTTTTTGGTGTCTGCCCCCAGTGGGTAAGGTTGGTTCAGTGGCTTGTGTAGGCTTCCTGGTGGAGGGGACTGGTGCCTGTGTTCTGGTGGATGAGGCTGGATCTTGTCTTTCTGGTGGGCAGGACTGCATCCGGTGGTGTGTTTTGGGGTGTCTATTACCTTATTATGCTTTTAGGCAGCCTCTCTGCTAATGGGTGGGGTTGTGTTCCTGTCTTGCTAGTTGTTTGGCATGGAGTTTCCAGCACTGTAGCTTGCTGGTCGTTGAGTGGAGCTGGGTCTTCGTGTTGAGATGGAGATCTCTGGGAGAGCTTTCGCCGTTTGATACTACATGGGGCCGGGAGGTCTCTGGTGGACCAATGTCCTGAACTCGGCTCTCCCACCTCAGAGGGTCAGGCCTGCCACCCACCCTGAGCAGCAAGACCCTGTCAGCCACTCGCCTGGGACAGACCCCTGCATGTCCCCCACATCTGTTTGCAGAAAAGCTTTAGCCTCCTAGGCCTTCCAAATAGGGACCGTGAAATACCTATGACTCCAGACCTCCTGGACAGAAGCGGGTAAATGGTTTGTATGCTAGGATTTGTAGTCCGTGAAATACTCGTCCCAGCCAAGATGGTGGAGTTGCTCTCAAGTTAGTTTTTATTGCAAAAGGAGCAGTCTGCCCAGAGACACCAGAGATGGAGCTGCCTTGAATTCCAAGTGCCTGGTGGAGGGCAGAGGCCTTACACACGAGAAACAAACACAGCTTGGGACACACATGTGGGGCAGGGGAAGCAAGAATTTTTTTTTAAGCAGCAAGTTTGAGGAGGAAACTGGAATAATATCCTGAATACAGTACAGCACAGAGCATTTGTGCTTCTAGGCTGAATTGTCTTTTATTTTTCTCCTCCTTTTTGTTCCATTAAAAAAGTGTTCATTATAGAAAAAATAGAAAATGTAGATAAACAACAACAGAAAAAAATGACCACTGTATAAAATTCTGACTTTATGTCCTTTTAGAATTTTGCTTATGCAAATACATACATAGGAATGTATAAAAATAATGAATTGTTTTATACCTGCTTTCTAGACTCCCTCTCAAATAATATAACCCTCATATATTCTAGTATATCCAAGAGTTCCTTGTTGCTTATTTAGAGATGCCTCAAAGACACAGAATCTATGAACCCAAAGTGCAGTTCCATTCTGTCCTTGGGTTTCTTAGTAGATATCAAGTGGAATCTAACACACAACCCACAGTTGTACTCTTGGACACCACTTCCTTTTTTCCCCAGTTATCTTGTTTTATTTTGTTTGCACCCAGAGCTGCAGAAGGCATCTTCCATGCCCGATTCTTCCAGGTCACCTCCATTCCCAGAGTGGCTTTGCTCCATCCCTCCTTTCACCTTTTTATATATGTGGAGCAACTTGTTCTCTCAGCTCTGCCTGTCCCTCATCTTCTGCCTCTGTAATCTGGTCCCCTTATTAATTTTCCACTCCCCAGAGTCTGCATTAGTAAAGGTGAGGGACCTTCCTTGCTGGGAAATTCTGCTGAAGGAGGGAGTAACTGAGAGGGCAAGATCCACCTTCTCTTTAGTGAGTGGGGCTGATGGGTGGTAAAGGAGAAAACATGTGAACACTCAGGAGTTAATAAAGTTATCACTGCAACATTAATCTAACGTGAAAGTCTTCCACGACAAAAAATAAATGCACACTAAAATAGATAATGAATGAGAACTTACCGTATAGCACAGGGAATGGTAAAAGCAAAGCTATACAAACAAAATCACACAAAGAAGCATACACATGCACAGTCACAAAAAGAGAAAAAGGAAAAAAAATATATAAAAAAAAAAGGGAAGAGAGCAACCAAATCAGTAAACAAATCTATCAATGATAATAAACTCTAAGTACTAAACTAAGATAAACATAAAACCAGAAGCAAATTAGATGCAGAAAGCAAACCCCAAGTCTACAGTTGCTGCCAAAGTCCACCTCCTGAATTTGGGATGATTCGTTGTCTATTCAGGTATTCCACATATGCAGGTACATCAAGTTGTTTGTGGAGCTTTAATCCGCTGCTCCTGAGGCTGCTGGGAGAGATTTCCCTTCCTCTTCTTTGTTCGCACAGCTCCTGGGGTTCAGTTTTGGATCTGGCTCCGCCTCTGCGTGTAGGTCGCCTGAGGGTGTCTGTTCTTCGCTTAGACAGGACGGGGTTAAAGGAGCAGCTGATTTGGGGCCTGTGGCTCACTCAGGCGGGGGGGAGGGAGGGGCATGGAGGAGGCGGGGCGAGCCTGCGGCGGCAGAGGCCAGCGTGACGTTGCACCAGCCTGAGGCGTGCCGTGCGTTCTCCCAGGGAAGTTGTCCCTGGATCACGGGAGCCTGGCCGTGGTGGGCTGCACCGGCTCCCGGGAGGGGCGGTGTGGAGAGTGACCAGGGCTCGCACACAGGCTTCTTGGTGGCGGCAGCAGCAGCCTTAGCATCTCATGCCTGTCTCTGGTGTCCACGCTGAT